>NC_133931.1:57501536-57806219 GCF_031877795.1 Strix aluco | reverse complement strand
AAATATAACCTTATGGAAGAAGACACCCCACTGCAGTAAACAATCAAGGTATATTTAGAATGACCAAGTTGTTCTCTTTCATGCTGTAAGATTTAAATAAGGATAAACTGTAAGGAACTTAAATTATTAGAATGCTTCATTAAAAATATATAAATTTCTTGTTGCATAAAGCAAGATCCGCAAAGGAACCACTTAACTCATAGTCTTCCTACTTTACAGTATAAAATGTTTATTCTGGACATGGTCAGCAGTATTTTCTGATCATTCTCAAAGGCTTGTGTAAATATTTGAGACTAAAACCTGAATGTAAATTTTTGTGGACTTTGGAACGCCATTCATAACCTGGTAGAAGACCCCTGGAGACTGTATTAAGGCATTCATCCTGCTGCTTTGAAGATCCAGGTGAAAGCTCCCGTTTGCCTAGGCAAGAGGGGCAATGCACTGTCACTGTAGCTGGCAGGCAAGAACAGACACCCCCAAACACAAAAAACTCCCCCTCTTTACACTCACAGCTCATGAAACCTACCATTTGTGCCTGGACTAATTCAAGCACAAAAAACATGTGGTCATTTCAAAACACCACTTCAAAATTAGTGACGACTGGTATGCAGATAAAACATTATACTACAGTCCCATCTACATCGAATACATAGTAATTACCTGAAACTTGATTGGTGCTTAAAGTTAATAGCACAGTAAGTCACTACTGTGTTACTTTTTATTTGTATGCTATTCCTAAAATGGACATGGATAAGCACAATCCCTGGTAACTTGTAATTGAATATTATACATGAATTCTGATGTTACTGTAGGAAACTGATTCCTTCAGCAGCAGCAATCCTTTTTAACTAAGCTAAATCAGGTTATAGTAGCTAAGTTAAGTGTAGCTTGTATGTGCAAAATCTTTGTCATTACATAATTTTTAAAAATGATTTAATCAGACTATTCAGCAACATGGAGTACACTACTACAAAAATTTGTCCACCACACTTTTATGAAAAAACCCTCTAAATGCAAATATTTCTTATTACAGTTTAGGTAACAGAAAAGAAAAAAAATTCTTATACTGTGTTGTGGCACATAGAAAACACTGTCATGCACTTTCCCATATGACTACCCTCTCAAGACAGCACAATGTTTCTTCAATGATCAAATTTTTGGAAGCAGATGCAGATACACAGAACCACAAAAGGTTTCCTTGCAAAGGTTTCCTTAGTACTAAAATAGCCCATTGCAGTAAAATCATGTTCAGGTTTCAAGTGTCCTTCTTCATCTGCAGTGGTACATACCGCTTTTTATGAAGTATTAATGGAGCGTGTGCTGTTTGCAAAGCAGAATGTGACACCTAAATCTAAGTGACATTTAAGTCTAAAAGAAATGCTCAGTACCCACACAGAAGATACCAGCTTACATGTTGTATTAAGAAAACAATGAAAAGTCATTTAGACAAGTACCATGGAAAAGCCTAGTAGTTTTTCACACACACACACACACACACAGATGCACACAAATAAAGGACTTGATTTATTTCAGAAAGACTCGAGAGTATTTCTAAAAACTGCTTCCCATCCAATTTCTCATCTGTTCTCATAGATGCAGTAGAGAAAAAAGTACACGTATGGTATTGCTCACTGATCTAACTGCAGTCAACAGACTGAAGACAGTAATTATTGTAATTACTAATCCTACAATGTTTTCTTCAGATCCCTAACACAGATTTCCTTAATCAACATGAATACATCACCTGATTTTCAAATAATCATATAGAACCCTTCAGTCACAGTACACCATGGATTTCTGGAGAGAAGGGAGAAGCAAAATGATTTTCTTACGTTTTCCACCTCCCAGGGAAGTTAAACTTGCAAATGTTAATTTTGCAAATCTTAATCTTTTCTTTGAAAACTGTCATGGCATAATCCTCCTGTGGCTTAGCTTCTGAAACAGTTTCATAGTTGATTACACCATACCTGTGCTTAGGATCTGCCAACAATGTTGCAACAAATAGAATGAAAACAAATTGAATGAAAAGAGTTTCCATTTTAATGCTAAAGAATACAAAGTTTTCCTCTACTTAACTAAATTGAAACAGCATTTTTAAAAAAATGGGAAAAATGAAAGATTTAAATTGTTGAAACATTAAATGATCAATAAAAATTATTGTGCCCATGCAAACCACCGAAGTAAACTTTTCCACAGTCGAAATGGATGTTTGAGACTTACTCTTATTTGACACCATAAACCAACTGAAATTCTCAGCTGTTCATTTTCAAAGCCTAAGAGAAATGGTACCATCCAGCAGAAATGGAAACCAAAATGAAAAATTGCATAACACTCTTGAAATTTAATTTGTAACCATTTCTAAAGAAGTTTACCTTTACTTGAAGGAAAAATCAATGAAGCAACCCTCCCAAATCAAACCCAATGTTGTGCTTTTGAAGTTATGGATGACAAAACGGGCTAGCCAACTTCTAGACAAATTCTGAGTCCAGAGACACTGTTTGCCTCACGCTACAAATGCCAGTAGTGAACTCCTGAATCTAGAAGCTGAAAGGAGCAGAATCAGATCTGTGTTCATGAGATGAGCTCCAGCAAATGATCACAGACCTCCTAGTGAGGAATGCTACTAAAACCTCCGGTCACTGCAGTGAGGTGACTGCACGCTCCTAGTAGTCATGACTCCAACCCAGTCTTGCCTAATTCCTGTTTGAAGGCTTGACTAGAATATCTTCTGCCACAGCTGTATGCCCTTTATCACGTACGTGTCACAGACAGGTGGGACCACAGTCAGGGAATTTTTAATAAGAAAGACCTATAGAAGTTAAGGTGAAAGAATATAAATTCAAGAAACTGATGCAGTTTTATACTTGCTATGTTTTTCCATGCAATTATGCCTTTCAAAATAAACATACAATTTCTAAGCTTCTGTCATAATTAAACTATTTAGATACTATTTGTTCCATCTCATTCATAATCCTAGCTTTAGAAAAAGAGCATACATCAATGAAAATAAAAAATATCCTTAAGGAAGCAGATGCCCATTTTCAAAAGGTTAGCATTAATACAGAACAATTAGAAGAGGTCTTTCAAATTGATCAAAACTCTTTTTAGAGACTTCTAATGAATTCTTAATTAAAATATACTAATTCAAGAAAACCTTTGTAAGAAACCCAGCAAGCTCAGCTTCTCTTTCCTGTACAGGAACAGAATGTAAGTACAGAAAGTATCACTTGAAAGAGGGAAGTAAATAGTTCCTTTTTCTATGTAGGGAACAGCTATTAACTGGCTTTTAAGCAATGGTATGTAATGCTAAATTTCAGATTCTGAAAAGGACTTCACATGCTATTTTAGTGATCAAAAGAACTGTATGTACGTAAATTGCAAAGAAATTTGAAACACTGCCCCAAAGACAGACTAATAAACTTGAAAAGCACACAAAACTTCATCTTCCAATAGTCAAAAAAACAACTTAAGACAGATTATTTTGCTCTGAAGCAAACTTAAGAGAAAAAAGCAACAGGTTTCTAAATGAATACCAGCAATGACACGAGCCAGAGATGTGCCCTTGCAGCAAAGAAGCCCAATGGTATCAAGGGCTGCATTAGGAGGAGAGTTGCCAGCAGGTCGAGGGAGGTGATCCTTCCCCTCTGCTCAGCACTGGTGAGGCCACAGCTGGAGTGCGGGGTCCTGCTTTGGGCTCCTCAGTACAAGAAAGACATGGACATACTGGAGAGAGTCCAACAAAGGGTGAGGAAAATGGTGAAGGAACCAGAGCATCTCTGCTATGAGGAAAGGCTGAGAGAGCTGGGACAGTTCAGCCTGGAAAAGAGAAGGCTGAAGGGGATCTCATCAATTATATAAATACCTGAAGGAAGGGTGCAAAGAGAACAGAGCCAGGCTCTTTTCAGAGGTGCCCAGTGACAGGACAAGAGGCAACAGGCACAAACTGAAACACAGGAGGTTCCCTCTGAACATCAGGAAACACTTTCTCGTTGTGAGGGTTACAAGTACAGGTACAGGTTGCCCAGGGAGGCTGTGGACTCTCCATCCTTGGAGATATTCAGAAGCTGCCTGAAAAGAGTCCTGGGAAACTGGCCCTGGGTGGCCCTGCTTGAGTAGGGGGGCTGCCCCTGATGACCTCCAGAGGTCCCTTCCAACCTCAACCACTCTGTGAGTCCATGACATGCCATAGGTGCAGTTTCAAACTCTACAGTTTAAGCTTGAGCCCAAAATACAAGTATATTTGCCAGGAAAATCAGGAAAGAAAAAGGTGCTAGGATGAAACAATTTTAAAAAAATAAGTCAGATTGTCCAGCAATTAGATTTAGTTAATTCCCTAGGATAACTGAAGTATGTCAGGAAATTTTTGTTTTGGTTATGTCTGCATAATTATTATTTCTTTGAGCTCTTTTCTTTTCCTTGCTCGCCGATGGATAAAAAGAAAGGCAATAAAAGGTGTATAAAAGACTTTGCTCCTATTCTGTCAAGAATTCCAAAGAACCAGATCAACTGTCTCCCCAGCCTGAGTGCAAAGGGAGAGAACTTGCACGTTCCATGTTCGCAGAGAGATCTGTATCAGACAACACAGCAACTTGAACAATGTGTCTGTTACTGATACGTATCTTATGACTATATATGAGGATACTGTTGCATCCCTGTGTGGTTGGTTTGCAAGACATAGGTTATTGACTGTATCTCTTGTTGAGTGCGCCATTTCCACCACAGCACCATCTGTTTGCACAGCTGAACGGGGGACACTCCTCCCTAACCACTTCCATCCCCTATCACTATATTGGGGTTGCCTGCAACAGTCTGAATTATGCAATGGCAGAGATGAGGTAAAAGGGTTTGACTTTGTAACAGCTTGCTTTCAAGTCTCACAGAGCCTGAAAGTGTTGCGGCAGTAGGCATGAATGAAGCCACTCTTACCGATGCAGCTGGGGACCAACTGTGTCATTCTGGATCAAAGAAAGTGACCATCTGACTCCATATCAGTAAGTGGGACAGATGCAAAGTGCCACTGAAGTCCAAAAGATGTTAACTTTTTATAAACAGAAATTTGTATCAGAAGAAATCATTAGAAAACCTCTTTGAAGATTCTCTGCTTGCTTGAGCATAGAGCAGCAAGCCATGGGGAAAAAGAGGTTGGAGTGGAGAACAACTGTGTCTCCTTCCAGGCTATCCTTGATCCTCATTTCTGAGAAGGGAATACACAGTTGTCTTAGATGGTATTTAAGAAATCTGAGTCAGGAGCTTAAAACTATGACAACATGTAAAGGAATAATTATGTATCTAGTAAGAAAGGAATGTATGAGGGAGGGATACTCTGTCTGGATGCCAGCACCAGCAAGTAACAGCAAATGGTTCAAACTGGAAGTGCCTTTCCCTTAAAGAACCAGTTGATCTCCTTTGTTTGGAGGATCTCTGAGCATTTTGTAGGTTTCAGTCTCTGTAAGAATCTGCTCTGCACTTTCTGTGGATGTTGTCTGATTCATTCTGATCCACTGGTTCCTGTCTGACTTGCTCCATTCTGGAGCTTTGAGATTTAAAGCTGGAAATGTCTCCTGGTTTTTTTTATACTTAGCAATCATCTCACAGAAATAAGGGGAAACTTCACAGGATAATCCTGGTTTTACTGTGCTATCATGTACAAGTGTACTGTCATGTAGCTGCAAATTTTTTTACCTCATGCACCTTTATATTATACACCTACATTTTTCATAGTGTCTATAAGAATTAAAAAATACATCTACGTTTATCCCTCATAATAAATGGAAGTTTATCATAAGGATAAACATAATAAACTACTACAGTCAATACTGTCCTTAAATGATCATCAACACATTTTAACTTGCACTTATTTCCTATGTGGAAGGATATGATTTTTTAAAAATGCATATATTAGAGGTGGGGTTTCTTTTCCCAACAGTGCATACTGACAGTGAGATTACCGTTTCTGGACTTTAAACACTAAGGTCTTGTAAACATAAAATGAAGTACAACCATGAAAAAGTAAACAAACAGAAACATTTTAAGTCTTCTGTAAGTGTTGTCTCTGATCCTTATATATTTCCTTACAATCTGGGCACAGGCAAGAAATTCCTTTTCTTTTTCACAATTGCTAAAATACTAACAAGTCTTAGATTTTTAAAATTTTCTCCATTATGTTCAGTTGTAAGTGATCACTATTTCTTTTAAGTTTTGTCTAAGCAACAGAGTCTCATGAGGTGCACATATGACCTGACAGCAATGGGAAATTTTTTTGGAGAACTTTGTTTTAGGTTCTGCTGACAGTTTTCCTATGCCTTCAAAAAGCACCTGGGAACTGATTTTCCACCTTCATGTGCACCTACCCTCCCACTGGATAGAGTCTCTAGATAGTCCCATTGTCCAACACCTGATTTTAGAATAGGAACTTCCTTACCTAGAGCAATAAAAAAATTGTTGTATTTCCTCTTCATCCCATTCAGGTTACTCCCTGTACTAGGAGGCATCCTGAATACATTGAGATAAACTCATAGAGTTTGCTTTCCAACCCTTCAACTTCAGGCAGATATCACATTTAACTTGTGCCCCCATGTTCACTCCGACTGGAGCAGTTCTGCAGAGGGACCCTCTTGATTGCTGCTGCAGCCCTGTCTGGCGAAGTATTGCTGAACTGCTTTTCCTTATGTATGATTGTTTTTCTTTAGATATTTTCAGTAATTTCTTACTTTTGCAAAAAGCTTAATTTCTTGCAAAAATGGTAGCAGCTAGACTAAGTATTACTTAGGTTGTTTTTTCCTCCCTCTAAATATTACAGCCTTGTTTGATTCTGCCTGACATCTTGACAATTTAAAAAAAAATTACTTCTTTAAATCTCAATCACAATAATCTTCATCATCATCTTTTTCTCAGTTTTGGGTCTTTAATCCCCATTTTCATCTCTTTAAATAAACTGTTACACAGATCTTGAATTAGAAATAAATTGCCTCTGAAAAACAATTTTTGCATGTCAACTCGGGAGCAATGTGTGTCCTCCAGGTGAGAGTTCCTTTATTTCTATCCTAAGTCTGTTTCTGTTTTCAAGATAAAAAACCTTGGAAAAGAAAAAAACCCACACCTTTCCTCAAAGTCTGTGAGCTTTTCTTTTATGTCTGCAGGAAAAAAAAATTTGATTGTAACAGGCTACGTATGACAGGGCTGGAGGAGTTAGCATTGGAAGAAAGAGAATTTAAATGGGACAATAGTATCCACTCCTTATAATCTCTTGAGTTTCCCTTCTCTCTGAGAAATGATTCACGGGCTTCCAAGTGGGACAGTTGGTAGTTATTAGACTGTTCACAGTTATGTATTGAGCTGAAGGCTGCCCCTTTGAGTGACACTAGAAAGACTGTTTTTAGTGTTACTGCTTTTGTTATTTCCAATACCTTTGAGAACAAGATGTAGAAATACAGATAACTTTAGACGTTCTTCTGAACTGTTAACATAATCTTCATTTTTTTAAAAATATTTTGTGCATTTGCTGTACAAATCATCTCCATCAACTGGGAGGTCTTCCACCTATCTTAGCTTCTGGAAAGTACAATAACTTAGGCAAAAAGTGATGCATAACATAAAAAAAAACCCCAACCCACCACTCATTCTACAAAAACCTTAGAGGAATCAGAAAATCCCAGAACACTCTGAGGACATCTTGTGCAACAAGCCCACTATATAAAAATGAGAGCACCAGCTAAGTTTATTTTGCTCTGTTCTACAGAGATTTTGCATCTTTTTTTTCTTGAAGACAACATACAATACGCTACAATGGCTTAAAGATTTGATATGCTTATGACCAATACTGTTAATAAAAATATCTTCCTGTCCATGTGCTGTCCACAGACTTCTCTACAAAATGGTTTAAATTAGTTGTTCACCTCTATCTCTGAACAGTCACAAGTATCAACTAGAGCTGCACAGTTTGAGAGAACTGAAAAGTAGTATACTAGTATATTTGATGTCATTTATCTGTTTTCTTTATTACTTTTTCTACATGTGCAAGAGTGAAAAAAGATTGTTTTCCCTTGTCACTTGAGTTTCTCCAGAAATAAAAATGTGGTTTTGGTGTTGGAATGAGAACGCGGGATCACCTTGGCTGGTGAACCCTGGAGATCCACCCTGATTCCAGCTGATTTTCTTTCCACTAAAAAAGCAGGGGAGGTCCTTCAAATGAATGAGGGAAGCAGAACTTCTCCTTTTTTAGGCTGTCTGGTTCTTTTAAGTTTGGATGACTTTTGGTAGCATGCCACTGCTGCCTTCCCACAGAGAAAGAAAAGTACTTCTAAGGGTTTTTTTTTTTTAAATATTATTTTTTTAAAATGAGATAGAAAGATGTGGAAATCAGTTTGTTTTTCAGTCTGATGAGAATCCAGTTTCTCATGATGAGTTAATAGTTTTGGATGGAGTATCCTCATTTGTTGAAATCTGGTCAGTGGAATCCCTCAGATTTTTGTTTTCACATGCAGTGTGTAAGGATCCTTTCAGACAGATATAAAGAAGATACCATGTGCAGAATGTTGTATTACTTCTGTTACCTTCAGGGAAAAGAAGCAAATGCCCATTTATGAACGTGACAGATCTATGTGAAGAAGCAGAATTAGGAGACCTTGCTGACAAAATCCCTTTCACAAACAACACTTTGAGCTCTATGCCCTCTGCTCAAAATTTCTGTCAACTCAGCATTTTCAAAGAAGGGTTCTCCTTCAAGCCAGCCTGCACATTTTTCAGAGGCCTCAGCTGCCAAACAGAACAATACACAAAAAGGAGCATATCTCTCGACCCCTTACCATGAGGCATAGGATTTCAGTAGCTGAAGAAAATACCTGAAACTATGCTCCTAACTTTTCTCTGGAAATACAACCTCACACTAACTTTAACTGGTGAATCACTAAAACCAAAGATCTGTGCTTAAAGCAAAGGATACTTGAAGCTGAAGGTTACAATTTAGGATCCTTACATTTTTTTTATCCATTAGATGTCGTAGGAAGAAACCAATGAGGTTAGGGTCTTGTCTTCTTTTATGGCCTCAGGCTCAAAATGCTTGGGAACAGTGAAAAGTAAGGCAAATAGGGTGTATAATTGCAGATGTGTGTAAAAGCATGAAAATAGGAGCTGCTTTGAAAAGGCTCTGCAACTAGGATTATGAAGAGGACTTAAAAAAAAAAAGGGAAAAAAAAGGCACAACCAACCAACCAAAACAGGAAGACTAGAAAGCACTAGCCTAGATGACAAATATTGGTTATCTGCACTGCTAACACAATAGGTCCAGTGTTTTCAGTGGACACTGTCAATGTTCTTAGTCTTAAATTAGAGCAACCAGCTGTTTTAGTGTACAGCTGAGTGGGACATAAGCCTGTGTAAACACTTTCCTCTGTC
The DNA here is from genome assembly GCF_031877795.1 of Strix aluco. Taxonomy (NCBI): domain Eukaryota; kingdom Metazoa; phylum Chordata; class Aves; order Strigiformes; family Strigidae; genus Strix; species Strix aluco. The sequence goes on along the minus strand of NC_133931.1, from coordinate 57,796,826 downwards.
ACATTCTTCTAAGTGGAGGAGGGTTGTATTTTTCCTCCCCTTGTGTAGAATAATCCTCTTCTTCAAAAGTTCAAAATAGCTCTTAAATCACACTTCAATTTTGCCACTAGAAAACAACCAAAAGAGCAGGGGGACAATATGATTTGTCAGGTGTGTGTGTGCATCATGCATCAAAATGTCTACTTTTAAGGCTAGCAACCTTGACAGCATTCTACAAACACATTATTCCTATTCCCTTGAGCTTACGTTTTCCGATGTCAACACACTTGGCAAATTCCAAAGTCAGTTTTCATAGTAGTGATAGGAAATCCCTACTTCTGGTTCCATACATAAAATAATCACACAGCACAGTGATACGTGTCTGTACCTACAAAGAAATATAATGCAAGGATCAACTGATTTGGTTCCACAGAATTCCTTGCTTTCCTCACACTTTAAGTGGACTCAATTACTGAGGATTTTTAAAATTGAAACTTTAAAACTGCACAACCAGCTCTGGTAAAATCTGAAAATCCTAGTAGAGTTTACAATAAACATCTCTCTCCCTTCTCCTCCGCCCTTCAGTTTTCATATACTTTTTTGGGGCATCTAGAGGTCAGGCAGAGAAACTTGAGAACATACTGCAACAAATGAGCCACAATTTCCACAGTACCAAAACTATTAAGTTGAAACCATGACATTGATTTGCATGAAAAGGCAGCTGACCTCCATCTCATGACTTATTTTTAAACCAAATGAACTTTGAAGCTGACAGACAAAGGCAGATAAATTGCCCTATCTTCCAATTTTCAATTAAAGCCTGTGGAGATAGGACAACTCACAGCAGAGCTGCCTGGCTCTTTTTTTCTACTGTAGGGAGACAAAAACAGTGGCTGTGGATAAGACCGGCCAACAGAGAAGACTGAGAATTTCTGGAAAAGCTGCAGCACAAGCAACAGGTCACAGGGAAGACCCTGCCAATGAGTAAACTGTTAAAGCCATTTAATGCTTGATTCTCACTCTTACTTTTACATGCTACCTCTTTAAATGCACTGTCCCTTGAAGAGGGACCTGTAACTTCTGTGGCATGTTATCTCCCTATTGCTCTGGCCATGCAAAACTGTGCATATTAGTTCTTGGTGAGTTGTCTTCAGGTTGTGAAGGATGATGGCCAACAACTACACACAACAGTGGGGTCGATACAAGAAACATGCTTGCAGTGGAAAACAGTTTCAGATAGGCTACCTGAAACAGAGGACCAACTCTGACACAAGTTAATACCTTGGCTTTCTGTTATCATTTCATACCATCAGCACCCTGGCCACTTCTTCACAGGTTTAGTTGCCTCTCAGACAACTGGGATCCACACAGCTGTTATAACAGTTCATCACCTGCTAATCTAGATGCCTTCTGTTGATAATTCAATCTGTATAGCTTTTCACAAGGTGTTCTTTCTCTGTCACCAAGTTCAAGAAAATTTATAAACCAAGAGTACAAACTCCCATCTATGAGTTGTTCAAGCTGTAGAAAACTGCAAGTTTAGGTGAGAACAAAAAAAAATATATGCAGGCTGCTTATTGCTTTAGAATTCTTGGTTCTGTCATAGGCATTACATATAGCTGTATTTTCTTCGCAAGAAAGATGTTGATCAATCTTACTGGCTACAGGTGCACCAAAGCCTGTCACCTCATGAGGAGACATGTCTCTGGCATGAACAAGGTATAGGCATAGAATCACAGTGAAATTTATGCTGGAAAGGGTCTCTGGATCATCCAGTCCAACCTCCTGCTCAAAGTGGGGCTCATGTTGCATTTACAGCAGGATGCTCAGGGCCTTGTCCATCTCAGTTTTGATCCATCTCAGTTTTGAAAGTCTCCAAGGATGGGGATGCCACACACAGCCTTTCTGGGCAACCTGCACATGTCTGGCCACTGAATTTTTTCCTAATACAACCTTTCCTTGTTGCAGGTTGTGTCTGTTACCTCTTGTCTTATCACTGTGAAGCTCAGAGGGGTCTGGCTCTGTTTCTGTAACTCCCCTCCTCCTTTAGGTGGGGACTGACTGTTATTAAATTTTGCCTTAACCTTCTTTTTTCCAGGCTAAACAAGATAGTTTTCCTCAGCCTCTCCTCACATGCCACGTGCTTCACCTCCCTAACATTGTTAGTGCTTCCTCCACTGGACTCACTGCAGTTTTCTTACATCTCTGGATGGGTGCAGACCTGGACACATGCCCTAGACATGGCCTTATGAGTGCTGTGTAGAGGGGAATAATCCCTTCTCATGATCGGCTGACACTCTTCCTAATGCAACTCAGTATGCACAAGACACAGTTGACTCATGTTTAACGTCTCCAACACACCTCCAAGATAATTTTCGGTGGAGCTGCTACTTGGCCAGCTGGTCCCCTGTCCATACTGATGCTCAAGGTTGTTTTGTCCCAGGTGCTGGACATAGCATTTCTCTTTGTTGAACTCTTTGAGGTTTCTGGCAGCCCAGCCCTGCATAGCATGCCAAAGTCCTTGTGAATGGCAGTCCTGACTCCAGCCAGCCAACTGATTTCCCCAGTTTCGGACAATACCCGACAAACGCCCATTCCAGTCAGCTGGTTCATCCACCCTGCAACTCCTGTAGTAAATTTGGCTCCTGTAGTTGACTATCTAGTTTGTAGAAGAAGCTGAGTTTTGGCAGCACAGCTATGGTAGCACTGCGAGTTGAGGGAACCTGCCATTGGCCAGTATTTAGATTTATACTACTAAACTCCCCAACAGAACACATAAAGGTTAGTTCAGACACTTCTATATGAGGCACATATTAATGGTACAGGCAAAATCCTGAAGAACTGAAGAGCCATGGAAGTCCTCAGCAGAATAGATAGAAGCAAAAGGCTTGTGAACTAGAAAGGGAAGAAGTGAATTAAGAGAGACTAAAAAACAGTTTGTTTTGTAGTCATGAACCTCCTCTCCCATCTGGTATTTATGCTACACACACAGAGAGCCACAAGTGAATGTATACATATATTTCTACCCTCTGAAATTTAAGGCACACAGACAGTAACAATTAAGTCATCCAGATTTTAAAAGCAGATAAAGTATTTCTTTAGACACTTTTCAGACATCTGCAGGCCCTCTTATCAGAAGAGTTTGTGTTGTTTTTTTTTTTTTCTTTAAATCAGATTGTTTGCCTCAAGCATACACAGAAAAGTTTTACACTGAAAAAAAAGGTTCCTTGTGATGCAGAGAATTGCTAAAAACAGTGGTAGAGAAGAGATTGTTCCGCCTGGTAAAACTAGCAAACCTGCAGAATAGAGGATTGCTCAATGGGGCCAGCTACAGCATTACCTGCCAAGTCAGCCACTCTCACAGACTGGGAACTAGCAAGCGTGAGACACAGCCAGTTGGCTTTGGCGGAATATTTATGGAGGATGCAGAGGCTTATTTACTGAATAATCTGGAGACCATCTGGTGGTATCCAGTGACAAGAACACTGAGCTGAAAGTGGAAAAGCCTGAGCTCTATTTCTGGCGCTGTCAACTATTCTCTGTGACCTCTAGTGGCTCAGTTTCCCCATATACAAATTAGAAAAAAACCCTACTGTCATCTCTAGGAAATTCTGAGATACTTCAGTAAGAATCATAATTTATTACTATTTTAGGATATCAGCAATCACTTCAGAGTTATTTGTTGGAATATTATTTTTAATCTGAATCTGAATTTTTAGAGGACAGGGGCAATTGAGTAACCAGATCAATATCCAGAAGACGTGTTGATTCTCTTCACCATCAATCTACTCTGTTCAGAAGCCCACAGACTTTCTGACTGATAGCAGTTCTTGTAGGTGGGCTTTCTTCGATATATTGTTATATTTGCTTTCTTTTCTCCAAACTCCACTGACAATTTACCATGGAGATAATGCAAAATCACCCCTAAGGGGGAATAAGAAAAAAAATCCCCAGCGAGGAACAGTAGTTCTTCGAGAAAATCTCTGGATGATTAAAACTACCACTAATCTGGATCCTAATTCAAGTAAAAAAAGAAAACTTCTGCTGCAAGGAAAAACCTGGTATCCCCACTGAAAGAGTTTTGCTGGATTCTTCCATAGGTGATAACATAGTGGAAGGAGAGACTTTCTGCCTACCGGGAGGATTCCCATGCAAACAGAGCTCAGATGCCTCCGACTTTCTACTCACTGAACTGGTCACCTTTGTCTAATCTCCTTAAGTCATCTGGTGTCTCACTGGGGAAGTGCTATCTAGGACAAAGAAATCTGTAGGGATGCTGGCAAGAGTGGAAAGTGAATCTTGTGATCGAGAGCACTGGGCCTGGGCTGCTCAGGAAAATGATAATGAACTGGAGGAGCTCTATTTTTAATGGGGGAGCAGGAAAGAGGAATAAAGGTAGGAGGACCAGACCTCCCTTGGTGGGGAGGGAGAGGAAGAGAGAGAGGAAGGAAGAAATGCACTTCTCTTCACAGATACATGGGTCAATAACTAAACATGTAACAATGAAGTTTAAATTTAAACACTGAGTTATTTTTTCAACAACGCTCCCATATATGATAGTTCCAAACTACAACCTTTCTTTGCTGATGCTGGAAGAGATCCAAGATATTTCAGGAAGAAGTTGAGTCTTCAGGTAAGTAGATTAACTTTTATGTAGTTTGTAAGATTTTCCAGACAATGTGTGGACTGGAAAAAGGCTTCTGTCGACACCCACATTTCTTAGGAAGTGGAATAAAAATAGTCAGAGGCTGTAGCAACTAAACCGAGTCCTGGAAAGTCAGCACTAGACTTCCAAAATAAAAATAAGGAATACTGTTTGGAAAGCATTTCAATGGGAGAATTATATGAATTTATAAAAGGAAATCTATTTTCTTGTACTGCAATCATACTACTGCCTGAGCCTGCATGATACTATGTATTTTACAATGTTTTGAATCCCTGCAATCTTACACATAGATTAATAAAGTATGGCTGGATATACTTACAAACTATTTAGGCAGCTTTACAGTTTAATCGACCCTGCTGACAGGGGAACAGGAAGGGGGAAATTCCTGTATTATTCACTCAGTGGACTGAAAAAAAGACTCTATGAGCTAGAAGGAACATCATTAAGACGTTAGTAGGGACAGGCAAAATTTGTTAAAGTGATGTGCTTGCTTGTATCCTTTTTCCAAACGACTTTTAAAATTCACATTTTAAAGTCTGTTTATCCTAATGTATTTTGTATACATTACAGTAAGATCATATTAAGGAAGATGACAGTCTGAATTTCAACCTAACTGTTTCCAATTCTGCTAAACTAAGACTAGCGCAATGGATTTTTGTTGCCTGGATGGATGTGTAAATCCATCTCCACATTTCATGAAATAATTCTGTACCACAAAAAAATAATGCTACAAATCATTATCACTTACTGTTGATACAGCATAAAGGCCAGACATGTAAAAAAAGCGTACTTTTCCTTTTCCCATCTCAGTTGAAATTTCAGTGTCCACCTTGAAAAACTACACCACTCCAAATATTAATGGGATTCCGGTTAAGTTAGTAACAGCATTGAATAAAGCTCTTAGCTGTTATCTTCAGATTTTCTCACATTTTTAATCAATCTTTTCACTTTTGTAGCTACACTGAACATTTTTAGAATAAGGTTTGCCCTTAAGAAACTTTATGCTAAGAAAATACCTATATATAATATATATACAATATACCTGCAGCTTTTAATGAAGAGCTGTCACGTTTGAAGAAAGCATACCTTCAAACTATCTAGCTATGAACTGAATAATCTCATCTCAAAATTCATTGAGTGTTCAGTAATCTGAAAAGCACTACACTGCTTGTGTCATATCTGCAGTAAGGAAAAGCAAGAGCTCTGTTGTACTTCACTGAACCTCAGTGATATTAAACACTTATATTTGTAAAATGGCTATTTACTTTCACATACAGAAGAGCGATCTAATACTACAAAATGGAAAAAATAATTCAGACACCAAAACAAGTTTTTAAAGACTGTTCAATATAGTAAAAATACCAAACCATCAGTTCCATGCAGGACAGAAGTTTTAAAGAGTTCCTACCATCAGGAACTCTTTTTTCTGTAAATTCTGCTCCAGCAACACCAACTTTCCCCTACTTTTAATACCACAGCATGAAACTGATGGCTACACAACCCCGTATTCTGTACCATCCACAATCATTTTGGCCAGCCCAGGACAATGATGAATTCACACTATATGAAACAGACCCATGACAGTGTATCTTGGATGAAAATGGAGCTTGGGTATGCTGGAGTATATTGATTGGCTCTTGATGCCACTAAAGTCACTAGCAGTTTTGTCACTGGTTTCAGAAGAGCCAGCCTTCCAACTAAAAGTCATGAATGGATGTACTGCACCTCGGGTGAATAATTTTTCAAATAATAACTTGAAGCATGTCTGTTTAGCTGTTAAGCTCTGCCTAATTTAGAACAGCTATTGGAGGTTATTTTTGTTTTAACATACCATTAGATCTCATGTTTCCCATATTTTGTAGTAACAAACTTTCCACAACAGCTATCCTCTTTCCCTGTTACATTAATTTTATGAATCACAAGAAAAAGGGACACTGAACATTTCTAACTAGCAGCACACACTTCAACTGAACATTTTATGCAGATATACATGTCAAGAACTATCTTACTGTGGATTTAATGATAAGTAGTTAAAAATCATAAACCTGGAAATGCACATGTTCTACATCCTTTCAGGTTTTAATATATTTTTAAAAGGGATACCCAAATTAAAATGCAGTAATTCATAAATTTACAAAACTAGTTAAGAATGCTATAATTTTTCTATTAAAAAGGTGGTTTACTACTGATGAGACCTTAGAATAGACACAGTCATTCTAAATCTCACTGGCACTAGTGATGCTACACACCAGCCCCAAACTATATATGCTCTTCTCCAGCAAATCATACTCTTTATGTTGAAGATACTGCAGCTATAGGACAAGATCTTTGGATAAGGTACAAGATATAAAATATCTTCTTACACAGTATGCTCTGGGAAATTATCTTCCTAGGCTGAAAAACAGTTATGAACTATTTTTATAGTTATAGACTATTCCCCCTCAAATTAGCCATGTAAAATTTGAATGCGCATATACTTCTGAAAATCAGTATTGCAAACTGTGCACCATTAAAAGGACAGAAATCAAGATGTGTTACACTCGACTGAGGCACGCTGGCAGAAATGTCCCATACAGAAGAATGAAAGGACCAAAATGAAAGCATAACTAGTCAATACAAACATCTTACAAGTTGTTGAAAAGAGCAAAGAGATATACTAACAAAGATGACACAATATCCACTTTTATACAGAACACTATTAAGAAGACAGTGTATGTCTAGCCAAGACAGGCTCAGGTAGCAACACACTGGGGCAACGTTGCACTTGACATCCTGCACCTGGGTCCATCATCCCACTGATCGGTTTACAGTAATTTATTTACTTAAACTTTTTATGAGCAGTAGATATTCCATTCTCCTTGAGAAGGAAAAAATATTATGCAGCACCCCACAGTTCTTAGAACATATACTGTATACAAGCAGAAAGGTTATCTGCAGCTATGAGCATAACATGACCATAAGCATAAAACGTAAATGTTACATTTAAATTTCAGTTGTAGACTAACTTATTAAACTGTTTAAGCCCTACTGCAACATATGCTGTTTCCTTAGTTTGGTTTCCTAAGGAAAGGAGACTTATGCTGTCATATCATCTGTCTGACAATCAACCATGCCACCTTACTATGCATATATTAGCCAGTTCCATCCAAATGCCACAAAAAGGCAGAGGCCTCAAAGAAGGACTCAAAGTCTAACAAGACCATTGTTGGCTGGAAGAAGGAATTAGTTCCACACCTCCTTACTGAAGGGAAGTTTTAGTGTGATCTTTACAAGTTATCCATTTTTGCTGGATTAGCTGCTTACCGATACATGTGGTCTGAACTGCCAGTCAGCACTTATTCATCAAAAGGTGCCCTGACATGCACTGCCTCTTGCCCAGCTGGAAGGGGACTGGGACTACTCTGAGAAAAATCAAGCAACATGAGACCCAAAGGAGAAATGGGCTATTTATCGTCATTGGGCATCTATGATACATCCATAGGCAAACAGAATTTAGTAGCTCCATTACTTATGGAACAAATTACAATTTACAGGACTGAGAACAACACTTAGAGCTCCTGGTGAAGATCCAAAAGCACAGTTTGCCAGGCACATACACCATTCTGCTTCAGCTAAGAAGAAATGTAGGAGAAGGAATGAAGGAAACAAGATTAAGTTACTTGCTGGAATCATACAAGAGATCAGTGCTGACTGCCAAAATATGCCTCTTTTTCCAACTGGGGATTATCTACTGACTCAAGACTGTTGCTCAAATGCTAGTACTGTGTACCAAGGGTGGCAATACAAAATTATGTTAGCTCATTTGTTTAATATTCATATACAGCTATACAGAGTGACTTTAATATTATATATCATAATGATATTATATATACTATGTAAAACTTGCAGAACCTTTCCCTCAAATGTATGATACTTTTATGATGACCATCATCATAACAATTCCATAAAACAAATTTAAGACACGAACCACAGCTTTGTTAGCAGCTTCAGCAGCCTCAGAACACAGTAACTCTTTGGGCTGGCTATTTAACAGACTTCTGTAATCAAAGACATAAACAACATGGCAGTCTGAGATAAAGTCAAAATTAGATTTAAATTGAATTTCTAAAGTGAAGTACCCACCATACTAGACTTACTGCTACACTGTAAAATGTTTTAAAACTGCTTTCACTGCAGCAAACGTCTATTAACTTGAGGGAATGTTCCCATCCCATGAAAACAAGTCTTTGTTTTAGAGGGTGTTTGTTTTGAGAGTCCAGAATACAACATTCATTTCCAGCTTACCCTCAAAAGTCAATTCGTACAGATTATCAGAAATAGTCAGAACTTAAAATTTAGTTGAGTCCTAATGAACATGGCCTTGCTACCACCACTTGCTACCAGCCACTAAAATTTTCAAGATACATGGTGAGTGGAGAAAAAAAGCTGTCTAATCTACAGCACAGAGTAGCTCATAATTTTGAAGTCTACAACTTTTTTTATAGGAAAGGTAAAGCCAGAAGTTATTCAGTTCCATATTCCATTTAAGTGCATCAGTTCATAGTAAACTTTTTTCAGTGTTTTCTTTTTGACACACAAGTTGTAAAACAGCATTTCTAAAATTCATCTACCAGAAAAGCGTAATTTCTTGACTAACTAAAAGCATGACTGGCTCTGTAAATTTGCGTATTATTTTTTTCTCTAGTATCACTGTCTGCTGTTTGTCTGCTATTAAGCTCTTAATTTTTTTTATATACAGTTTGATACTTCTACATAGACACAGGACGTGCTTCCAGCTCCTAAATGACCTGCAGTGCAATTTACTGTAGTGTGTACTGTACAAAGTTCTTTGGTATCCACAGGAACAGTTACCAACTGATGTGAACTTCCTTCCCTAAAGAGCTTGTTTTGAATAACAAACTACTCCAGGGGGAAATACATTATCTTGTCTAATCAAATGTTCAAGTGAGGCTTATTTCATTCCAGGGTTTTACTATGTGTTGTGGAAATGTGTGTGACACTGACCTTTAATTAAATCTCAACCTTAAAGGAAGACAGTAAAAACTTAGGAGCTCAGACTGCACATATGATTTAAAAGCTACATCTAAATGGTTTAAAGAATTAATCAAAATCTCCTATTTTTTAGTGAATGTGTCCTCTAAGATACTTGCTTTCGCGTAATCTGTATAAAAGGGTTTTTGTAAGCATCAGTAGTTACTTGTTCTTACTTTGTACAGTTAGCTTTAAAATACAGATGTTAAGCATACCAACCTGACATACAGATTGTATTATCAACATGTTTCCTTTTATTCAAGTGTATTTGTTTTGATTAGCTAAAAATGTTCCACACTGAGAAATATATACTTTAGATAGAAAACAATTCAACAGCACAGCATCACATACATGCAGGGCAAAAGTTCATTTTTCATATCAGAGAGCTTGTGTCAAGTAAAAATATAACTTGGCCTCTTGTGGTGTCTCCCCAGGTGGCATGAAGCAGAAACAGCCAAGCCATACTCGAGAGGCCTTCTGCTGAGAATACACCTTTGGGGGAGTCTCCTGCTGAGGTCCCACCAGGGAAGGAAGGGACATGTGAAGGGCAGGGAGGAAAGAGGAAACCACGAGAGATACTGGGGCACCTTCTTCAGCACCCCCTTTCCTTTGCCTCGACCATCCCACAGCAGATGTTCCTAGACAGGAGAAAAGAGGATCTAGCACACCCATGGAGAGTTGGGAAAGCAGAGAAGGAAAGTCTTGCTGACACTGTGAGAAGCACTTATAAAGAAAGAAATATTCTGATGAATTATTCAAGCATGCAGTGTCCATTATGTATATCCATGAAAAAAAAATTCCTACATAATTCCTGTGGTTAAACCGATATCGATAGTGAAATTTTTGCCACTTCATTCAGACAATAAATGACCTTATAAACACAAAAAGCAATATAACAAACATCACCTCAAAAACTGGTTCAATACTCAGGTGTAACTATACTTTGCTGTACTGGTCAAATACTATTTTTATAGTTAACACTTCACTCATGCACACAAGGTAAAAAGGTCTTAGCAAATCAGAATAAATCCATTAAACCCCAGACAAATACTCTGGGTTTTTTTGCAACTGATGCAAAACAGTTTTGTTACATCCCTTGAACATTCTCTGCTTGTAAAGTGAAGAGTCACAAGTTTAAGGTAGATAAGCTCTCCAATGCACCAAAGTTATATCTTTAAAAATGTCTAAATCTTAAAAAGATTTAAAATTGTTCCTAATGATTCAGTTCTAAGTTTTATTCTGTTCTTGACATATTTTTGCCATCCATTCATGTAAAAGGAAAAACAAACGAGTTATTTCTCTTCCTCTCTTACTGCTAATTCTCAGTTCCAGTTCGCTGCAGAGGTTAATTATAAGTTGGCTGGCTTTAAATCACCTTCTCTATCTACTACTTTGCAAACCTTCTTGGAAACCTATTCTGATCTCAAAAACTAAAATTCATAACAGAACCTGCTTAAATTAAACCTTGAATTCTGAGTTAAATATTAATTCTTCTTTTTTTGGGTACTTATTTTAAGGAATAAATTAACAATATTGGCTCCTATTGATATAGCATTGTACCAATTTTGAACACATTTTTGTATATTTATAGTTTAGCTAATCTGTGTTTAGACACAGATGGATGGTAATTTTATTCTAGTCTAAAGATGCTTGAAATTTATTTTTTTTTAGCAAACCTGGTGACAAACATGCTCATGACAATACTTTACTTCACGTGATTAAAAAAAAAAGTGAACTTCCTTTCCCCATGTCTCTTTACATACTCAGGAAACACCACTGGGACATTTTCCTTGTGATAACAGAGCATTCAGACTGTAGAGAAGTGAACATGGAAACTAAGATAAAGTATGGCAGTAATACAACTTAAAATAAATTATGAATACTGCTAGATGCAGAGAAGCATTCAGCTTGCCTCCACACACTACTCCTTATTCAAGTATTTAGCTAAGATGGTGTCTGTATTTTTGTAAAGATGGATATATTCTCTTTACATTTTTTCAGGTTACCTAAATCCAGCTTGAAACGCCAAGGAGGTTTTATTTCTCTCTCTCCTTTTTTCCTCCGTAAGAAAAGATATGAAATCATTTAATGCTTGAGCTAATACAGATGCAGATACTAGAGGTTGTATTTTTAACATTTTGGGCAGGAGTTGAAAAGTTCAACTGAAAAGCTTCACTGGACTTTATGAAGACAAAACATTACAGCATATCATATTTGCTCTCGATTCATCTCCTAAACAACACAATTTAGCTTAGCTAAATTCTGAATTGACCTTCATACTTTTTAAATGTATACATTATATGCAAGTGTGCCTCTCTGACAGCACCTCATAGCTTGTGAAACTTCAGGACCTTCACTGCTGAGTATGTATAAAATGGCCTTACTCTTTTTGAAACTCCTTGTGAGAGAAATTTCCCCCCTAGCCAGCCATAGGCTCTCTCGTGTTACCAGATAACAGCTTATACAAGGACAGGCTCATAGAAATGAGTTGATGATTCCCTTTTTGTAGAAGCCTCTCCTAGCTTACAGAAAGAAAACCATCACACATTCTGTGCTTTCTCATACTTGTTATGGTGCAACTGGAAAAATTAAATAATGGCTAATGGCGGAATCTTACAGAAACCTAAGGCAAAACTTTCACCTGAACAACAGCTATGATTCATTTTTCCCTTTAGTTAATCTATTTAAAAATGAATCGGCATAGTGCTGATTTGGATATGTCAGGAAATGACTTCTTAAACCTTAAGTTAAGAAGGCTTCTGCAGGATTACACCAGAGGTCTTTATAGCCCACTAACTTTTTTCCAACAGTGGATACCCAACAAGAGATGGGCAAGGACAGGACAAGAATATATAACACCACTTCCCCCCAAATAGTCTTCCAAGACTTCTCAAGACCTTGAGCCAAACAGGGTTTCTACATACCCAGGAGCCCTCAGCTGCCTTCTGTTTTGTGAACTCACCCCATCCGTCCCGAAGGCCATGCAAACTTTATAAAATAGCTTCAATTGTACATTCTGTTGCTGAAATGGCATGCACTGGAACAGTGCTCAATTCTTACTTTACATTCACAAGAACACTATTGCGCTGGTTCATCCAATACCATGGGAACATGTAAATAGAATTTAAATGTATATACCTAATAGGTACCCTCCCCTGCCATGCCTATAGTGGCCAAATGACCACTCATGGGATTTTTGCATACCTATCTATCATGTTTTCAGTAAAGATAACATAGCAATAGAGAGGAAGTGGCTTGCAGTTACACAACAAAGCCAAGAGAGAAGAGTTCTTGTTACATTAGACTCAAACAGCTATGAAGTCTTTTGTATACTGGAGTTCATATGAGTTGATTGCTTTAGAAACTGTGGTGGTTTAGTCCCTGCCGGAGTCTGAGACCACGCGGCCGCTGCCCCTCCCCCACAAAGGGAGTGAAATACAAACCCCGGGGCTGAGATAAGGAGAGGTTTAATACAACAGTGCAACAGCAACACAACAAACAACAACAATAACAATAACAGTAATAGCAATGAACAGAGCAAGATATCTACCAATACAGCAGTGAGAACAGAGAGATCGCATAACACACGTGTTACCCGAATCTCTTGCGCTGCCGCGCTTTTTCGCCAGGACTTGACGTCAGCATGGTATATGAATCACCCGGCTAGAGCTTCCCCCCCCACTGCTGGGGAAACTTAACCCTATCCTAGCTAAACCAGGACAGAAACGCATCAGACTAAGCCTTAAAGCTCCAGTCCACAAAGTTAAGTTTAGAAATAACTGCAGTGAACATAGCTGTGTTTACTTATCCAAAAGGGCAAGACTGAGCAAGACAGACCTGTTCTAACCTCTGCAAGAAATGTCAGACTTCACATCAGAAGAAGCAAAACCAACACACTGCATTGGGCTTCTTTTAATACACAGATTTCCAGTGGCTTTTGGTCTGCCCATAATCTGTGACCATAGACACAGAGGTGGAGGAAGTAAGCCTGCTTGTTTAGATAGCCATCACCTTCCCATTATGTCCTACTGCTTGTTCCCATCTCTGCTTTCTTCTTCCACATTTTGTGTTGTCTGCCCTCAGTTAAAACCACGGAAATGATCTGCACTAAAAATAACCTCTCCCTCCACCTCATTTGGTCAGGCCAAACAAACAGCTTTACCAGGACACAGCTGAGGGCACAATGCAGGCATAAAAATGAGAAAACAGAGTGGAGAGCAATGGGGGAGGGTTGGAGGAAGAGGAGGATGATGGCTTAGACTGGCAGCACCGCTGGAACAAATGCACATGAAACTACACAGTAAGCACTCCTTAGCATGCATTCTCAGAGCAGCAACGTGATTCAAAGACTGATGACTTGCTTAAAATATAAAACCTGGGGAGACAAATATTTGATGTAGGGAGAAGAAAATGTTATCATGTGCACATAAGCATCTCTAAAAAGTAAATGAATTAGAACGTCAGTTGGCCAGCAAAATATCCTCCCATTTTGAAACCCACTCATTGGGTCCCAACAAGAACCCACCCTTACCAACACTGGAAAAACCTGCCCAGAAATAGTATGCACTGACTCAACTCAGCCAGACCGTAAGTACAGCAAACAAAGAGTGCTCAGAGCAAACGAGCTCTCTTGCTAGAAGCAAATGCCTAAAATTCCCCCAGCAGTCAAGATGACTGTCAAGAGTCAGGATTTTATCCTGATGACATTCTCAAATTCCATAGAGCAGCCCTTCATAAACTGATTAACAAACATTTTGTTTTAAATTTCTCTCTTGGTGTCTGGAAGCATGCAAAGCAATATGTTCTTACAAAAAAAAAAATCCACCTAATTATACTATTGCAAGGATTTTTTGTTGTTGTTTGTATTTCGGAAAGAGAAAAAGGAAATAAAAAACCCCCTGATTTACTGCATACTTTTTATTTCTGTATTTCCCCCAGGATTCAAAACCCTAAAATTTAGGTATGTTCACATCTATCATGTAAGCATGGATCAGGAACGGCTCTATGACATTTGGCTGTACTTATAATAAGCGCACAACTCCTAATGATTACAGCACCAAAAAAAAAAGAAAGATATGCCTTTCAATGTCAGCATACTTTAAGTCAACAACATTGCAAGATGCATTTCAGCATTATTTCCCCTTAAATCCACTCCATCAGGAAAGCAGGGACTACCCCTAATGGGAAAATGAAATGAGTGTTGCTTCTCCTTTCTACAGAATTTGCTATCATGAGCAACAGAACTAATGAAACCTGATTTCCTGTGATGCGTCCATAGTTCTTTAAACCTCTCACTAGCAAAATCACCAGCTTTGCCATAAGTCTCTTCTCAAGCCCCTCTTATGAAGACAAATGCACCACACACACCTCCAAAAAGCCTGCAGACTGCCAAGTGATGGCACTGGCCATGGGACTCACACATGTACTTCCTTGCTGTGATAGCTGGGAAGCATCACCAACACTTCAAAGCTACTCACCTTCCACCCTTCACCTGGAGAACTTTCCCTCTAATGCCACAAACTTGAGATAAACTTGTTTTATTCTCCAAATCTCTTTTCATTTCCATATGCTTAAGGGGCTACAGCTAACAGCCTATGAACTGGATTCTTTACCCTGCTGTTAGCCGCTGGATCTCCTAGTTCTTGAATAATTAGAACCTTGTACAGAAATAGGAAAAGTCTTACACTTAAGTGCATATATGTATGTCAGTGGACACATGTATAAAACCAAAAACTCCTGCTTGCTGCTTTTAATTCAAAGTACCTGAAAGCATGCTCTTTGCTCCTTTGAGCCTTTAGAGATAATACTCCTGACAGCATTACTTCCTCCAGACATTTTTTTCTGCTTTTAGGAAGGAAAATGTTAGGCCCTGCCTGATTAGGAGATGTGAATAATTCTCCACCAGAACAGAATCATCTGCACCTTGCCAGGATTTAGATTTAAAACAATCAGTACATGGAAGCATAAGATACTTCTGGATACTCTGTACTGTAATCTGCTACACTGTCTGCATAGCACCCTGGAAGCATGTGTACTATTTAAGAGAAATTACCACAAGGCCATGGCAAGTCAGACAGATAACTAATGAAGTCTCTAGATCAATTCATGACATGATTACAGCAGCTTTAGTTTTGGAAAAGAAGTCCCAGGGGCTTTCAACCAACATGCCCATAGGATCTCTGCGAACAGAAAGAAGAGTGGCAAATGTGGAAGACCAACTAACAGAATCTCGTATCTTCCAAAATTTTCCAGATTTTTGGAAGTTTCTAAATCGAACATGAAGTGATTCATGTCACTGAAAATACAGCCTTAAATGCCTAAAACTGGGCAGTTGTATCTCAGTGTATTTGCAAGATTGTGAACCTTAAACTCACTGTTGTAGAACATCCCGAACTATCGGATGGTGGACTATCATGCAACACATAAGAGAGGAATTTTCTCCTCTCCTCGAGTTCATTTCCTCCCCCTGAAAAGACAGGCACAAGAATATGTAATTACAGCTTTTTAAACACTACAAATTGTATTTGGCTCCCTTTCCCCTTCAACCTGGAGCATTCTCTTTTCTACATGCCTAGTTTTCTTCATCTCCTCTTACTCTTGATGCTCTCCTCTGGACTCCATTTGTGTACTTTTTTTTTTTTTTTTTTAAGTTCAGCTCCCAAAACTAGACACAATACCCCAGCTGAGGACTCACCAGTACCAAAAAGAACGGCATGTCTTCTTGTCTTTTTGTACAACAGCCTTGTTAATGCATCCCAGAATGAATTAACTCAATGTTTGTGGTCCATTACTACAACAAAGAATTTCTGCTGCCCTACAAGCAGGTTTTTTTGGCATCCTGTATCCTCTTCCATTTCTTTCCCTAGAGACTTTCTGTTTATTCCTGAGAGGCTGCCACAAGGGGATGACTGGTTGGCCTGTTGGAGACAACCATGTTTGACAGACTTAAATGTACAGATTAGTATTATCAAGATCCTATAGCAACTTGTTCTTAATTCTTTGTACTGTTGAGGAAGCTGAAAAGTGAAACAGAATTGAACTATTCTCTTCGAAGTGTAGTAGTCATAGTTGATAGAAAAAAGATGAGGAACAGAGGCAGAGGTTTAAAAATGAAGAAAAGCCAATCCAAAAAATATTTTAACAGTAAGAAGATGCCATCTCTAGTAGCCACTCCTTACTATTTTTGCTCCTTTAATCATAATCTACAACTCTTTTTCCCACAAACCACAAGTGCTGAATCATGTAAGACCTAAATTGACATAAAAATAACAAAATTCTGCTACTTGCAGCGTTTCCCCAAGGGAGATCAAGAAGTTCAAAACATTTTCTCTTAACGACACACAGCATTAGGACTACAAGGGGAAAAAAAGTGGCATTTTGGTATTTTTAAACATTTTATTTCTCTAATGAGAAGGGTTCCAAACAATGGTCATCTTTTCTGCTAAATCAGGCAAACTGTAACGAATGATTAAGGAACGATGAGCAGATTTGAAAGCACAAATGTCCTTCGTGGTACTGTAAACATTGCCTCTCCAAAATCAGGCTGAAGACCAATTTCTTTTCCATTTTAAGAACAAAAATAAAGTGTGTTCTCCTTCTGCACAGAATATTAGTCATGGTAGATAATTTTAAAAATGCTTTTTCATAGGGGATACATGGCAGCATAGCAAATGAGAAGACATGTCATTACACATGAGAGAATAAAAAATTGAATGCAATGGATTTTTTTGAAGAAACTGGGCAAAATGTATGACAGATCTGAAAAGACCAGAGAAGAATAAGAGTAATTGTCATTAATAGTACTCTTTAGGCTCTGCTAACATTGGTACAGAGACCTTCACACATATTCCTCTTACCTGCAACTGTGTTCAAGTTCTCTTGGAATTATAAAATAATCCACTATAATTCTGTAATGATAAGAAGCTAGTGTCCAAAAAAGAGCAAACAGTGTTAGGAATTATCAGAAAAAGACTAGAGAATATGAAAGAAAACATAATGCTACTGTATAAATGTGCAGTGAACCTACACTATGAATACTGTGTACAGTTCTGGTCTCTCATTGCAAACAGGGTCTAGTAAAACTAGGAGATATATGGAAGGTCAACAAGAATGAGCAAAGATATGGAACAAGCCCTGTTAAAGAACCAGCTAAAGAGACTCTTTAAGTGGAAAGATAAATATTTGGAGGGATATGATATGCAATGAGAAGGGCAATGTGGAAAAGATGAAATATTTCTAATAGTCAGACCAGGGAAGACCAGTGGGTAGCAGGCTTGGGGGGAAAAAAAAGAAAAAAAGAAAAGAAAAATCAATCAAGTGGTACTTCCTCATATGACACACACTTAAACTGCAGAACTCACTGCCATAACTGAAAGTTCACACAGGTTGGGGAAAAAAAAAAAAAAATTCCTGGAAGAAAAATCCACCGAAGTTATTAAAGTACAGAAATACCACTCCCAGTCAAAAAATACCTCAGCCATAAATCTGGGGAGACTAGGACAATCAATGTGGGAAACACTACTATGTGCTTGCTCCATTCTTAAACTCTTTTTCCAGTTTCACTATCAGCCATGGTCAGAGATGGGATTCTGTGCGACATGGTCTGAGCTGGTACAGTTTTCTTATGGTTTTATTGAGCTGTGCAAATCAATTTAAGGTAAATTATCTAAGACTCTGTGCATGAAACCTCTCCTTCTGCACAAAAAGTTATGCTGGTACAGCCTACTGTTCAGCGAGCCTTTTAAAGATATTATTATTAAAAAAAACCACAATATGAAAATGAATCACAGTGATTATTGAAAAGACCTACTGTTCACAGCTTAATAGCATCCAGAGAACTGTCACTTATCTGAAAAAGATTTTGCTTATTTCAAGTTTTGTGCCAATCTCTAACCTACACAACTTTTCCCACCCCCAAGAAAATCCATAAAAGTGCTCAATGATCTCCCAAATATAAATTTAACCGGGAGAAAAGATTTGCTTGTTTTGTTTTTCATTTGAAAGTATTTGTGATTTTGATATTAATATCACTGCATAACCGGAAGCTCAGCTGCATGAATGCTGTGCTAGCAGTATATTAGCAGTGCATTTAGGTCCATGAATATCCATATGTTTAAGCCTTTGCAAGATTAGACCCTAGGGAATATAGTTGTTTAGGATGACTTCTGTATTTATGGAACATTATACTTCTTGTCAAGCTTTCATTCATCACTGAGAAGAATCAAAACCTGCTCTGTAGAACTGAAGGCCAAGGACCAAATTTAATCCCTTATTTCTTCAAAATAGTGAAAATCCTCTGCAGTTCGAATGGCTGGCTCTCAGAAACATCAAGAGCCATCTTTCTCTACTGACGTGATTTTTAATCCATACAATTATTTTTTAATTATGATATCTGACTTACGTATTCCCTGACTAATTGTTCTTTAGGTCCATAATATACCCACACTGCTATTAGTTAGCATGTTTACTTTGCTGTTGTTAAAATCCAGAGAGAAATTCAGCAGATAATAACAATGATTAGAAATGGAAATTCTAGGGGTAGAAAAATAAAAGCTCTACTGTTCAATTAAAAGTATGTTATCCTAACTAGGCAAGTTTGCTCTTCCCAAAAGGAACGGGCAACACTGACATCCTGAGAAGGAAGGAGAAGCTAAAGTTCAAGTTAGAGGACACCCGCCTGCCAGAAAGAATATTCTCATTCAAACATTTAAGGCTACAGATCTTGCTGTGAAGCCTCACTCTTCTGTGATACCTGCTGGGAAACTGGTAATTAATGACATGGTTTCAGCAGCAGCAAGTGGAGATACCTGACCTCTTTCTCTATCCAATGACAAACCAGAAGTGACTGTATACTCATTGCATAGCGTTTGTCATTTACATTTCTTCTCCACCTTTTCTTTTTGCCTGGGCTTGGGAACTCCTCAAGGCACACAACCTGCACCAAAGGCACTCCAAAGCTGACTGACAGCCAGGTCCTGTTGCTATCTGTGGTGAGCTGTAGGTCTGCAGGCAAGGGGTAGTTGCTTGTACAGAGGGAAGTGAGGATACACTTTCCCCTTCCTATTTTACTTAACCATTCTTTGCCTTTTCTTGTTTTCCTACCTGACAGTTCTTAAATTTGATATTATTTAGCTCCTATGAAAGAAAGTATGTGGGTGTATGTTAAGAAAAGAATGATCTGCACAGCTCTGTCACTTAACATCCTATGGAAGTGAGGGTGGACGTGATCAAAAGCATTCACCAAATTAACAGAGATAAGAGGGCTCACATATCTTTAGCCTATTTTATCTTGCTAAACAATTTTGCAGTTCAAAACAGAGGAATAGTTATTTGCATTAAAATGTTTAAGTCCTACTGACAGCAATAAGAAAACTCAAATGTAATGAATTGGCAGAAGTGTCAGAAAATGTTTACTTTTAAAAGATTTAAAAGGCAAAGGTCATCTCTAACGTCGCCATAACAGATGAAAATTCCAATATGCTTCTTGCCTAAGGATAAATATCTTTTCAAAACATCTAGCATAGGTTTTAAAAACAAATACTAGTAGATTAATTACAAGAGTACACTTTAAACCAACCAAAATTAATCTGCTGATTTAAAGCAAGAAACCATAATCTGCATGTTTCAAGTGATAGCTGGCGTGCTTACAGCCAGAGGTAGCTCTGTTCCAAGAAATTATTGCGAGAGTTTCCAAAGTAAAAGACAATATAAACTTAAAACCATGTTGTACAAATTACATACTTCTGATTCATTTCAAAAAGAAGGTCCTAGAACTTGACTACCACACTTGAATTGAATCTCTTTAACTACAGAAAAGCAAATTATATGAAATAGGTGGCAGAACAAAACCGTAAACATTTTACTGAAACTTTCAGCAGTTAACTGCAAATGTGCCTTTCATCTGCTTTAGAGTCCTATTTACATTTATTGTAAAGCACTTCTTAGATACTCAGGGGAAAAAAATTGCTCATAATACTTTTTGGTTTTCAACTTATTTACTTCATTGTATGCAAGGTATACATGCAGTCTTCTGTTTATACTGTTTAGCTTGTACTCTCTTCCTCAGCTCAGGTTGCTACCTTCTGCAAACAAAATATCCCATCTGTTGATGCAGACTGTATTGACAACAAGTACAAAAAATGGATGAAGCTATGGAGGTGATGAAAAAAATAAGCAAAAGTCTAAGCTGGCAACGCTCAACACCGTTTCAGAAACTGAAGCTAAAATCTCATCATGTGCTGAAGTAAGGGGATGAAGCTCTTTGCTGTTGTGCAGATGAACACTCACTTCTTTGAAACTCTAAATAATGACACTATTATTATTTGAGGAGATGATATCCTCTGTTCCATAGGTCTCCACTAGCTTCAGTGACAACATGCATGCATAGGATGATTTATCTCTGATCTGTACATATTTATCATGGACACTGAAGTTAAACAAAGATTCTCCCTGACTAGTAAACACACTACTTCTACAGAGCACTCAAAAACAGCGAAAGCAGTAAATCAACCTGCTATCTTTAGTTTAAGAGATTAAAAGAATTAATTGATAATGAGGACAATTGTGAAACATACTCTGCTATGTTTACCTGTTCTCTGGCTGTGACGAGAAATCTGTTTTAATGTAGTTTATAAATAATGACAATTGATTAAATATTTCACTGCCCTTCCTCTGAAAACCGCCACTTGTAAAAGCCTGATATATCATCATCCTTGGGCTACTTGGACAGCGTGTCTTCATTAAGAGTGTGGTTACTCTTTGCATGTATTTACATTTACTTTCATTATATTTCAGTTTGATTTACACATGAGGGAACAAACAAGCAAAGTTCTTGCAAACTTTTCTAAGTGCGTGTTAAGTCTTAACTACATACTAATTCGTAATTAAATCTTCCAGAGATTTCAACGCAACTCATCCTAAGCGCTAAAAATTGCAAGAATTTCTTTCCTGTCTCTTCCTTTGAGACAGACTGGGAATCAGGATCAGTTTGTTATTCTGGCCAGGCTACTACACCTCTGTCAGGCACCAACCTACTGACCAATGCTATTCCTTCAGCTGTTTTTCCAAATCTTACTGCCTGGGATGGAGGAGGACTGCTGCGACTTGCACATCGCAGAATTGCTTTCGGAAGATACCCTAGCAGCAGCCACGAGTTTGTGAAGGAATACAAACCAGCAGACCCTCAAAGCAACCACAGTTTAAAATAAATCAGAGTGCTTCACAGACCGTGTCCAGTACAAAGATAATGATAGGACAGGCTTTAACCTATTGCTTCCGCCTCTCTTTAATTTCTAAAAAACTGAAAAATACCCGATGAACAAAAATATTCTAAAGCTCATAAATAATCCTCTGATACATTTTTGGTGCTGTGAGGAAAATCAGTCACTCCTACTTAAAATGATAATTCAAGTTATTAGTCTTCCCATTGCCATCAAATCAAATATCCAAATTTAGATGTAAAAATATTTTTATCCTTGTAAAATGTGATAGAAGTATATGAAGTTTTCAGCTAAAATAGTAGCAAAAAAAGACAGAATGTGACATTTATTATTACTAATTTACAGTATTTGACTGGATGCTGGCTTGACTTTCAAAAACCTTCCAAATAATTTGTATTCATAGGTACAAAACTGAAAGCAATATCAGTAAATGTCAATAATTTTGGAGACTCAGAAGTAATTTAAGTTTTAGTTCTCAGTAATAATAAATGGTAATATCTTTCCAGTTTCACAGTGAAAATCTCTGTGTTGTGTGATGATAATAAATAAGACAGGCTGGATGAAGTGTGAATACTACCCCACTATCTGGGAAATCAGATGCACAAAATAAGATAGCAAACATTTACTTTGGTGTTACTATGATGATATAATATTGAATGTAACACTGCACTTGATTCATAAGCAGCATTGTTCATAAGACTTTCTCAAATAATTGTCTTTTCAGACTGAAATTCTTTATTTTACATTGAAAGCAATGCAAAAATATATTCTAAAAAGGCAAATACATGTGGGAAAGGTGTACTTTTTCTGTATATTTCAAAGTTGAATCTGTTCTTAAAAATAGCTGTTTCTTTTAATTTTTTTCTGAACACATTTTATATCTGTTAACTGTGGATCATTTGTGATTATGCACAGGACTTCCTATGGCTCCCAATCTCTGTTAATTGTTGGGAGCCTAAGTATATCCCTGAGTTCCTTTCCTGGGACACAAATTTAATTATTTACTTATCGCTATAAACTGTTACCAGTTGTGGTTCTGTGAGTTTGGAACAAGGGGAGGAAGAAATATGTTGTTACACTTCTATTAAACGGAGTAATGTTTTACTAAAGCAAAAACTTTACTTTATTTTTACGCTTGAACATAAGGAATTCCTTCATCCTAAAAGCAAGTATCCCCCAAACACAAACTGTGTAATTTTAAGCAAGAAATCCCGAGCCTCACAGAAGAGCTGTACTTTATACAAACCACTCCAATTTTAAGTCCCAGTTGTGTTTTCAGTAAAAGCAGAGTATTTATTAAAGAATTAAAATAAAGGAATTAAAGAAAATCATGGTATAATTTTATACTTTTACAGTTCCAGTATATATTATCAATTTGAAAAGTTTGGGCTTTTTCTTTTTTCTTTTTTTTTGCCCCAAAATTGCCCTATACTTGTTTGTAGTATGATCCCAGTTCTAGTTTTACATTTTTGAAAGTACGGAGTTAACATAATGACTGATTACTTCTGAAAGCACTACTGGATTGACTGATGCATTGAACTTAATGCTTACAGCAAATAAGAACAAAATAATATATAACATTGAAGTATATTCTGGATCTCACATATGAAATGTTTATAATTTTCTACTTTAACAGTAACTAATCAGAACATTACGGACTCTGCTTGCTGATTTAATGAAAACCAGACACGCTTACGCTACATCTGTATGCAAACAGGTATTTCATATGGCAGGAAAGGTATTGCTGGGCATCAGCAGAATCTGCTCTTAACATGAAAAGAGCTCAACTTCAGTATCTGCTGTTAATTAATAGTTAGCATACAGCATAAAAACAAGTGCTATCACAACAAAGAAATTTCATCTGTCACCTAATTGCCACTTCTCCCCAATATCCACTACTTTTCAATAACAGTCCTCTTGACAATTTTAACCTTTGTGTGAAGACTAAAGAGTTGCCATCAACTATATTAGCATACACAGCATTTTCAGCTGTCCTTCTCTGACAGCCTTCTTCATCAGTTTTTCAAGTGTTATTAATTCAGGGTAGTAATAATGTTGTTGGACATTTAATCATTATCTGGCCTTCCAGATCCTTTTTGCATTTGTGAAAATAAGAACAAATGAAGAACTACCAGTGTGCGTCTTAGACCACAAAAAATGCAAATTACTTAATTTTTAAAAGTCTAATTGATTTTTAAAAGTTAATGTTGACTTGACACTGTAGTAACGTTAAGTATCACTATGGTAAGTAATTATAAAAACCTGTGGCTGTTCATTCCACCCAAAACGGTAAACAAAGCCCTAAAGTAAAAATGAAGCCATCTGAGTGGCAACATTCACCATATTATCTCTTTTATTTTATGATATTTTCATGTAAAACATTGTATGTTTTCACACTCCTGAGAAACATGGAAATACTGCAAGTTATTTGAAAATTGAAAAATGTAAGATGATGCTATTCTGTAATTCCATGGGGCTACATGCCCACGGAAGTACATAAGATATGTACTTCCCAAAACCTGGGTGAAGTGTTTACATGTTCTCTATTAAGCAAATGATTCACGTTCCCTGGTAACTGGTTCATATAGCCAAACACTTAACTATATAGTTTGGTGGTAACTTAATTGACTACCTGCTATATACCTACACATAACTGATCAGATGAGCTTGATCCAAGACATACATTATGGAAAGCACCTTAATTTGACTACATTTTTGGGGAAGAGAAAGGGTAAAGGAATTATGCACCAAGCAGCTTTGTAGTGCCCGCAAATTCAAATACTTTTAATAAAGACAACTGAACTTGAGTGAACACATGCTTACGTAATACACCATGTTTTTCCACAGCTACCAGCATAATATGCCCTTAATATGTTCACTCTGATTCACAAAGGACAAAATAAATCCCCATCAATAAAGGATTAAAAATGGCACAGGTCAATTCCTGTTAACTTTAGCAAATATCAATCAACACTTTGCCAAAAGTAATAAAAAATCCTCTTTAATATAGTGTGCGTGCTTCCATTCCAGTTTTAAAGCCCTTCTGCTGATTCTATCTCGGAGCTTGGAGCTAAGATAATGCCTAAACTAGTCATCAGATGAAAATTTATCTTGATTTCTTTCACGACTTCAAGGAAGAAAATACACTGGACACTTGCTTTATTCACATTTATTAACTTTGTCAAAACTCTAGCCCAACTCTTATGATTTATAGAATTAGACCGCCTCTGCTACCCAGAAAATTTTTGTAAAAATTCTACAGTCTTTTAATAAAAGTAATGACAGGCGACATAAAAATTGTAAAAGAAATCAAGAAACTCTTGGTTTTTTCTTATATCAACTAGAAAAATCATCAAGGTAGCGTAACTAAACCAAATTAAAGACTAATTTTTTTAAAAGTAAGTAAAACTACTGGTGGGGCACTCCACAGACTCTTAAAGGAACGTTAAAAGGCTGTAAAGAGAAAACCATTTGTTTTAGAATTTTGTATCACTACTAAGTAAGATGTTCTGCTTATATTTGTAAAGAGCTATGTAATTAAAAAAACAGCCAAACAAAAACCCAAACCACGTATCTGAGTCTAAATGTGAAACCCATCCTTACTCACGTTCTTGGAATTTCAGTCATAAATTGCAATTAGGAGTATGATTTCACCCACAGGAAATCAGTATTTTCAAATACACTTGTTTTAAAGGACAATTTTCATAATTAAATGCATATTAGTTAATTTGTATGCAATTTAAGAATGCATATCCAAGCATACCCAATATGTCACAAATATATTTAAATTAGTAGCTCATGAGTGTTGGTCATATTGTGCCATCAGTGAAGTTTTTGCATTTCATCAGGGATCTCTCTTTAAAGACTCATGATACAGTGCAGTCATTTTCCCTCATTTTGCATGCAATGTATTTGAAATGCATCTTCAACTAAAATACATCGATTTTTACGACAAAGATTACATGGCTGACACAATCCACAAAATAACACATCTGTAATTCATACTGCAATACTAAGGGCTATGTCTTTAACAGCTCATTACCATCCATATTGTTAAAAAACCCTAAAATCGCCTCTTCCTTCATTCAAAGGAAGAAGGGTAGCTCTTGTCACATTTTAGAATATGCCAAAATTTACCCCAGAGGCAACACCTAAGCGCTGCCTAAGTCGGCATTTTTTCCTTTACAACTGTTTTTAAATAGAGGATAGAACCGCAAGCCCTGAATGTCTACTACTAAATACTCTGTTGGCTTCTCTGGCTCAGAAGGCCTTATTCTATACATCAGCTATTAAGAATCAGTAATGCTTAGCAAAGGATGTGTAACTGATTACTATCCAAGTATTTATTTTTATGTTTGTCCTTATCCAAAAATACTAAATGGGTCAAAAGTTACTTCAGCTGGAAACATAATTTTAGTTTAAGTTATCACTGACTTAAACTGGAGTAGAATCAAGCCCTGAAGCACAATAGCACTTTTTTTTTTTTTCAATCTGTCTTGCTCACACATCTTCCTGGAGAGAAATAACATACTAAACCAACAAAAATTTTTAAAAAAA
Organism: Strix aluco; assembly: GCF_031877795.1. NCBI lineage: Eukaryota > Metazoa > Chordata > Aves > Strigiformes > Strigidae > Strix > Strix aluco. Next base: position 57,770,375 of record NC_133931.1, on the reverse strand, counting down.
GAATAAAAACCTAGCCAGACTACACATTTCAGTAATATTAAATCTATGAATTGATCAGAGAAAAAAAATGGGGGGAAAAGATGAAAGTGATACATAAAATATATTTACTTCTAAACCAGCACTACATTTTTCTTCTTTCTTTAAGCTTGTGACAACTTTTTTTTTTTTTTAATTAGGACTACTATTTGACACTATTTCAAATAATGTGATGGTATTTTCAGAAATCCTACTTAATTAAAAAACAGTTATTCATTTTTTTTTTATTTTAAACCAAAATGGACTTTGAATCGAGATTTCAAATGAATTATTACTTGTTTCACAGTCCACTGGGTCCAATTCTCTTCCCCTCCAAGAATAAGTTTTCCCCTCTATAAAATATCAGTGAGTCAAATTTGACTAGATATAGTCAGCTTCTGTGAAAAAGGAGAAATTTTGTAATTAATGAAATAAAAAAATACCTCCAGCCCTATAAAAAGTCCACTTTAGTTTTCTTTTATCTCAGAAACTAAGAAAAACAGATGTACTATAGAGAATTGCAAAGGATATATGCTACTATTTATTTTACCCAAACATGTAAGGGTCAAAATTTAAGCAAAAAAACCCACATAAAATGAGAAACAAATGCCTCAGAACTGCAATACCTGCGTAAAACAAATATTTCATGTCAAACTCGCATTCCATTTCTAAAAGGAGTTTCTCATTTTCACTAACTTACATCTACCAATTGAGCAATTATGCAATATGTGGGTGTACCTTGCAGTCGTTTTCTTAACATCTGCATTCTGTGTTAAATTCTAACTGTACAAGATGTCTGATATTTTTTCTTTATCTTGAACCTTCAAAGCGGTACGTTTACCAGAGGCAAAACCACACACCAGAGAATATGAGTCATATAATAAAGAAACGACTCTTCCCCTTCTCCCTCTTCCACCCTGAAGCTATAATAACCTAAAGACGCTCTATTGTAAATGGCTTCTTTGGTAACACTGATAGCATGAACAACTCACAATCATTTAGCCAATGAATGAAGATTTTTTTAGTCCTTACTGTATCCATAACAAATTGCTCTCAATATCACTTTAAGGCAAATTAAAAATTGTGCTACTGCAAAAATAAAATTCCTTGTAATATTCAAAATGTCTATGCACTTGCTTTCATGTCATGCATAAAATATAAAACATTCTATGCATGTTCCTATAAATAATAACACAAAAAGATAAAAATGATCAAACATAAGATGCCTATGCAAGTTAATCCGAAAGGTAATCTCTCACTTGTCTACAAAAAGAGTAGCCTCTATACAGAAATCCTTAATTTTATAATTATTCCATATCAGAGGATGGCAACATTTACATACAAGTAAAGCACTGCTCATGCCAACTACAATAAATACGTAAGGAAGCAAACCACCTTACTTGACCACCGTTTACGCTAGTTTCCGCTCTGAAGTGCAGTAAGTATGGAAAACAACACTGGGGTCACTTTTATCCTTTTATTTCCTTTTATATCCTTTTCTGTAGGTAGACCTGACTCCTCAGACTGACATCCTGCATCTAACTCCACACAGGAAAACAGCTTTCAACGAAGTCTTATTTCACGTGTCAATATGTATAATTATACCAGAAATTTTGAAGAAAAGAACTATATGCAGAAACAGCATTTACAAACAGCAGCAAATAAATCAGTAACAAAAAAACCTTGCACCACTAAAACAGGTGCAGCCACCACAGTCTTGTAAGAAAGTTAACCCCGTGGTAATGCTGGCATAAGATCTTCCCATGACCATCTTCCAAAAAGTAAAAAAAAAAGGTTTCAGTAAATCAAAGTGAAGCAACACGTTCCACCTTGAAGCAGAATAAATGTGTGGTTTCTATTCTTACCTGTGTATAGTCAAAGTCAGAAAGAGGAGCTATACTCTTGATGTAGTCCATTCGAAATTGGTTTTCTGGGTTGGCCAATGGAACTGGGGGTATTAAAGTGCTCATAGCTGAAACTATAGTCTAGAATTGGATAAAAAAAAAAACAAAACACACACACACATTAATCCGGATAAATCTAGGATACAGGATCAATAGAAGATAATCTAATCTGATCAGCAAAATGGGATTTCTCTCAGCACAGTCTTGGAGAGCACAATCCTTATCATTTCCAGTACACCCAAGCATTTAAGAACAGTATAAAGTGTGTTCTTACCACAATCGCATCTTTAACATTTTTCCGAATATCCAGTATTTTCTGTTTCTTTTCTCTGCATTAAAACAGAAATATTAACGCTTTGATTTTTTTCTTCCAAAGCAGTTCAGTCAGCTGCATTTAATTTTTTTTCACTGATCGCTTGTTTATCTGCTCTTCAATCATTACAACATACTAAATGAAAGGAACAGCAAGACAAATATATTTTTCCCCTTATCCCTTTTCTTGCACAGTATGAAAAGCAATGCACATTCATCCCTCCCTGATTTTTTTAAAATCAAACAATCATAGCCACATCTGCAAAGCTTCCCCAGATGGAACTGGGAGTCATTCTTCCATTTCTACAGCATGCTGTAAACATGCTCTAAATTAACAGCACGTAGTTGAAGGCCAACAGAAAATTAATACTATGGATTAATAACAATTTCTGGCAAAGAGTTCTTCAGAAAGAAAATGATGTAGCCTCAGAAAACAGAATGATTTCTAACAAATGTGCAAAATTAGTTTCAGTTTTACACTAACCCCAATACCGGAAAAACAGCAGCCACTGTCATCCTGAATATGACTTGACATGTATTTTTATATTACAGACAGATGCAATATTTGGTTGTTTGCTTCTATGTAAAAAGTAGTCGCCATGTTGTTGCTACACAGGGGCCTGTCAAGCGCTGCAGTAGCAACAGTGTAAAATACAGTAAAGGGGCCAGAAGGAGAAAATGCAAATATACAATAGCAGTAATTTCCTTATTCTGGCTCCCCTTCCTCCCCTCCCTCCCCCAAAACGCAGTGTCAAGGCAGCAAAACACAGGGGACGAGAGGAGAAATTTCCTAGCCTACCGTGTGTTAACCTGTTTCTAACATTTAATAAAAAATAAGTCACAAAGCGACAACAATTCTTACTCTGAATTAAATCCATTGACATGTAGGATTCGCATTTGTTTCACAATAGTGCTTTTTCCTGACTCACCAGCCCCTAAAAGAGAAAGAAGGAAAGGGAGAATATTGTGATACACGGTTCAGGCTGGGGGTTTGGGGTGTTTTTTTGTTTGTTTTTTTTTTTTGGACGCGACAGCATCTCCCACCTCCGGCAGCATTTCTGTATGTATGCATCCATGTGGCTCAGGCGCTGAGCTCAATCTGTGGACGTCTCGCATATGGCTCAATACAACAAACCTACATTTTCCATACCCTCTCCGCTGCGCCCTGCCGCCCGGGCGGGCTGGGGCTGATGCTCCCTCCTCGCCCTCCTCTCCCCGTCCCCCACCTCTGACCCCTTCCTCCTTACCCAGCAGGAGCAAGCGGTGTGTCGCTTTATAAGCCAGCCTCTCTTTCTGCAACTGCTTCTCTATTTTTTTGTTGGCTTCTCGCTGCGCTTTCTCATCGATACGCTGATCCTCCGTTTTGCTGTTGCCCAAACACCCCATAGCCGCTGCTTAGGACGGATGGCAAATCGTTGCCTTTACAGATTTAGTATTTACAAGGGGGAGGAGGGGGGGGCGGGGGGGAAAGGCAGAAGACAAGTCTTTATATCCGTGTGTCCCTGCGACGGTTTCTCTTCTCTTCTTCTTCCCCCCCGGCTCGCTCACATAAAATGGTCTCTAGCCGCTCTCTGATCACGGCGGAGTTGGTTTGCTCGCTCCCCAGAAGAGATGCGGGGAGCAGGCGGCAGAGGTAGCCGTGCCCCGGCAGGGAGGGGGTGGGGGGGGAGAAATCTGTGCAAAAATGCCTAACATGCAACGAGAGGGAGAAAAGGGCTCCTCCTGGAAACCAGCCGGGTGCCGCTCTCCTCTCTCCCTTCCCCACCGCGCACACAATCCCTATATTTCTCTGTAAAGGTCTATTTTTGTCTCCCTAACTCAGCACTGCCTCTTTCTGCGAGACCAGGAAACAGCCCAGCCACCAGCCCTACGCGCAGGGAAGCCGACGGAGAAAGGTAAAAGCCGGACCGATCTACCTGGATCCTGCGGGGCCGCGGCCAGGCGGCTCCGCGCCTCCCGCCGCGCCCGCCCCCCCACCCCCGCCCCTGGCCGGGCCGCCCCCCCCCGCCGCCCCCGCCGCGCCCGGCACCGCGCCCCAGCGCCGCCGCGGACGGCAGCCCCGGCCCCCGCGCCCCGCCAGCGCTGCTGCCGCGAAAACCTGGATCTGGCATCGCCTCCGCGGGACCTGCGGCCTCCGGGCCCTGCCGACCCCCACACCCCGACCCGGCGGGGCGCCCACCCCCGCCACCCCCGGCCTGCGGCCTTGCGGCGGGGGAAGGGGAGTCGCGGGGTCGCGGCAGCCGGGGACCGAGGAGGGGTTTTCCCGATCTTTCCCCGCGTTCCTCGGCGGGACTGGAAGAGCCTAGCTGCTACCGGAGCACGGTTTGGCACTCCTGGGTCTGAAACCCCGGGCTGCCACAGGTGATGGCTGCCATCCTGCCTGACCTCGGGGAGCGGAGCCGGGAGCCTGCCGGTGCTCGCCAGAGCTGCCCAAGAGGGCGTGCTGCACCTATATAAACGTACGTGCACCTATATAAAACACACACAGCATATGCACGAACACCAGGCGTTGACTTAGTAATAAACAGAAGTGTCCCTTTCCACAAGTTGCCACAGCACCACATCAGCGTTTTTTTCCTTTGAATATTCCAAAGTGTATCAGCTGAATGAGGAAATGAAGCTGTCCCAACAGCTCACAGTAATGTTTAATCTAAATGTGATCACATAAATGCCAATACCACCACCACAACAAATCTTGACAAGAAACTGTATGTTTGTTCCTTCATTTACCTCCATTTTAGGTCCTGAAATGAAACATCAAGCCGGACAACATTACAGGTATTCCTTCTTGCTTCAAACCTCTCACCTTGCAAAGCGGCATCTCAACGCAAAAGCAGCACTACAGCATCTGGCCCTTCCTGAACTTCCACTGTGTAGAAACCACCTATGCTACTCAGATGTGATCCCCGATTCACTGAGGCAAAGAGCACTAAAAGAAGGATGGACAAAACACCTCTGAAGTCCCAAAATATTTTCAGCCTTTATCTCCAAATATTATTATTCCCCCAGACTTTCAAAGATGGATTATTGAAAAGTTACTATTTTGATAGCTATGTATGTGCGCACAATCCTGGTCCTGACTAAAATCAAAGAGAGTTTGCCATCAACTTCAGTCAAACAGCATACCACTTTATTCTAAAAATTCTTGAGATGCATGTGGAAAAAAGAAACTAAGTTTAACAAGCAGAAAGACTTAGGTTTTTTTGATTGCTCTCTCAGGTGGGAAGTGCTGGATCGAGGAAGACGAACTGTCTACTTTGAGCTCACACCACAGGAAGGTGAAAAGGGCAGGATCCAGAAAAGAAGTAGGTACTGCTCCACCTGTGGTTGGGTACATGGAGTTTTCAGGAGACTACTTAACTCAAGTGCCAGATACATGGTTTTTGTGGTACTGCTTGATCTAGACTCTGGAAGCTGTTTCATCTTACACAGATGAGGTTGTGGAGGGGGTGCAGACACACTACAGATAAAAATTGACAGGATCTGCCAGGCCGAAATACGCACTTTTAAGTGTTACTGAACTGCATTTTTTAGGACAGGCTGTTTTTTTCCTATTGACATTTTCCTGCCTGGAGGGGCAAAAAATGCCTCAGATACAGGTAGGTTTTGGAAGCACAATTCAGGGTGACTGCTGGTCTTGGAGGCTGTCAGGCATGGGATACATGATGAATGGCTTTCATGAAGAGCAGTCACATTTGCTCACTGCTCCAGTCCTATGAGGGCTCAAAACTGAGCAGGCTTGGCTAGAAATCACTAACTGGGTCTGGATTTTCATAGTTCTTCAGCGTCAGAAGCCATAATTTATAATGCACAAGATGCGTGTAGCCGTATTTATTTCCTATGTAAATAGCTCAGTTTAGTCCCAAATCTGGCTAGTGTCAGTCAGTCCTATGAGCTAAATCTGCCTTGTTTCTTCCCCTCTTTTCCTCAGCAGTTTTCTTCCTGCACATACTAACATTGGGATTTTTGGTGCAGATTTGTTCCCAGCTTTGAAAGGGCTCCATGCCAATAAATAGGATTTGACAGGATCCTGGTATATCCTGCTATTACCTTTCTCTGAAAGAGGGAAAGTGTTTCCCATTTCCTCTCTCCCCCTCGAAAAACCCCATGACCCTTTTGGGTCTCTTCCTCCTGAGAAAAGATCACACAGTTCAAGAATGACACGCGCAAGCAACCTGTGCGCAGAAAGAACTTTTGGCTGTAATTATATTCCCAACCCTCCCTTTGTTTTTCCCAAATAAAGCACTTATCCCGACACATTCAAAACTACAAAATCCTAGAAGCAATAATAGACACAAGAGAAGCTTTCACCCCCTTTGGACAGAGCAATTACTTATTTTTCCAGAGAGAAATCACAGCTAGCAGACATGAATATATGTCTCCCCTGCACAGAGATAAACCTAAACTGTGACCATAATCCAAATACCTGCCTCTGTAAAAGGTTTTAGCCATCCTGCTTTACCAAACCAGCTTATAGTACAAATTGTACATGTGAGTAAAAACAAAATCCCGGGCAAGGCAGAGGAGATTGTTCCTGCTCTTCCCCCTTCTTCCCAGGCAACCAACATGGCATCCTCCTCAAGTTCCTGGTCCTCCTGAAAATGAGGTATTTCACATTGCTTCTGCTCCATCAGATCAGGCAACATATGTATACATACATATATTTATATATGAACATACATATAAATATAAATACACACTGAGTGGGCATGTGTGTGCAAAAATACGATTCATCTTCTGCTTCGTGCTCAAACTTGGTGTTGTCCCACTGTGAAACTAGGCAATACACTGTAAGCCCTCCTGGAGGGAAACCGGACACACCTTTATTTTCTGCTTTCCTTTGTAAGTTCCCACCTCAGGCTGGGAGGTTTGTGAACCTCAGGCTGAATGTTGGGGAGCCCAAGTCGCTTGCCTGAGTCCATGTTTGCATTCTTGAATGGAAGAGAATTGACAACCCAGCTGAAGATAAGTTCAAGGAAACAAACAGCCATACTGGGTGGCCACCCTGCCACAAAGTCACAGTCTTGTTTCTCATGTCCATTCCGTTCGGGCTAAAGAAGGACAAAAATCCAGTAAGTATTAATGAGGAGCTCCTACAAAGGCAGCTCAAGAGACTCGGTTGCTCCTTGCCCCTTTAATCCAGAGCAGGATTGATGCAGAGCTTTTTCTTGCAAAAGTTAGGGAGAGGTAGAGAAAGTTTCTCTACAGAAACCCTGCAGATCCTTTGCAGACCATCTTCCCTTTACACAGCCTCTGTTGTGGCTTTGGTTCTGTTTCTCAAAAAAAGAGCAAATGGAAACATGGATGTAAACAAAAGCTTAGAGGGAGCTAAGCAACTGGAAAAGAGATTCTTCCTGCTTGCCAGTTTCCTGCCTCAGCTTTCAGACGGGTCTCTGAACTCTCTGCTGTCACTGTCCTCAAGTATGGGCACTGCACTAGGTGGGTAATACTGTGGTGAACTGATCTGCTTCTCCTCACTGACATTTCTTTTTCACGTAGCCCATTGCTGCACATCACAATATGCCACTCACTAATACCTGTGTTTTTTACTCCACCTCATCGTCAAACCATGGTCTGAAAAGAGAAAAATAAATCAGTATTTGCATAGGTATTCAAGAAAAATAATCCCTTCTCTCTGGTAATAAATTCTTGGTAAGTTTGTCTCCCTGCAGATGTCAAATATTAACACAAAAGTACACACTCTCTGGAAGGCTACATTTGGATTTTTGTAAGATACACGAACCAGGAACCAAAAATTTAAGACTCTGACTGTATTAAAAATACTGACTAAGGGTCTAGAAAATACACAGTACATGCTTTGCAGAGAAGTGAATGTGATGCTAAAAAAAAAAAAAATCTAACTTTTATCCTTTTGTTTAAACCCATGACCTCAAAAAAGTAATTAAAAGAATTTTTAGGAGCTCTTCTGTTTTGAGAAGCAGGATGGGAGAGATGCCAGAAAAGGTGAGGTGTGCATTACCACAGCGACTGCAGACCTGAGCCCAAATCAACTTCACGTCCGTGGATTGAGGACAAACTCACTGATGCAGGAGAGGGTCAGGCAATGCTGAGGGGCACAGCAATGCTCTGACTAGTTCCCTGTTCCCTGGCTCCCTGACCCAGTTTGCTGTCCCCATTCCCATGCCATACTCCTTTACTTGGCAGCTGTCACCATGTAACTCACCTGACAAGCCAACTCACCCCTTGCCTGCTCCTCTCCCACGAATCACAACCTGCCCCATCTCTGCGAGGCACAGGCAAACAGCAAAAGGGAGAAAGCAGGTGAAGTGGTGTAAAAGATTATGGACTAAAGCTAACAGGGTCTAAAGAGGAAAAAAAAAGGTTTTCCCAGAGAAAAACTCCAGGCAGCAGCCCACAGAAATGACAACGATAGCCTTTTGCCCTGAGAAAGCATTTGTGAAGGGAAGGATTAGCTCCAGGAAGGAGCCAGATGCCCCTGGGAAGCCTGCGTGGAAAAGCATCAGGTGAAAAGCAGATTTGCAGTATGATTGTGTTAAGGAAAGAGGACAATCCTCTTTCATTCAAGCTAGTTATTCCTTATCCAAGCTAGTTATTCCTCATCCATGTCCCACAGGGAAGCAGAGGGAAAGGGGAATTTCTGCTCTGGTCATCTCCATCAGCTCAGTGTTTCCATTTAGATCCTTACTGGTAAGACAATTCACATGTTTATTACTTGTCTTTTCTGACTAGAAATCCCTTTCTATGAAGAGAGAGACTCACACCGCAGCACTGCACACAGATCCATCTGTTGGTACTAGAGGCAGAAGTTGCTGACTGAAACTAACAAAAATCCAGCAAGGTCCTGACAAGGTCTGAAAGACTAAGTAACCTCCTGCGGTTTAAACATAATTACATATTAACATCAAATAACACTGTTAAACAATGTGACATAAATGCTTTTGCAAAAACCCCTTGTTTGATGAATTTGGGAGACTCTGTTATGAGGTACGTTACATTGTTAGCAAAGCAGGAGACACTTTTCTGACAGAATCCCAATTTATGGGGAGTTTCACTTGGCTGGGCACTCCAAGGACACCCTATCCTCACCCTCACCCCACCCTCTTAAATTGAATAAAACAAAGTAATACATCCACATTTTAAGGCAATGAAAAAACAGTTCTAATCAATTGTTTAGGATAGTCCTCAAGATTAAATAGATTTAAATAAAGCGAGGCAAAACATGCTAATATCACCATCACCCTAATTTAGAAATGAATTCATCAATAAATAAAGAAGTCAGCTAGAATTATAGATGGAGTTGCTACTTTAAAAAACAGGGGGTAAAATCTATACAGGAGACATGTCCTGGATTCTCTGCAACATGCTGACCAACATCTTGCACAGCTGTAACAGCAAAGCCGAATCATTTATCTGCGCTTTATAAAGGATTCTGCATGTCATACAGAATTTTGCATTTAATAGTAAATGCTCAGGTTGACTGTCACGATCTCCCTATTTGGACAGGAATGAAAAACTGGGGAAAAAAAACAACTTGTGAGACACAGAACATATGTGAGATGTGTCTTAACCTCACCTTTAACTCTGAGGCACATGCCTCAGCAAAACACTTGCAGTCACAGCATGCCTGCCTCCACCCCTATTCATTAGACAACATTATGCTAAACTGGATTTGTCTCTACATTCACCACAAACACATCTGATCCGTGATTTACTTGTGCTTGTATCACCCCTCTGTCTTGCTATAAATGTAGAGATGCTCTTCACTCTTGTTCAACTCCTCTGCTTTAGACATTAAGTTTTAGCTATCCCAGAAAATGGCTGATTTTAAAAAACCAGAAAGTCTCTACATAAGTTAAATGACAGGCATTCAAACTCAGAAGTATGCTCTAATTCTTCCAAGTGCCTGCAGTAATAGTCAGTGGTGTCCCTCAACAGAAAATTTTTACAAATAAACACGATCCCTGTATACAACTACCTTAACATGAATCAAGGAATTCTATAATCGCAAGGAATTACTATAATCATAGTAATGCAATTCCAATATGCAGAAGCACTGGTAAATTCATAGCAAGTCAGTCTGTTTCCTAACCCTGTTTAAGGATCCCAACATGTAACTACACACAAGAGTACTCAGTAAAAACTGACTTCAGGAAATAATGTTGCCAAAGTGTGTGTAGCCTCACAAGCTCGCATACCCTGATTTATATCAATAGTATTTATTGCAGAAATACAGCTTTTGCTTGATTTCATGAGTCTGGACTAGCAAATCCAGACAAAAACTTACTGAATAACGAACCACAGCGTTTTTCTCCTCAACCATGTATCTTTTCTTAACCTATACAAGCAAATACCTGAATAACATTCAGCTTGGCCTTCTATGGTATTGATCTTAAGTATCCTATAGGCATTTTTGCAGTATATGTGTGCAAAGCAGATCATCTTTTGGATTAAATAGCTATCACACGTTTGCTCATGATTGGAGAGACCTGACTTGTTGACCCAAGTGGTCCTTTCCAAAATCAGGTTTATGTTGCAATTAAACTTCTATGCTTTCATGACATGAATTTCTGTATTTCCCTGGACAGATAAAACAGTAGATATGAAGACTAAGCAGATAGATTACTTATACAGATGACTATTCCATCTGCATACCAATGTGGGAAATGGGAAAACCAATTGTAAACATAGTGTGAGTTATAGTAGACAAGTAAGTCTACTTTGTTCTCCTTCTGTTCTCTTATTCAGTTATTCTATTCCTTGCTAGTCTCAAAATTACAGTGTTATTCTGATGAAACTTTTATAGCATGAGTTAATGAAATTCAAACCCATGTGATTTTACTGAAAACCAAAAGTTTTTTCCAGCACCCACTGGGCTGTTTGTATAACATGGATTAGATTCTTCGGAGAAAACATTTGTTTAGTTTATCCTAAGGATCAAGAGTATGGATGAAATCTCACAGGATCATTTCACTTGGGATGAAAGGTGATAAAAACATTGGTGTGTGCACAAAGGAGAAGGGGGAAAAGTTGAGAAGTCCATAGAACTTGCAGACATTTTGGAACAAGTCACTTAAAAATACTAAGTTACTGAGGAATCTGTATTTTCTCACATACTTCAGGAAAGAAAAAGTTTGTTTTTAAAATAAAAATGCATAATGTGAGAAAACTTCCTAAAATATGGTAACCTTTTCTCTGGGTTTAAAGTTTCAGCTAGATCAACAACAGTGTCATGTTTCCATACCAATCTGCGTAATTACAGGTACATTTGTCTTGATTTTGGGTTTTGTTTTGTTTTTTTTTCTTTTTTTAAGGAGAACCATTCCAGCTTAATGCCTTGCAACCTCGTTGAAATTTTAAATCTCAGCTAATGTCCAAATGATGTAGTGCAATGCTATGCAGAACTACCACAGCAGTGTCTGAGGTTAGCAATAGTACAAATGAAAAAGTGGTCTAATCCAGCAACCTAACACAGCTGTTCAGACACTGCACTATACATTTTAAAACATTGAGAGCGTTTTAAAAAGCTTATAGCTGCTTGGAATATTTAACAACTTACAACAACACTCACCTAGCCAACCAATTTGCCTACCAATCTTAAAACATTTAAAGACCCATAAACCTACCCATATGCAGGCCCCTCCTGCTAAGAATCAGCTATAGCAATCTGCCACTGACATCACTAAACACAATGACAAGACTGTGCTTCCGTGTCTTTGCAGCCTATTCTTCATAATATGCAAATCTTCAGGAACCTCATTTCTGATCCTGATGCAACAACACAAAAGCTATTGTTGTAAGAAATGGCTTAACCTGTCAGCAACACTGTCACCACAATTACTACCACTAATAAAGATATGATCATAATCTGCCACTAAAGGATCGTTAGATACATTATGACTATTGTATTCTTTTACATAGTTCTTTTACATGGACACTAACTGAGAATACTTGATTTAAATAAAAATAACCACGATAAATTTTCATTGACAAATCTGTTCTTAACCTTTAGACAGCTTAGGATTCTGCCTGCTCATGTAGGGAAAACCAGCTATTAATAGGTTAGTCCTGCAAAACATTTACCAGAAATACAAACCAGAGTAACACTGTATACAAAGAAGAGAGCTTGGAAGAATACACACAAGGATGCTCTGTCTGAACATCTAAATGACTTACATTAAACTAGGTTAAAACTCTCTGTACCATTCAAATGCTTGTGGTGCATACAACAACTTATAGTGTGTTTGGGAATGGACAGCTGTACATTCTGAAAGATTCAAGAATTACATCTGTAAAAGGCACACAGTACATGACAAGTTTATTCTATGTCATTCATTTTTACATTAATTTTATTGAGGCTGCAAAAACAAATGATGAAAAAGATAGCAAATGCCCAAATTTGAGTTGCTTGTGCATCTCGGATGCAGCTCCTCTGCACGACATCATAGAATCCTCCCCTTTGAAAGCTTAATTTCTGGATATATTTCACTGAGCTGTCAGAGTGACCATGAAAACAAAACATAGCAAAACAAAAGGAAAACCCCTCGAAACCCTCAACAAATGGAGTCCCAGAACATATCAAATAAAGTATTAACATTATGGTTATAGGAATTCATGGAAAACGTGATCACCATTAGTCACCTCCGTTCAAGAGAAATGATCACAAGATGGGAGAGGTACAGAGAAGAGGGATGAAGATGGTAAGAAATGACAGCTGGTATCAGAGAAGGAGACTAGGAGGGGTGGGATTTATCAGACCAGGGATCCCTATGGTTGCCTGTAACGACCAAGCGAAGCACATAGCACGCTGTGGCTTGCCTTGTCATCCTGGGCCACAAGGGCTGCAGCTTTCTACCACAGCAAGCACACTGCAAGGGCCATTGGGGGCAATGTTTTATCCAGAACCATGGGTCAAGGCCTCTGGTTTTGCCTGACAGAAATCAAACGCATACTATTGCTTTCCAGAGAAGTACAAGAGAGCTTTCCCATGTCTAGAGAAAAGTATTTAACATAATAGAATCCAAACTGTTTCACCTAATTTAATAATACTGTCTTGAGATGCAACAAGCCACGTGCAAATGAAACAGGAAAAATCAGAGTTATGAGCTGCCAGAAGAGTCTGGCTCTGTAAGAGCACGACTGCAGAAAACAACAGCTATACCCAGATTGGTCTGGCTGGGAGAGAGGGGACCGGGGGATGGAGAGGTCCCTTTCCTCACGCTTCCGACTCATCATGGCGAGCTGCTGTTTCTGCCTTGGAAGTCCTGTCCAGCGGAGGGAAAGGAGGCAGAAGATGGCAGGCGTCCACACACCTTTCGGAGCCTGTTCCTTCTATTGTGTCAGCAAACAATAGCCTCCCTGCTAATCTGTGAATCTCCTCAGGCTCCCTTCATGCCTTTACCATACTGCTTCCCCAGACCAAGTTACTTTCTCTGCTATTTACAGCTCTCTGAGTAGTCAGATTATTTCTCTGTACACCCTGCAAGAAGGTAAGTAGAAATGAAAAAAAGATGTCACTCAGTCAAGTGCCTAAATTTTCAAGTTTAACTTGGTTACTTTCCATATGTTGTCTCCAAAATTTTATGTGATTTATAGCATGAGCCAATGGCTGTCTTCTGTAAACCGTACAGAGCACACAGCCAAAGATTGACACAAAAAACTGATGCTGTGGCAGAATACTTCCAATACTGCCAAATTCTGTGTTTCCCATCCTGTGGACTGTTAGTAATTTCAATTGCCTATGGAAATCTGAATTAGTGTTAGCATACTACTTACATTACATAATGTTGGAATTTACATTTACAGCATGCTGTTGCCATGAACTTCTTGAATGCGTAGTGATCCTTCTTTTCTGTGCTTTTTTGGAATATACTGAATAGACAGGCTTCACTTCAAAAATTCAAAATATTGACAGACATAAAAATACAGATGCTACATACTTATTAAGGGACTTTATTTTTTTTATTTTGAATTATACTATTACATTTTAAGAACTAAATCTTAGAAGATGACTGTTCTAATTGTGCTATCAAAATAATGATAACTTACAAAATCATTCTTTACACTGACCAGTACTCTGGAATTATTTGGACTACTTATAAACTAAGCAAATCCATGCTATATTATCTATATATAATACCAAAATAATGTAATTTTTTGTTACAGCTTGCTCTATTCCAAATGTACACTACGGTGTTTTTTAAATTTAATTTTATTTTTTTAATTGGCACATGAAAACCCTGACACCAAATTAATATTATTACTACACATTCCAAGCTTATGCTTGGAATCCGCTCACCTGAACACTCCGAGGATTAATATCATATCAATGATAAGAAGAGAAACCTCTGATATGGGCCACAGAAAATCTGCTATAATCATGCATAGCAAAGACATGATGTTATGTCCACTAAGGGTTCAAACCTATAAAATAATATGTGTTATGCAAAACTCTATTATCAATAACAATTTTAACCAACTGCAGTAAAAAGGACTGAATCTTATAATGCATTTCATCTGGCTAAATGCTGATTTCTACAGCTAGAGCTTCTTACCAGATGTCAAGCTAATACAATAAATCAAATTTGGGGTGCAATGTATCTCATTCTAACACAGATGTGTTAAATCTAAGAATTACAAAAATTATTACCTTACTATCTAATCAATTCCTCCCCTGAAATGCCTATTTCTCTTCACAGACTATAAATGAATTCAAGGTGAGTTCATCTATAGATCTAATAATCAGTGATCAGAAATCACTGTGAAATAGAAATAAAGGTTACGAGCAGGAAATACAGCTAAGCGACTGCATCGCATGGCAGCTAGCCAATACTAGTGCATTCTCAGTGATGTGTTAGTAACTTGGAAAGTAAAGGAGCAGAGCTGGTGACCAGCAAGTGAAAGAACTTTCGCATGCAGTTTAGCACTTTTACTCACGATTAACAATTTTTAGTGGCATTAATGAATCCTCTTTTTTTCATAACAAAAGAAGTTACTACTTTTTAATGCTTTTCTTCACTTAAAAAGGAGTAGTTCTTTCAATATGGTGCTGTTCAACTTGGTCAATAAGCTATCCAATGACCTCAGGCAATGAGAAATTCCATATGGGCAGGCAACTCACATCCTCAAATCTCATGAAACAATGCCTACTTCAGTATGTTTTCACAAAGGTGTAGGGAGCCATTGGAAGAAAAATGCTTCAAACTACTCTTATCTATTCACTACAGGGATTCTGACAATACATTATTTTTTTCAAAAGCTGGCATCTTGACCTTTTAGAGTGACATAATTCCTCCCCTGCTAGATTCTACCACAACTGCAAGTTAGTACAATTTGAATAAAATGCCTTATACACACTGATGTCAATATATGTGAAAATTAGCATTTACCTATCAACACACTCAGGTAAGCTTGAATTTCCCTTAAAATAAAAAAGAAGAGACAGCAGCAGATAACAACTTCCCCCTTCTCAATGTAGAATTACCTAAGTAAAAATCTAAGGTAATAGGTATGTTGTTGGTTTGTTACTGACAACACACATACACACAAGATTTTTCTGTCTTTTGGTATGAATTTACCTCTTACAGCTCTGTCTCCTATACTTCTAGGATTATTCTTTCTCTCCATCAACTCCTTCACCTCCTCTCTCTCCCCCCCCAAAACCCCGCCAATAATAAACCTCTGCTCTGTCTGTGCGCCTGTCCCATGTGTGAGTAAACGTTTCTCCATCACATCGGTGGCATATGCTGCATGCAAGTTCAGAAGTAATCACCTCACAAGTTTTAAATTAAGAAATTAAAAGATTATATGAAAACTGAGCCTTCAGAAGTTCTACTTAGGAAACTAAACTAAACACAGTTCTTTGGACCGACCTGGAAGGGTAACTTGGAGATTAGCCCTGTTGTTACTGCCCTGGGCACTGGCGGTGCAGCAGGACGACTCATCCAGCCAGTCATGGTACTGCTTCTTAGGAGGGCAACTCAGGAATTGAGTGTAGATCAAAAAAGTGTTTTGATGATGGCATCAGCCTGCTACTGGTTACCAGCTCTTCTGGGAGTCTAGCAATGTTCAAGAGAATTCATTTAGAGTAAAAGTGATAACCAATCCATCACTGGTAATATTTGTTGATTAACTCATAGTCCACAATGTCTCTTCTGATCTCTGGCATCAGCTCAAGCCAGAGAGAGTTGTTCTACATGTTTCTCTCTTATAGTGCTTCCACGTAAAATTCACATTTGTCTTGATGGAAACAAAATTTTATTTCTCAATGAGTAATCCCTCAGCACAATAATTTCTTTTACTAGCACTAGAACTACATTTCTTAACTGACTGTTTGTGCATGGCATAATTTCCACTTCCAATTTTTGGGCATGTGTATTCTGCTTTCTCTATGACGAAATACATTTTCTTATGACAAGAGCCAAGCTACCATTCTGCAGCTCTCCCCCCATTTTGTTTTGCTTTTTTGTTACTTTTATTTTCCCAGCTACTTTTTGAGATCTTCTTTACTGTTTATCCCAACTTCCACAACTTGTTGTATTAAAACAGTTCTCTGCATACCAACCCACTTAGACATACACATCCTCAAAAATCCTGCAAGGAAGATGACACTTTAAAGAGTACCCAGACCTATGATAACATGCAAGGAACCACTTTTCAAACATGAAATTACGATGTTAAGTTCACAGAATCTGTTAATACGTTTAAGTTATTGGAATCCACCTGCAATTACTATGGGTTTTGTCCTGCAGTTTCAGTGCGCAAGATGGACCTCACTCTTTGATACTCCCTTTTTGGGGGAAAGAAGGTGGCACAAAAAGAAGGATCGGTATTTTCAACATAAAAATGCCAGAAAACCTAGGTTCAAGCTACTCAAAATCAGCCTAAGTTTAGCAAGACTGGTTACACTGTAAAACAACAGCCCAGTGATTAGATGACCTGCACAGAGGAAGCTGTTCCCTCACTGGGCTGCTTGCTGGAACAGCAGCTGCACTCCAGTTTTAATCCTTAGCTCCTGACGGGCCGGAAAGCCCAAATATGAATTATTCCAGTGTGAGCATCCACGTGTTCCGAGAGGCACGGCAGAGCAGGGTACACAGAACACTTTTGCTTTGAGTTTGAAAAATCTGCAACAAACAGGGGTCAGTACAATAACCCACAAAACCTATAGAGACACCAATGGGCATTCATATAACTTGGCACAGCAGCCAGAGAAAATGCTGATCACAACATGGCTTGTTTCATTTCAGTCAACAGCCAGGCAAGGTCAAGCAGCTGGAGCAAACTGAATACATCCTGGTCTACAATTACTCCATAATACCACTGACATTTTTATCTAGATAGCTATCTTTAGAATAGGAAGTAAGCGCATTAAGCAATAATACCACCTCCCTTTTCTTTCTGCGCCCTGATCTCTACTTGCTTTCCAAGTCTAATTGTCAGGACTAACCTATCATTTTATGAAAGATTACATTCTCTAATTCTTATAGATGTCTTCTTTGATAAATTTATCTCTTTTTTTTTTTTTTTTTTTTTTTTTTTTTAAAATACCTCTGTTCTTCCTACTTTCTTACCTGGGGCCTTTTCAATACCTGCCATCCTCTGTGACAATCAATGCCAGCACCATTAGTTTTGCAGGAAATCATATAGATGATTTCACACAGTTGTATGAGAACTCATAACCATCATAAAAGAACAATATAAACTTTAAAACTCCCTCCCAATTTTCATGCTCATGAGATAAGAGCTGTCAGCAGTGGTCTGGTTTCCTTTCTGACACAGATGATACATGTTTCAGAAGATTGCACTGAATATGTAATTACCTAAAGATAGGAACTAGCCCTTTGAAACTCTCTTTCCTGATTTATGGGGCATAAAAATCTCTCTCTGTCAAAAGAGGCACTAACTAAGACTTCTGTTTCCTGAAAAAACTATGTTCATAGATCAGGATATAAAATCCTAAAGAGCAACTCCGTTTCTCAGTGCACCTTTTAAGAGGCAGATTAGGTTTTGAATGTTGAATAAAAGAAAAACAGACACACCCTACACTCAAATATACTTTTTAAGAAAAACTTGATTAAAGCTGCTATAGAAAGAACTTGTGACATTCTGAACAGAAACAAAAGTATTCTGTGCAAGCCTGATGTTATTAGACAGAGCATGTTGTCAGATACCTACTGTTCCTGAAAAATCAGATGTGAAAACATGAAAAGCAAAGCATGTTGGGTTTTTTTCCACAAACAGAAATACATATCCGTTTAAAAAACTTTCCCTATCATTCAGTACCTTATCTATATCTTAGAAGTAGACGTAATTATCATAAGCAATAATAATCAGTGCATTTTGGTTGGAGTACAGAATGAGTAACCTTCAACCTAAGGCTGAAGGCCAAGTGACTAACCTTAGAGATATATTTACACTACTACTTTAAAAATACACTTTATGCCATATATTTAATTAAAAATTTTTACATTCCAAGCATGTAACAGGGAAATAAATTAAACATAATAAACATGACTTATGGAGATGACCTCAGAGTTAGTGCAAGCATAGGAGGGACTTGGCTGTGGAACAAACAACTTCTGGAGATGTTCCAGGACAACAAACTCCCTTTTTTTCAATCAGATGATCTAACAGACCCCGTGATGATCCAGTACAACAAACACATTGTCTGAGGACATGCCAAATAGTAAAAAATAAACAGTAAAACATGATTTTTGGCTCCTAGTACTAGGAATTTACTCTCATTAAGAGGGGGCTCTTCTGCAAATAAAATCCAGTACTGTAATACGCAGTACTGGATTCCACCCTTATGATTATAATAAGATCCTCTTGTCCGAAAAAAATGAAAAAGTTTGCTGCAAGAGATTAAGAAGTTTAATATAGGGACTACCCTTCATCAGCACAGTGAAATGGGTAGCACGCTTCCAAGACAGTCACATTTCAGTGTTTAGGAAGAAGACAGTTTGAAATCAAAATCAAAACAAAACAAACCCCAACAGGATTGTCTAAGGACTCACCGCTGTGTAAAAATAGCTCATGTGTTTGATCTTCAGTCATGACAACACATTACAGAATCCTGAAAAAAAATGGTGTACATATATACACACATACACAAACACTTTTTGAGCACATAAACACACACATGTAGACTTTAAAACAAAAAAGCTATCCAGCCCAGAGATAAACTAGAAGGTCAAAGGAACCCACAATGTATGTAACTGAATGAAATAAACAACAGCAGTTTAATAGTGAGAAAGCAGTGCTACAGGGGACTTAGCTGGCTGCTTGTCTCTCAGTGTGCCCCAGCACACAACTCCTGTGTTAGGAGTGCATTTTCTCCCACTTGCTTTCTCAGCTGAAAAGCTAATGAAGTCTCAGCAAACAGACTTAAGTTCAAACATCATTAATTCTGCTATTAAGGTATATCACTGAGAGGTTCTCCCACTTATATAGTTATCAAGTGCTTGGCAACAAGGACATTTATAATTCATTTCTCTAAAGAAGGAAAGAAAGACCTGAATTTTATTGCAGATCACAAGCTGTGTCATTCTTTATAGTTTCAAGCCCCAGAACAGCAGCAAGAAGACAAAACCCCCCAAATATGTGCATAATCAGCTGCTGCCAAAATGGCATCAACAATTATGCTACAGGTCCATGATACAGAATGTATTGATCAATCTTTCAAAGCACTACTTCTGATAAAACTAACAGGGGCCTTCAGACTAGAGTAACATAGGCACCTCTAACTCTGTCTTAAAAATAAAGGCTTCAGTGAAGTCATTAATATGTGTATGGTTGCTGAATCATAGGCAAAGCACAGCATAGGGGTGTCTCCTCTAAAAGCCAGGATTAAGACATCAGAAGGCATCAGCCTTAAAGCCTTCCCCTCTCTTCATCTATGTGGGAGCAAGGAGTGGACCAGGGAGGACCTATTCCTCTCGCCCCCTCCATGCAGTCCTCTCCCTTCTTCCTCCATGGCAAATCTACTGCCACATCCAAAAACATTCCCCGGCCATATGTTTGGTATGCTTCAGTTACAGGACAGCAAGCTCTTACATATGTTTCCTTCACAGGACCAAAAGCATACCCAGTATGAGATTCAGGAGTCTGCATTTTGGCCACAGAAGACATGTGCCTGGTCATTTGATGGGGAGGGATTATAACGCACGAGATTCTTCCACAGGCACTTGAGGACATGTGGCCTGCTCCAGCTGGAAGATGGACATCAGCGTTCACAGCAGTGTGGTTTCTGCAGAACACATGAAAGGGGCTTCAAGAAGGCTTTCAAAGTGCAGGCAGTAGATCACACTGTGAGGAAGAACTCAACAGTCTACTTCAGAAACTACAAGACTTTGGAGCACTTGATGCTGAACATTTAGTTAAGTTCTAGTTTAGTATGGTCACCTAGATAAAACAGTGATAGCAGATGAAGTTCTGGTGTGAATAAGCTGAGGTATTTAACCTTAAGCCAATGACATCCATGAATACAGACCTCACCCACTAAATCTCAGTATGTTTCAACTTGTGGAAAACAGTAGTTCACTACCTAACTGTACATTAATTATAGCACCACAGAACTGCTAAGTGTTCCCACTACTCTTACTGTGTCACCACTGCAGCCACATACATACATCTTGAGGATGGTACTTCCCACCACCCTCCTGCTGTTGTTTTTCCATTTCCAGTTTCTTCTGCTTTCCAGAGAAGTCCTCTGACCCACCCGCCTTTCAAAGATCTGTCTCTGCCCAGTCAAATCAAAATGTTCCTACCAACACGCTGCACATCTTAGCACTCATACTTTATCTCCAGTATCACCTGAGTCTCCAATGATGCCAGTGATTTGGCAAACTGGGGATGAAAGGTAGGTACAGACTTCACTTTAAGAAGACAAATATGGTTCATTTATTTGTTTTTAATTTAGTCAGCTCCTCTTTCATTCTGCAAAATAGTTATTCTGTGATTAAAAAAGCCCAAATGCTCCAAATGAACATGGTAATTTTCTCAATGTTCAGCTACAAAACGGGTTGGGTTCCATTGCTCCAGGTGACTTCCCCCCAAACAACAGGGCATTGAAAAGCAAGAGATTGCAGAAGAGGAAAGAACTGATGGACCAGAGCTGACTTAAGGCAGCATATGAAGAAGCTCATACAGACCTGAGGAAGACAAGTTAATATAAACATGGACTCATAAATACACAGATATGAAGCACATCTCTCTTTTCTCTCTCTTTTAAACAATAACCAGCCCACCTACAAATTTATTTTGAATCTATATTTGCAGTAAATTAGTAAATTATGCAATTCTCACTAAGATCTGAATTAGAAAAGAGGAAAGGTAAATTAGGACATAAGAAGACAACCAACGTCACAATCAATCAAGCTTTCATAATTTTAAAAAAAAATAAAATCATTCATCAGCAACGAGATTTTTTCTTACTTTCTGAAGAATACTTGACAACTATTGAGTTGGAGGTGGCAGAATTTTTCCTAGATACCTCCTGATTTCATTAATATTTAATTTCAACATTCCTTTGATCCCCTCTCCCAAAACAGTCTCTACAAATACCATCTCTAGAATCTCTAGTACTGACATCAAAGGAAGGCTCCAAATTTTTTCTCTAGACCTATGTATGTGTATGTATTGAATTTTAAACTACTGACATTTTAAGAGGCATCTCTAATCTAGTACTTATTCTTTGTTTCAGTTCTAGCTTGCATGTTACTCAAGAGCACAGGCAACTGTTAATAAACCTATTTAAGCATTTAAAGAAAAATTTGAATTCCAAAAAAGCTTTGGTACATAAGAGAAGTAGGTAACAAAGATAAAGTGAGATGGAGCGAGGCTTAATGCAACACATCAAGAAAAACAGTGACTGAAGGAATACACACCTGGCCTGACCTCAGAACTGCATTAATCAGGGAAGAAGTGTCACAAGTGAGATGTTGAACAGGAACAAGCAGCAGCGTGAAGGCTATTGCAAGAGTAGCTGAAATGCTATTCGCCACACATATCAAAGTTAAAATTGTTCAAATGAAGATCAGCATAGACAAGTCTGAGATTTGCCCAAAGCAAACTTACAAAACAGCTGTAAAAAACAAATGGAGTTCTTGTGAATAGAGATTAAAATGTGATCACAAGTATTTGAATGGCTTTTGGAAATTAAAAATAATTGGTACTTTAAAAAAAAAAAAAAAAGCAAGTATACCACTACATGTCTCAAAAGCAAAAAAGAAATCCCCGTTTTCTGTAACTGTGCCAAAATTATAGGCTCTCTGACGACATAAACACAGAAATCTTCCAGCTCATTCCCCTAGCTTGATCCGTTTCCAAGTTCCCCAGTCTTTTCTTGATTTGAGTAGCCAAATTATCTCCTTTGCCTACTGACAGATATATAAAGACACAAAACTTTCTCATAAATCCATTGTTAAAACAGAGAAATAGACAAAACATTAATATCATGAGAATACTTTGTCACTCTCCCTGTGACTGTTTCAGTTCTTTAGTTGACTCCCCGATAAAACTTGCAAAAGGCCTTTTAAATGAGAAGAAATTGCCTGCTGTTTGTCTTTGCTCCACTACTCTCCAAACACATGCAAATAGTTCTAGAAGATGAGACGCTCTTTCCCTTTGCAGAAACTGTGCTGCCAAGATCAGTCCTTACTTCTTCCAGAGGAGCAGACAAGCTCACCCAAGCAAGCTATTCTGGGGTCTGTGTTTATGATGGATTTTTATGAACTATAAGTTTTATAGGTGGATTGCTTGACCAGAAAGAACAAAATAATCACTAACTCTTACACAAAGAGAAACTTCGAAGATTGTTCCTGGTTAGAACTAAGAATGTTTTAACACAGCAGCTGCCAATGCCCCAAAATGAAAAACTGCCTCCTCGGTATCTCCACAAAGTCAAATTTCTACTGTGATGTGTAAAACGATCATGCCCTTCTACGTAAAAGGGTATTTTTTCAACAGATCTGAAAACAAAACAAAATATATGGGCTTTTTTGGATTGCCCCAAAGTTTGGCACATTTATTGGGGACTGGGGTGGGGGGGGGGGGGAGGGAGAGGAAGCTAGTAACATTAATGTTCCTAACTTGAGCATCTGTAATTAAATGCATATGCAATTCTGAGATACAGCTAACTTTTCTTTACCCTCCCAAATTTAACTCGTCTAAATGTTGCTATTCTTTTCCTGCAATATGAAGTTGACAGAACAAACCACGGCTTAGACTGCAAGGATGTTCTCTGTCTCAACACTTTCCCCCGTAATTAGAGTATGGCACTCACTGTAGTCAAAAAAGCGAAAAGAAAACAAGACTTAAGAGTCCAAATGTTAGCCCAGGCACAGGCTTTATATCATGAGACGGTGCATCTGCAAAAACTATATAACCAAATGAATTTCTAGCTTATCAGTCTTTGCTTGAGCAGAGCGGACAGAAGAGACAGGCTAAGCACTGAATTTGAACTGTGCTCAATCAGTATCAGTTTGCATAACATGACTGGCAGAAATTTGAAAAAAAGGTAAGAAAAATGCTACAATTAACATTTGCAGACTTTTTTTTTCTTTTTTGAAGAAATATTAGAAGAGTATAACAAAATTCTGAAGAATCAAACTACTTTTGAAAACAAACTGCATACATGAACGCATGTTTGCAGGGCTGAGAAAATTAAAGAATGACGAAAAGAGCTAATAAGAAAAAGGGATTGAAGCTGTAGTGAAAAATCACAGGAATAAAAGGGTGATGCTCAGCAGCAGTAAAATTTAGCGCAGGTGGAAGGAAGAAAGGAGAAGAGAGAAGATCCTGATCCACATGCAGAGAATCCAGGTGACAAAGAAAATAATACAGGCATTTGACAGAAGAGGGAAATTAGTGGGAGGAATGCTTGTCAGCTCCACATTCCCTTCCCCTGAATGCAGGATTGGAGTAACCCTTTCCTTTAAGTTTCCTTTTAAATTTCTTTAAGACAGTCTCCCTGCTCCCCAAATGTGAGTGTCATACTCTTCGTTTACTGGCAAAACCAGGAAAGGGAGCAGGGCTGGTGGCTGTGGTGGGGAGGGGGAGTATAAGGGATTTGGCTATTCTTTAGAAAAGCCTTGACTCTTTATGTAATTTTAACCTCTTCCCTGATCAACGTGTGTTTCATGATCTAGGTCATACCAAAAGCAAATCCTGGAGCTAGAGTCCTGGTACTCAGGGACTACAAATCTCAATGCTGTCAAACACATAATGTTTTCTTCCCTACAGAATGAAATACCTGCCAAATTTCACAGTTTCTTCACTCTTACACCACTAACAATACGCTTTTCACTAACATCTCATTAAGCCTACAAACCATAATCACCTCCCCTTCCCTGCTGATGGAGATTTATGAAATCACATCTTTTTCATAACATATGCATGATCTTCTGCATCACATTACAATTCCAGACCTGCTAACTTACTCCAGTTGTTCCCCACACCATTAAGAAGAGCTGGAGGGCAGTTGCATTATTCCCACAAAGATGTTCAGACTGCTGCTAGCACTTATTTGGGACGGAGCAAAGATGGCATGTGTATGTGTCTCCCATGTTTTTCACTGAATTTTATAAAACTCACCACTCTGGAAGACCATGAACTATCGTCACAAATCCTCCAAACGTGCCCCATCTGGACTGCAAATTCTGGGCTATGCCTCCTAACACGTAGCACATCTCATTACAGCTGCCCGATTTGGAAGAGGTGCTGAGCCTTGACATTTGCCTACAATTATGTTAAAGGTGTCTAAAACATTCTAACCAGTAATTTGCAAACTGACCCCAAAGATGGAAGATCTGATTTGGATTGCAAGCATCACATGTAGTAAATGTATGAACGGCAACTTGGTATGAACCAAATGAAGGACTGTATCAATTCCAATTCCATATGCATGTATTCTTTCTGCCAAATTTGTTTGTTGCAGATTTAGAATTTTTCTATTTGAGAAAAGGATGTGGTTATTTTCTTCCACATCAGCAGCCCCTGAATTTCTAATGCAGTAATTTGAATAGAATTCCTGTCCCCACTATTTGCATGAATTACATAAATATAATGTATTGCACAAATTATATAAATTGTACATATATAAATACAATGTATTATATAAATCATTGAACAATCCAGCTAGGAGCATTAGTGAATCAGCAAAGATGATGCTTTAAGTCAGTAGTGATTCAATGCTTCAGCAGACTGCTGTGAGAACTGCCCTCTTGAAAACCTTGGCATTTTGGAGTGGGGGCAGGGGGAGAAGAGAAACAGGAATGAGAGAAGGAGAAGCAGGTTAAGCCAAAGAATGAAAAGAAATATAATAAATAATGCAAAGACCCTGCCTATACAGAATTCCATGCAGATTTTGGGAGAGAGAGAGTGTTCATCCCAGACAAAAATCTTCATCTAGCAACTATATTCTCCTTAGTTTTAATCTGAGTGAGCCCTTATACTTCTATTTCTATCAAAACCAAGCCAAACTAACCCTGCCCTGTTTCAGCAGTAAGCAATATCAAAATATTTCCCTTGAAAAAATCTCTCCTGACTCTTACATTTTGTGATCTGATATTGTACTCATTAATATTGCCTTGAAACAGTATTTTAATATTTAACGATAAAATCAGAGCTTCTCTTAGAAAAGCATATGGAGTAAGTTATACACTGTATT
Source organism: Strix aluco (assembly GCF_031877795.1). Taxonomy (NCBI): domain Eukaryota; kingdom Metazoa; phylum Chordata; class Aves; order Strigiformes; family Strigidae; genus Strix; species Strix aluco. The sequence continues at coordinate 57,744,494 of NC_133931.1, read as the reverse complement.
CTTCAGACTAGGAAATATTAATGCTTTGCTCAATATTGAAAAACAAGGAAAATGTGAAGAAAGTAATGGCAAGATGGTGCCTTAAGTCAAGATTGGAATCACTTACACCACTTAACTGGATGAATCAAAGCTTGGAGATGAGCTTAAATTTCTGACAAAGTTTAGCTCAATCCAGGCCAGAAAAGCCTCAAGCAACTCCACTGTTCTGAATTGTTTTAGCTTTTCTAAACAAATCAGAACAGCAAGTGCTATTGGAGGCATAAACAGATTTCCTATTTAAAATGCTCAACTTTAAGGCTATTGACCACATTCCCTCCCTTCCTGTCCCAATTTAAACTTGGCTTTCACAGCTCCTGCTGAAATCTGAGGTGAGCCAACTTTGAACCAAATTTAGTTTTGTCTGCTTTTAATTTGATTGGATTGGCTTTCAAAACAAACCAAGAAAACCCTCACAACACGGGGATTTCAAGTTGCTGAACTTGTTTTGCATAATCTCCCCCTTTCTATCCTAACATTAGCCCTTATTCACAGCTGAGAAAATATGAAAAATACATTTTCAAAAGGAGCTTTTCTTTAGAGGTTAGAAACTGCTTAATAAAATGAAGGATAAAAATTGAAAATTAAATCAATATGCTCATCAACACTTTATGTAACATTCAGTATGTACAAAGGATGTGCAGAAAACATGTCCCAAAGCTACAGTTAATAAAAAAAAAATACTTATTGATAATGAAAATAACCTCAAATCAGGCAGCTTTTAAAAGCATCAGCATGAAACAGTTTCCTCTTACCACAGGCCAGCTAGAAGGCATGTTCTCACAACCTGGCAACTTTGATAGTGCATGCAGTGCCTTACCTACAGCCCTGCTCTTGAACGCCTCACTGATTTATTCTCTACCTGCTCCTGGCAAAGTTTATTAAGTGTTATTAAAAGAGCCCAATATGATTATTAAGCAGAACTCAGGCAGCTAGAATACCCCTATTTCTGTGACAAGTTCAAACTGATTCCTCCTGAAAGAAATTTGCCTTTCCCAGTACACACAGTTTTTGTTAGAACAGATATCCTACAGTATGGACTAATCATCTGAACATCAGTTTCCTGCCCTCCTTGGCATGAAGTTGCAAAAAGTTTAAAACATAAAGGAATGAGCTACTACATAATATTTTTTACTCGTGAAAAAAATTATTAAATCATTGAAGACTGAATTCTTACTCTGTCATAACTCTCAGGAAGCTTTTTATGACTCTAACGATCCTGCTCTCTTACATCGCAGGAAGAGTCTGGAAGAGCAAGTACAGTAAGTATTCCTGCCGAGTTAGAAAATGGACTCTCCAGTCAATCTTTCCCTTAGCTCCCTTAGATTTAACTTATGCTTAGATAAATATAATCTATACCTCAAGCTAAAGAAAAATTTCTACTGTCTGCAACATGGCCAAGATTTTACTATTACTACTCATCTATTTAGAAACCAAGGAGAAAATAGTATGTTCTGAAAATTTTTAAATTATCAATCTCTTGATTGAGTATCGAAGGTAATCTAAGCAAAGAAGCAGCTTGCATCTCAAGCTATTACTTAAAGTGATAGGCTAATTACATAGTTTTAAAGTGTTATGTCCCACATGCAGGTAATAGAATAGCTATATATATATATCTGGGCTAACAGTAAAGATATTACAAATATTTGCTTTGTTATATTATTCATAATATACTTCATTGCTCTGGCAGCAGTGTGTTAAAATCAGGCAAATGGCAAACCAGTTAATGATTAACCCCTGCTATTTCTACTATTGCCAATGACTCAGCCATGGAATACCACCAGCACTCCTGCAGAAGCAACAGCTAGTCCAACTAGTACTTTTAATGTTCCTACTTTCTTCAAGTGAGTTCTTTCCTAAAGTCCAGTCTTTTAAAGATTCTAGCTACTAGTCTTCTCCAAAGCTGCTTCTTGCCATACGGTCAGGTTGTAGCTTCCCCAGGTAAAAGTATAGTCCTAAGGTTGTTCTGCACTACCCTTCGTGAAATAAATTTTTTCCTTCTCCAGGTTCAGTGTACTTTTGTTATTTCTTTCCCATACGCTTCACACAGGAACAGTTTCCAGAACCAAAATAGCTCTTCCACCACTGGGAAAAGAGAAAGTAGACCCATTTTCCTGTACACTTCTTGAAATGGACTTCTTGCCAAGCATTGTTTCTCATCTGTTGTGGAACATGACACCCTATTTAAATGTCAACAGGAGTTCAACTCGGGCAACCAGCCTATTTTTGAAGTGGCTCCACTACGAGCTTCTTCCCTACTACTGGCAGGTTACTAAGAGACCACATTTTACAGTCTCTGGATTAATAATAATCCTAATGTGCATGTTACTTTAACCTTTATATACACCAAAATTAGAGGAACTGTTGAATTAAGAATTTCTCATTTGTGCACAGCTATTGGTACTCTGCCACATACATGTAGTACTGCACTTCTAAAGCCACAATCACCAAATAACTCAGTGATCTGTGCACTAAAACCGAGTCCCATGGGCATCTGTGCTGTGGCTAGTGTAGACTCACTTAAAAGGTGAAGGAATCTAACACAAAAGCCTGAACCTGCAGTGGCAAGGCTCCAAATGTGCATTACTTATGTTAAAGAATGAAAAATTTACATTAAAAGCGATACACAAAGAAGTACTGTTTAGGTAGTCACTGAGGAACTACATACTTACTAATTTCACAACACTAGAAGTATGAAAAATCCTCACTTAATAGAAATAGAATAATACTTAAAATATTACTAATTTATTCAGTCTAACATTTCTTTGAATGTTTATTCAAGTGATCACAGTTGATTATTTTAATAAGGTGCACATTTTCATTTTTAAAAAAATAGTTACACTCTAGCAAACATAATTATTACAAGTTAATTGGAAAGGACTTTTTATAAATCCTAGAGCTCTTTGGTTAGCTTCAAAGAGAAAGGCAAAACATATAAACACTCATAAAAACCCCAAATAACGTAATTAGTAGAACTTTTTAATATAGCTTCAGAAAAATATACCTATTTAAGATCCCCAAACACCTTGCCTTTACCTGTTCCAGTTTTCTGCTTTTGTATCATAACTGCCAAAAGTCAACATTTGAGAGCAAAACTGAAAATAGTTTTTCTTTTTGTTTATTTTTAGTTTCTCTGCCTGAGGAAGCACTGCTCTCAGTGAATACACTGATGTTCTTGAAGTAAAAGATCAACTGCATAGCAACTGATAGTTGTCACAGAATAGTCGTTAAGAAGATCAAAGAAGATTTGCCATACCAAGTGTTAGCTTCCACTGCCATCTCAGTAAATCAAGAACATTTCATCAGCGTTTGAGATGAGAATTTTCTGTTGCCCAAGCACATAGTCAAGAAGAGTCAGGATCTAGGAAAGTTTCTCAGGAGATCTCGAGGTACAATACTTGGTCACAGATAAGACACTGACACAGTATCAGCTGCAAGCAAGACTAACTCTTAGAAGCCAAAGGATTTCCTACATTGAAATCTCAGGATTCTGGTAACAGTGCAAGTTGCCAGGTAGTTATTTTTCAGATAGTGTTGATAATGTCTATTTTTGTTTCAAAGCTAACTTTTGGGAGATCTCTATTATGAAACCATATAGCTAAAACTCACTAGGGTATTCCTCATACGTGTTTCAAAGCTTGTCTCAAAATAGATGCTAGAAGACATAGAAGCATCTTACAAAGAAGATGCATAACCTCTAAATCAAAAAAAAAAATCTTAGTTGAGAGTATGTAATACCTTTAGAGAAATACAAAGGTTTAATAGGATAGCAATGTACTGAAATCATCCAATTTATTTAACAGTCAAAGGAGCTAGAATAGGAAGAAAACAGTCTAAAACCAGCCAATACAAAGCGGAATGGGATAACAGTACTTCCCACAAGGTGCCTTCAGGTCTTAAAAAAAGCTAAGCTCCTGAAAGTCTCTACAACTCATGGCTGACAAAATCAGAACAACTGATAAACAACTACTCACCTAGAAAGTTTGATACAGTACAGTAACTTGCAATTTGTGCATACTCTTCCATTTTTCTCAGGAAATGTTTAATTTGTTGTCCCAAGACAAAACAGTCTTTGGTCATCATAGACGATTATTAAATTACAAGAACTATACTCACATAATAACTCTGCTAAACAAAGCAGTAACGAATATGAATTATAAAAACAAAAAAGATGCCAGAACAATCTTATTTTGGTCCTTTGTGTAGACAGGAAGATCTAAGACTGCAATTGAAGACTGGTGTATCAACTTTTCCGTAGGTCATCTAGCTCCTTTCAGTGAGCAAGCCAGCTGCTTTCAGCATGATTCAGGGCAAAGTTAAAGACTGTTTTCTCTGAGTTCTGCTTCATCTTCACAGAAGCTGTGTGAAAGTGCATCCATACAATACAAGGACAGCAGCAAGGAAAAGGCTACAAAGCAAGTTCCTGGTCAAATAATATGAGCAAACAAGTAGACCAGTGGATAGACAAAACAGCTTCTCTAATTTCAAATATTTGAACATTGTTTTGGAGAACTGGAGTCTATCCTCACCTCTAGATCCCATTGTAAGTGTGCCATTTGATGGATGTCTGATTTGAGAAACAGTGACAGATAGAAAGAAGCTGGTTGAACACCTGTTTGGTTGTTTTTGAATTTAGAAATAGCATCTAAACATTTGCTCTACTACTAAAATACTGTAAACTTTCTAATAGAACTAGCAATCATTAATTCTTGTCCTGCACAACCACCTCCTGGGTCTGTAACACTACATGCTAGAAACCTCTTCCCTTGATATTAGCTCTAATTAAACCCTAAAACATTTCATTCATGAAAAAATGTAATTGCACATAAAACCTCAAGTAAGGTTATGCACCTTACACACAGTGTGACTTATTTCTTTTGATCTCCACTTCTTTTGCACTGTATATCACCAGAACCACAGTGATCTGAAATGGTTTTACAAACTTCTGAAAAAAGCACAGCTGAACTTGACTTATGTCTCAAAAAAACACTTAAATTACCAGGATTTGAAATGTTGTATGTGAACTCATTATCAAGAGCTGTGAACTTTGTATTAAATTGTTACACATCCATTTCACTTATGTTCAAGGCCCAAATTATTTCTCCCTCTTTCTCTCTCAGAAGCTTTAGCTAAATTCTTTAAAAAAACACCCTCCACTGGCTTCCATTTGAGACCTAATATTGTAAAATGCCTTAACATAAATAAATGTACGTAGTCAGCAGAAACCAGTGCCTGATCTGCAGGAACAGCGAGCGCTCACAGCTACAAGCAAAGCCAAGGGAAGGGGAGGAGGGAGGGAGGGAAAGCTGGCCGAGGGGGCAGGGAAGGAAGCTGTGCTCTGAAGATATGGTAGAAATTTTGTAATTGTTTAAAATTTGGCAAACGACAAACATCTGGCAATCTCCGCAACTGCAGGTTCTGAGTCCTGCCTATGTTTTGGTCCCTTATGCAATGCAGCAGGAAGACAGTCATACATCTGATATAGCCTGAAATCACATTTCATTTTAGTAGTAATAGCTAATAATAACTCCTCCACTTCCCAGGCAAGGAGAAATCAAGCCTAAACATACAAGAACATCAGTTTTGCTAGCTTATGTGCCAATGTGGAAAATCCAGGCTCAAAGAGTCTCGTGAAACTCGAGAGAGTAGACATATGGGTAAACTATGTCTCCCTTCTGCATGTTTAATGAATATTTATTTTTATGGACAGAGATTTGAAGAGCATCTTTTTCTCCTTGGAATCCCATGTCCAAGGAATTTAGGTCTGCTTAAGCTTTGCTTTCCACATTTTTCTACAAATTTAGAAACTATATATATAGTTAATAAATACAACAAGTCACGTAAAGCATAAGGCATGCCAAACTACTTTCTCTTTTCAATATTTTTAGATTTGGCTTAATATATTAACATGGTTAGACCACGGTTAGGTAAGGGCAGCTCTCACTGCAATAAAAAGGGCAAGGTTTAACTTAAGCTGTAGGTAGTGTGGAGGTTCGTATCTTCTATAAAAAGAAGTTACTCAATTTAGCATTTTTATATTTAAATATGGAGTTTGAAATCTATTTTAGGGGTGTTTTCAGACTTGAATGAGTGAATACTTGATCCAAGGCCCTTGGAGCTTTAGAACACTTTTGAGAATAATTTTCTTTAGTGAAAAAATGTATTTCTCATTTAAGAAATGATATTAAAAATGTCTCTGATATTACAGACTTCACACAAAATTTTCTCATGGATTTTCACTCTGAGGACAGAGTATTTTTTGAAATATTTCAATCAAGATGTGTTTCTCCATCCTAAAATTATCTTCAGAAAATTCATTCACTGTCTTCATTTGAAGCTAATGAACTGGAAAATTTAAAGAGGCATGAATGTTATTTAAGGGATGGGGAAAGAAAATATTGGGCAGTGGTGGAAGGAAAGGCAAAAAACACTACTCACCACTCCTCAGAGAAAGTGACAGACTGCAGAGTGCACCAAGAACAATTTTACCATGTAAAAATATTATTCTACTGTTTGCTTAATTTTATTCTACTGGCAGAAAGCATTTGAGAGCTCTTATGTTTTTGGCCTTCTTTAAAGCTGAAGAGAGAAAGTTTCTTTCTTGTCACAGTTAGAGCAGACGAGGCAATCTTTGAACCCAGGCCTCAACCAACCAGCTTGCTGAGGTTTTCCCCACTTGCCAAAATTAATCTAATTCCAGGTAAATGCCTAGCACCTGCTTTCATGGTATATTTCAAATGTCCATTTTCAAGGTTTTTTTCTAAAAAAGTCTGTTTCCTTGAAGGTACAAGGATCAGTTCATGCTGAACTCCACAGTGAGCAAGACATGGTGACACAGCGATGTCTTGTGATACATATTTGCCAAATATTATTTGTAAAAGACAGGGAAACAAAAACTGCAAGAATAAAAAAAGGTAATGTAGCGCATACAGCAAATGTACTGTTCTTTCCCCACTTTCTACAAAGAGAAAGAGAAATAAATACAGTTCTCCACAATTTAAACAATTTAGCAGGTGAAATAACATTAGTTTAATGTAGTCCTTTTTCATCTAGTGCCGAATACTCAAATTTACCACAATGCGATTTTAACATCCCATCAACCCGGTGCCCAAGAGGGCTCTTTGGAGGTGCCCCGCGCTGCACTACTTGTCCCATGTCAGCAGTACAGGCACTGAGCCGATGCTACGCCTCCTGGGCTCGGCCTTTACGGGAGCAACAAGATAAGGATCATTATTTGGCCAACCAAAACTTCCTGCTCTGAGAAGCTGCCCGACATCTGCGGGTGCCCGCAGCCCCCTGGCCAGGCCAAACCAGCCCGCCTGGCATCTGCATTTCTGACTTGGTGGTCAGGAGGAAGCCACCATGGGGTATAGGCAGTGCTATAGGGCATGGAGCCACGTCAAGTGCTATAGGGTGTGGGGCTGCGCCACAGGTGAGTACGGGAATTGCACTGGGGACCTTGTTTGCACATCAGTAGGTAGGAGCAGTGCAGAAGGAGAACAGAGCAGGTATGTGCTGGGCAGGTGTGCATTACATGGGATCAGGAAAAGGAAAGAGGAGCGCAGGATTGTGTTTTGCTTTGGAAAGAGCAGGACCTGCAGTTGGAAGGGAGAGAGCACAAGGTTAGATCGGCATGTGTGACAGAGCACGGGCTGGGATTCAAATCTGGAGAAGTCAGAGGCAGGAAAGCATGGGGCTTAGGACACTGAAATGGCACCCTGGATCAGGGAGATGAACAGGATCCTGAGGAGAAACGGTTTCTACTTTGGAAGAGGGAAGCTGCATGAGTATGCTGGGCTACCATCTTTGTCTGGGATTTCCTGGACAGAAATAAATGCACGTGGTCTTTTCTCCTCTGCTGGTCTTGCCGCAGCTGTACTGACAGCTGATTTACATCCATGCACAGAAATGCCTGGGATTTTTCAGTTTATGGCAGCCTGATTAGAGGTACTGTACAATAGTTTGAACAAAAAAGCTTGGAAATCCTTAAGGGAAACTTAGAGCCTGCTTTACGCCTGAAAACGTTGTCAAAGTCAGACATGAATGCGTAACTGTTGCTGCTGACAGCAGCAGCAAGGCAAACTCGGTCTGGAAATTCCTCATCCATCCTTTAGCCCAAAGGCTAAATTTCTACATGGGGAAGAGTTAGAGAAAGACGACAATACCAGGCATGCTAACATAATTACGCAGCCAAGCCTTCAATCGCAGAGAAAGCAATTGCTGCCTGACCATCCAGCCCCAGAACACACACAGAGGACAGATGAAACGTCTGCTACAGTGAACAGGGCTTCACATTATCCCTGAAGTGATTTAGATCCCCTCAGAGGATCAGCAGCTGCCAAAATCTATTCTTAGCTATTTGAAAAAGTTACAGCATGTATGAAGACGGGATACTTTTGTCGTTCATAAACATAATTTTTATTTTAGAGGAGAGTTACATAAAGTGCATTATTGTAAGCCATATTTAGTAGACCTCTAAGGAAGAGATGCAAATCCATTCCACACTATACCAAAATGTTTTTAATAAAATAAGTTTAAAAAACATAAAGGTACAGTTTAAGCTTAAAATCCTAAGCACTGCTTTTTTGCAGGCCAGCCTATACAGATTTCAACCCTCTCCCTAAAATGAATAAACAACGTCTCCCACCACACACCAAAAAAAAAGGGGAAGCAGCGGAAACATTAAAGGATTCTGCTACAGCAGCCACATGCTTTGTGATACGGTTTCATGTTTGTTTGAGATGAAGTATAAAACTGGGTACAGTCATCATTTTTTTCTTATGCACACTTCTATAATGCAAGTTATGACACAGTTCCAATCCTTACTTGAAATTTCTAGGCACTAATGCAAACAACTGAGATTCATAAAGACACACCAAGTGAAATCTAGAAAAAAAATGTGCATGCAATGATAGTAATGCAAAAAGTCATCTTAAGACTCAGATGCAAGCAAAACTTCCTCAGAAAAGGAAACATGATGCCTCATACAGGTAAAAGTAGCACAGTAAGCACTTTACAAAATATAAACACACAATTATCAGTTCACAGAATTTAATGGAAGGTCCTGCTGTACATTTCATAAAACTGAAGCCATCTGTTTGAAAGATCTATGATGGGAAAACACAGATGAGAAAAAAACCCAACTTCCAAATGTTTCATGCAAGGGCATAACTGAAGGCAGAATTTCTTTAAGAGCACTTTCCTTTTGGAGCCAACAGTATTGAGGGTGATTTTGCTTGTGTTGTAACACAGCACACTGCTTAAAGCAGGTTAGGGAACACACTATAAGAAAAATGACCACACATCTACTGATGACAGTAACAGGAAATTAAATTACATACACATATAGGTCCTGACTATAGGAAGGTCCTAACTTCAGGACAGCTGGCAGGACTGTTATGACACCCAGTGCATGTGGTGATTCTCCCCATGTTCCTTCTCTTGGCAGGAAAGAGTGAAATTTCTCCTGGGGCAACGCAGAGGGGGACAGAGGGACACAGGAAAATTAAACTTACATTGACGAAACAGTTACTGCTTTGAGGCATCTACTTCGGCTGCTTCCTAGAAGCTGTTATTTTATGGTGGAGATAGTTACATAATATTTAAAAAGCCTAAGATTGGGCATTGTGAATACCTTTAATTTATTATTTTATTGCTAATTATGTAAAACTAGTTCTGTTTATTTAATATATTTGCAGTAGTTTTACTAATTTCTTTTTCTTGTCTTGCTGAAGTACTGGTTCAGCATACGCCACAGGTGGTCTTCAGTAGAAATTTCACTGTATTTCATATTCAAGTTCTTCCTTTTCTAGACAGTTTACTATAATTTTTGTAATATCAAATACCTGCACAACTAGACATGAGTACATTTTGAAGATTAAGTCTGTTTGGGATACTAAAAGAACTTCTCAAGTCTGTTAGATTACGATGCTGTAGCAAAATAGTTATGGAAACTGACTTGCCTCTTAATAATGCATCTCAAAAGAGTTTAAACTCATTTAACCTCGCAAATGCAAAGTATCTTAGAACTGAGATTTCTTACTCTTTCAGAGTTTGCTTTTTTTAATTCCTGGTTTTGATTAGTAATTTCTTAGATTTTAAATATTTGGTATGATGATAATCATATATTTAAAAATGAAAACCGTGAAATACTTAAGACTGACTCCCAATTTTAATTCCCTCTTAGAATATTCTATTTTATTCCATAGAAAAGTAACTTTTTTGGACAGAAAAGCTGACAAACAGCTGTTTTCTAATAATCCAAACATTATAGTTGAGCATTTTGCCATACATGCCTTGATACTTCTGACTTCTTTAACTCTATGGATTTTAATTTTAAAGGGTTGTAAGAACAGGTAAGTTACGTGATGAATAAGAAGTCTGTACTTACTAGGCTTGCCGAGGAACTCATTCTCTAGAGTTCTGGCATACTTACTTCACTTCAGAGTTTGGTTCAAGCAAAATATATTTTTCACCAAGTTATTCATTGTGGTTTGGAAAAATAACTAGAAAGGACTTTTAGTGTTATCCATTTTAAGGAGTTTAGCATGTTTCTGTACTAATTTAGTACGTCCTTGTATAAATCTTTTCAGGCTCCCTTTTTACCATATGCTGAATACATTAAAAACCTATTATACATACTCAGTATTTTCTCATTGTGGTATTTTTGACATAATTATAGCTTCTTTTAAAAATAGACAAAAACATGTTTAGCGTTTTTTTCCAAAATTAAAAGAAAACAAAAAAAAATCTCTCCTAAAGCCACATGATCTTCCAAATTAATTACAGCAAGCAAGGACAGAAGCCTTTCAAAGTCTGCTAGCCCCTTCAAGACAGACACTGGCACTGTAAACACAGTCTGAACGTAAATAAATTTCAAAGGTCTAACTAAGAACAGCCTATTCTGGATTAGACTTTACTTTTTAATTGATTTCAGTCTAAAACTGGAGTGCTACAGTATCTTGTATAAATTCATACATTGCATCTTACTAGAAAGTACAGTTCATATTACATTCAAGAATCCAAATATTAATGTTATTTTTTTAATTTCCGAGTGTTCATTTTGAAAGTGCGTGACATTGCAGGAAAGAGAAAAAATGCAAAAATTTAAATAAGGTTATACTTCTGGTCAATGTATTAGTGTTATGCAAGGGCAGCACTGATCCATTTGCAGTAAGAACACTCATTTATTGTTTCACAGTGTGTAAGATTAGAGCACTACATATAGGTGGACCTACAGGTTTAATGACTTCTGTTTCTTTTGGTAATTCAGTAAGACCTTTCACAGTAATTTAGAATTTGTGCTTTCTAAAAGTGTGCTATGTAAATAAAGTCTATTAATACGTGGCTGAAAGCAAAAGGTCAGAACACAAGTATGCATAGTCTTCTGTATAAAACGCTTAAAGCTACAAGATATATACCTGACCATTTCTGATACGCAGAGTCTCAAGATTTGGCCCTACTATAGAAGGACCATACTACGTTTTTATGGTCAGTTAGTATCTAAAGCAGACTCTGGACTTCAGCCCTCTGAATGACAGTTCTGCATCAACAGTTGGAGAGAAAAACATTTTCAAGGAATATAAAAAAGGGAACAATCCTGAGTTACTAAGAAGTTTCAAGCAGCAGCTAGAGATAGGCTCCTGAGTGTTGTTTTGTGAAACAAGTCCATCCATAAAGGAAGTCACTGCTGAGTTAAACAAAACCTGTATCTAGCTTGTGCTTAAATGTTGTGGACTATTTCCATTTCAGTTAGAACATTAAAACAATTGGAAGTTTCAGATTCTTATTAGGTAGTTTTTGGTTTTTGGGTTTTGGTTTTGTTTTTTCCCTGTGCTGGCATGAACTAGTGATATATCAAGAATGTTCTGAATAACTAAATTTTCAAGACATGAACACATAGTAGGTGAAGAAAGAAGTGTCCCCTAGGGGAAAAAAAAAAAAAAAGGCACAGCCCCAAAAGAAAACAAAAATCCAGACAAAACCACCTGCAGGGAAAATTCAAGATGGAAGGTTAGACAGAATCTGACACTGTCTCAAGGAGCAGAGGACTGCAAGACATGAACAAAGTTACTAGCTCATGCAATCACAGACAATCATTCAATAGGCAACAAGTTCAGTAGAGTCCAGAGTACACTAGTAGTGCTTGCTTTGCTCCACGGGCCATAAACATGACACGCTGATGTCTATGTGAGCATGTTAGAAAAGAGCAAAAGTCATAACTCTCAATTGTTCCAGGAAGAACGGCAAGGTCAAGGGCATCGCCAGTGGTTGAGGTTCCTGCAACGGCAGGAAATGTGTTAATGAACTTGCAAGCAGCACACACCAGCTGGGTACCTAGAGTTAAGGCAATAAACCACAAACAGCAGCATATTAGACATCATATTTTGTCTCTAACCAAATTTTCTGCATAATCATGAATACTTCCTTAAAGATAAAATTACATGCCTGAACTCCAATTATGCACTAAGTGTAATTAAAAAAAGGAAGGAGAAGCTCCCTGTGATCCCCTCCACAGTCAGGAACACTGAGATTGAATTAATATCAGGTAAATATAAACAATATAAAGTAAACAAGTGAACAGTCTTGCCGCCTTTCAAAACTCACTGGATATGTCAACACAGATAAGCATCCATATCACAGATATGGGGTTTTTTCTCCTAGAAATTTCCTAATCCATCATAAAGTGTTTTGTGCAAGCTTGATAATGTAATTCAAGCTCACTGCGAACTAGAAGGCCATTCCAATCAACACTGTTCAGGTGGATAAAAAGCTTTCAATTTCTATCCTACATTTACTTGTGACCAGCCCAGTTACAATTTCTCTAACATCTACGTCAAAAATTAAGAGCCACAATGTCAAGAGGTCAAACCACTGTTTATATACCATTTGGATGATCTAGGTAATACTGAAGTGGTTGTGTTATTCACTGGGCACCCCACTTGTTACTACAATGTTTTAATCCTGATTGTTGAATATAGATTTTCAAGAAAAAGGAGAAAATTGAAGTATTAGGTAGAGGCCAGATTCCTTTAATACACTTTACAGGAATTACTAACAAGAACTGATGGGATTTTCTCAAATCAATACTGGAGTACAGTGTCCGAAAACCATAGGACATATAAAAAACCTTACCTGTGAAGAAAGACTGAAAGAATTGTGTTTAATGTAGAAGAGATTAACCTGAAAGAAATATGAGATGCCTTTTAAGATGCAGGAGACTATTGTGAAGAAGATACTGATCAGTTCAGTCAGAGAGAACAGGAAATATTAAGCTTAATTTGTAGCAAAAGAGAGTTCAGCTTGATACCAGGAAAAGGCTTAATTACAAGAATCAAATAAGCACGGCAACAGGTTAATTCAGGAAATCACAAAATCTTTTAACACAGGAGAATTTTCAGGAACAAGTTGAATACATGTGTGTCAGGTAGAGCTTAAATATACCACGTTATCAGGGAAACACTGATCTGAAAGGTCTTCTCTAAACCCGTATTTTTATCATTTTAAGGTACACCTTATTTTACCCTAACTCCAACCATGGCACAGCATACTCTGCATTTCTTAATAGTATATGCAATATGTCAACAAAATGGAACTAATCAAGTTAGTTAATCAAGGGAGCTCATCCTCATAAACCTAATCTGTATTGCTCCAACAACAAGCTTGATCCTTCTTTTGCTCTGATGGGTGTAAGCTCAGGTTCAAGTTTATTATTATGATAAATTATTTTAAATAATGACAAACACCTGAAATATTCCAAGATCAAATTTCCCTGCTGACAGGAAGTTGTGTACTTGGTTATCCATTGACATCCCTTGCTTAAAACAGCTCAGACTGCGGTTCCTAGACAAAGGAGGACATGCAGGCTGTCAGCATCATTAAGAAGTTATAGCTGACATGTCAACCCAAATAGAGTCTCTACTTTTTAATCCAGACTTCCTAACAGTACTGCATGAAACACATCCATCACCAAACTACAAAAACAATTTGAAAATTTCAGGACTGCCTAACAGTAGACATTTAAAAGTAGCTTTTTTTTTTTTTTTTACAGTCTTTAGTCTATCAACACCACCAATGCTGAGGCTTTATTAATAAAATGGACAAATGCACTAAACATCCCATATTGCCACGTAAGCAACATAACTGTGTAATTCAGTGATTATCATCAATGACTAGCTACCTAAGTTTTACAGAAAAGTATTTATTGTTCCATTCAAGTTTATGTACGATTAAAAAAACTTAAAAAATTGTACTTGTGCCTTCATTAAAAATAAACAAATAAATCAACACTATGTACATCTCATGACTCTTAAAAACAAGGTATACCAGTGTGATAAACTAAAGAAGAGGTATACTTGCCCAAAATCAAAGAAGACAGTAAACAGTGGTTTAAATAATTATCTTTTAATTGACTACAAAAATGTTAGTTCATAGGAGGAAGTGTATGTTTACAAAACCAAAGATTTCCACAACAAGAAAGTGGCTGGCAACATTTCCACAAGACTATTCCTTTTATAGTCAACTGTAAGATGGCAGTGTACACTTCAAAGGAGTGCGGGAATATTCCTTCCTTACACAGCCGCTTTCTCTACTGGTGCATTAATTGACACTGAATTTACAGTAAATCCAAACTCCTTTTTTTCAACCTGTTAATAGTGCAAACTTGGATTATTTGCAGCCTTGAATTCTGAGGGACAGATGGGCATTAGTCTCACATTTAGAGTCAAAGTTGAAGTAGCTGTATTGTGACAGTTTTTATACAGAATACCTTTGTGTTGTGGAGTCATGTGGTTTAGAGTAAAACCCAGTCTTTGGGGCAAAAAAGAAAACAACTGGGCACCACAAAGAACAGGTCTCTACATGGATCAACAACAGTGCTTCCAAGCTTGCCTATTAGTAAGACTGTCTGACAACTTCCATTATAAGACCCTGCTTTCAGCTGCTTGTGATTTCGCTAAATGTTAGCTGCTGTGCAGAAATTCCGTGCTGGGAGTCATGTCAGATTGAACTTTTTGGAAAATTTAGCCAAAACGGGTCATTTCTGTGAATAAAGAGGAAAATATATTATTTTGCCTGGTTTAATACTTCTGATGACATCTTCTTAAAAACAAACAAAAAGCTCACAAACATCATGTAACAAGTCTGAGCATCCATATGCTTTGAGTCAAGATTTAGAAGTCTGCAGGGCAATGTAAACTTCAAGATAATGGGACCCATATGCTATCCAGGTGAAAATCTGCCACAATTAGTCAATTTTCCAGGCCTTTTCTTTTTGAAGTAGAGTCAAGGAGGAGAATAATGTTGCACCTGCTTGATACATGCTTGCTTTCCCTAGCTGGAATGCTTTGACCCACAAGAAATTCTTTATTTCCAATATTGCAGTTGCCCTTGATTTGGGACCAGAAAAGTCTAGAACAGATATATTTTGCCAAGAAAGGTTGGACCAGATGATCCTTGAGGTACCTTCCAACCTGATATTCTGTGATTCTATGATACGCTCCCTGTGTCTCCTGTGCAAGGTTCAAGCACCATGGAGCTAGAAGTGGCATCGTCAAAATGCAGAACAGGAGCATGGTCTGTTTATCGGGCTTTCAGACTAGCTGAAGAGAGTAGAGGGAACCTAGAACTGGTAACTGTGGAGGAGAGATTGGCTAAGCATGATGTCTGCCACCTGAGAATGTGGTCAAAGAAAAAGACAAACTATTTCTCGAAGGAGACTGAGACTAAGGAAAAAGTGAGTGGAAATGAATCTGATAAACTATGGACCTGAGACTGAGGAGTATCTTGATAAGCATTGAACATGACCTGAGAGGTCCTCTGAGAATGAATTAATTTGTGGCATCCACAGATACTGTAATGGTGGAGAAGGTTAGAAGAGTGAAAATAGAATGCATCTTGGTCACACTGACATGACTGCACTTGAGAGCAGTATGAGAGAGAAATAAGACTGGAACACGGTCAGATTGGGAAAGGAGCAGAGGAAGATGGGACAGTGAGGGAATCCCATGGAAGTGCCTATGCTCATTGTCATCTACCTTAGCAGATGCCCAGATTGCTGCAACTTGGCATTCCTCTACAGCTAATGGAAAGTATCTCATCCGCCCTGTACATTAGCACTTGGGGGTGCAGACAACATGCCACCTCTAACATCAATTTAGATGTTCAAGTGTGCATAGGTTGCACATTAGATCCAGAACCTTTCTGATGACTCACGTCAAGCTGATGTAAGATAATTTAGCATGTCTCATAAGCTTATTTTAAAAACAAACACAGGAACACCATCAACAAGAAAACATCCAGCAAGCCACACACAAGAACTAGTAAGATGCAGAAGCTAAGCACTCTTCTAAACTAAGGATACCTGTGTGACTTCAATTCCCTCCATACCATCATCCCTCATGAATCTGTTTTATGATGCAACCTCCAATTAAATGACAACGCACCGTCTTTCCCAGCACGATTCCTTTCTCATGTTTAGCACAAAACTGACTTCCTTTGGAAAGAACAAGTGTTATACTGTAAGGGACACTTGTTTCTAGGACTCTTGACTCCTCTCTTGCAAAGCTGTAGTGAATGAGTTCATGAACCGCAAAAGTTGTTAAAGCAATTGAAGATTTCTTAAAAAAATAACATAAAAAAACATTCTCTCTTCTCATTTCACAGGACTTCACTGTGAATTTAGGCAATTAGTTTAAATCAAGCATTCACCTCACCATTTTTTTTTGTTTTCAAGATGCTGGAACTTGGCACCCACACCATTAATATACAGGTATCATGTACTCTATTACATAAAGTCTAGCATAAAATTCAAAGTGCTTACCAGAAAGCATGAAAACAAGTCTTCAGTGCCCTAAACAAGATGAATACACCACCCCTCCCAAAAAATACCCCAGACCCCAGATAAACAACAAACAGTTGGTAATTAGAGAATAGACTCAGGTGCCTATGCTACTAAAATCTCCTCTCAATTAGGTGTTATGCACATCAGTTTATTGGTACTTGTGAAATCCACAAACATTGTGGTAGTGAGTGCTCTAAGAAGCCCCTGAACTAAAATACAGCCTTCAAAGCATTGTTTAAATGGTCTGTAGCATGGTATCCCAGCCTTCCAGTCAGGAAGCTCATGTAACACCTTTCGTCACTGTGTTCACCACCGCCTATGTTCACCTGTGAAATCTGTGTCAACAGTGGTATGTAAAGTCAAGAAAGGCTCATCCTAACTTAGCCCTGGCTCACGCCAATGATCCCCTACAGGCTGCCAGAACTGGAGCAATCTAGAACTTGTAAGCAGCTTCCTATTCAAAGGGCAGCCAAAAGTGGATTCACCAGCAGGCCTACAGGCCACAGACTGCTTATCCCAATAAATAAAACAGATAACCTTACAGAGATCAACCAGGAAAATGTAAAGAACAGTTTTAATGTATTTTAAGTGAGCACTCGTTCTGTGGTCACAACATTAACAGTTATGAATGACCTAACACTTTGCTTCTGCTTTAGAAAAACTGAGAAAGTGTCATTAACTTCAATTTATGAATGTGAAAATTAGGAAGAGCTTATCACTGCCCTGAGTATTCACAGCAACATCCTGGCATTCTTCTGGTAGAGATGTGCTGCCTCTCAGGGAGATGTTTTGCATGCTTGTGTTCATTTGATTTTTCAGATGAGAACAATTTTACTAATTTCTGTTCATGAAAGTTACGTTCTTCAAGCAAAAATGATTAAAGAAAGACTTCAAGGATGTTAAGTTGTTAACTGACATGTGAGTTATGACAGCCTATATAAACTTCTTCTAAAGCAATCTTTGGGAATTGTTAAAACACATTTCCAACATTTGACAAAAAAAAGCTTTCAGACCAGTGATATTTGCTAAAATACATGCAAATCTACTGCATTAATATTACGAAACAAAGAATCCAAACCCAAGAGTTCTTTGATATCCTAGACACAAAAGTGTGAGCTTCCCAGTCCACAGAATAAATTCAACAGTCTGCCTTGCAAACCCTAACTGCAACGTAAGTGATAGTGTGGGACTACCAGTCGGTCACATCAGGTCAGATCCCAGGATCTGACAATTTCATTTCCCCTTCTCTCTTTACTTATTTTCCTACAGAGATTTCCACTGCTCTGTAAAGCAAGTGCATGTGATGCTTCGTGAATTCTAAAACATTTAATGAAACATTACACAAGCATTCAGAATGACAAGTTAAGTAACCTTAACTTAAAGCAGACCTCAAGCTACAGCACACCAAAAATACATTTGGCTTTTACAACAGCTTGATTTACCATTTGAAAAACAAGATTTTAAAAATGGGTACTTTGCTAGGTCAGGAGTTAACTTTCAACGATACTGAAGTATTTTGCTCTAGCACTCATTTCCATTTGCCACCTTCCATCCTCCTGTGAGTTCACATTTTACTAAAGAAGCACAGAACCCTGAGACCTAAAAATGAGTTCTCTAAAGTGGGGACTAGTTTGCAGCTGCATGAACATATCTCCCCTGCTTTTCCTACACTTGACCTCTTCACTTCACAGAAGTTTCCTGCGTTTCAAATAATAAAGGCAAACATGGCACAGTATATGAAAATCACCTTGGTGTTCAAAAATGGATAGCAGGAAGATATCTAGGAACATAAAACGTGAACCTGATTTTTCGATGTTTTTTGGTAAAAGAGAAGATACATTAGAAATAATGGAAAAAACTACTTTTTGTAGGAGATCTGTTACAAATTGGTGGTGTGCTTGGATGGTTTGCTGCAACTGTAGAAGATGAGTTAATGCAACCACTGGCTAACCCTTGCACTCTGCCTTCAAGGTGCTCTAAGGAGAAGCAAGATCCAACAGGCGGTTTAAATGCATTAAGTAACATTCTAATATATTTGGCCATCAGCTCTCAGTGTACCGCTGTCAAGGTTCATCATACCCTGTAAAACAACAACCAAACCTCCCTAAGAACTTTTTTTTGTTAGAAACTGACTATATAAAAAAAGCAGATTAAAAATTAAAAGATCTAGTATTTTTTAATCTGGAGTTATTTTCTTTAAACACGTTTTAAGAGAAAAGAATGCTTGAGTTCATTCCAAGTCACATTAATAAAAACATTAAAGTAGAACAGATTTCCCGCACCCAGGGTAAGTAATTGAGGATCACAAGTTCAGGAGTTCATGACTTAAATCCTCTTTTGAATGTAAAGACGAACATTTCATCATGTTTCCTTCTTAACTCCTTACTACTCCCTTATGGAATTCACAGTCTAAGCAAGAAAGAACTTTGGCTCTGATGAAAATAAATCTGTCCCATTAAAAAGTACACATTAACCCCAGCTATTAACTTGGAGGACTATTAGCAACTTCTCCCTTGCAAAATATGACCATAAAGTTTGAAATTATTCATGCTTTATATAGATTATTGCTTTTTTAAGTGACACACTGTAAGACTAAGAAGATGGACCTGTCACAGTAGAAATGTATACCAAAGATAATTTTTTTTTCTATTGAAAGGGCATACTAGACATGACTAGTACCATAGATTTAAAATCTGACAAGAACACAGCACTTGACATATTGCATATTTACACAGGGCCCTGCAAACACACAATACTTCCCGAAGAAGCAAAACCTTGCTTTCATAATACCAATTTTCATTCTATTTCCAAGAGAGATTTTCAGCCACTTTTTCAAAGTACGGTATGAGATTAGTATGCGAGAAGTGTCCTTCATGAACAGAAAATTTACCATCATGCTGCTAGCTGGACATGGCTCCCAGACTTATTTTCAAAACTTGAATTCCGCAACAGTGCCAATAATATATTTCTCAAGTAATTCATGGAAGGATACCACTCAATTTCACATGTTCTGCAAATGCACAGCCATTCATTAAAAGTTACAATACTAATTTGTGGCAGAACTGAAATATTCTCGAGTGGCCAGAAAGTCTTTGTTTCAGTAAAACATTAAAGCTTAATTACAGACCAGTATTCCCGAACCATGGTATATGTCGTGTAGCACAACATAAGCTAGTTTTCTAGCTCATACATGGCTTAGCACAGGCAACAGATGGTCTCCAGCCAGTGCCTTTCTTAGGCACTTACATACAGTCAAGAGTTATTAATTACCAAAGCATGGGAATAACTTTGATGCTAACAGCCCATCTTAAACTCTCTCAGGGAACCTGGGATAGAAGGTAGAGCAGTTAAGCAAGTTGTTTCAGGCACTAGTTTCACAGGGGGGTTCTCAGCAGTCCTCATTCACTGCTGTTTGATGGGCTGCCTCAGGTCTCCCATGACCTTTTATAAATCCTCTTAATACCTACCCATACATTCTATTCCCACCAAGGCTGTTGCAATCCTTAAGCCTTCAGTTTTGCATCACTGGTGCTGGGTGCTCCAGAACATAAAATGAATTCAGGGCCTTCTTGCAATATTTAAGCTATTCTTATAATAGACCTACTTCTCCTTCAGCTGCAAGTCTGCCTTTAGGCTCACTAAGAATCATCACACCAGTTCTCTTGCAGCAGTGAATGCCAGAAGATCCTAGAGATACAAATGAAACCTGCTTCTGGAAATCCCTTTTTATATACCTGAGGTAGGTTGTATTAGTGGACAAAGGGAGGTAAGATGGTATGGGAGTATATTTAAAAGAAGGGGGTGTACACACAAAAAAAAAAGCACAACACCCTACAGCTATGATAAAACACCACTAAGATTTCAGGAAAGTGCATTTAACTGTCATTAAGTCTGGAATGGGAAAACTGATCTACAGTCTGAATTCCCACAGTGCTGGTAAAAACACACCCTGCTCAGCTGCGTATGACAGCAGGAAGAAATTGGGTAATATCACCTGCATTCACTGACATGGGTTTTAATGAAGGAAAGCATTACAAACGGCATCTTTTTGCATGTTCACAAACAGGCTGCAGCACACAGTATTCTCCCAAAGGTCCGAAGTAGGCAGGATTTCATCCAACTAGTTGATTAAAGAGATTAGTTCACTTAGTCACGTCATTAGAATGAGTGTCACATTTCTAGCGAGCACAAGACAAGGCCCAGGCTGTAGCAGAAAAAGAGCTCACTTTACCAACACCAGTGAAGATGTTGTCTATCAACTATAGTGAATTCAAGGGTTGCCAACCAGAATATTTTAAAAAATCATTTTTAGGCAGAAGAGACTTTTTCGGATATGGCTCATCTCCTTCTCATTACGTGAAGAAACAGGAACAAAGCACATACTTAGCAAAATCCTGGGAAAAAGGGAAGACTGGCCTTTTTCTGGTTTTAATATTACCTATGTTACTCTCAGTTCACCGTCTCCTCTATCATAATTTTATTTACTGTAAATTCTGGGTCCTTCCAAGACCAAAAAAAGAAGCACTCCATCAACCAACCAAAGAAACACTGCCTTCTCCTAAAACCCCAGGTGCTCCTTGGACATATTCCTCTTCCCCACCTCCCCAGGTCCCAGGCATCTATGTTAAATCTGGTCTTATGGATTTTGTTACTGCTACAGCCCTGTGACAAGAAATCAGTAAGTGGGAAATATTTCACCGCTGCTACCTCGATGAAGCTGAAGACAGCTATAACAAATAATTGTAAAGGGGATTTTATGTTTTAAATTGTATAATATCTACCTTATGAAGGCGTTTTTACTGAAGATTGACAAGTGTGGGAAGTGTGAATTGTGCAAGTGTTCACAAATTATAAGGATCCAAAAAAAGTTGAAATGCATGTGTTATAATATTGGGGAGAGGGGAAGAGAGTGGAGGTGTCAAAAAAAGAAAAAAAGGGAGGCATTTTGTGAAAAAATTACCTAGGAAAATTAAAATGGTACCACTTCTTCAATCAAGTTTCACATTTTGCCAAACCCCACCTCCAGTACTTTTCATGTATTTATTTGAATGTACATTCTATAGACATCAAGTCTTTAAAAGTACCTTTTTATAACAAGCACTAATAGCAACTTCATGATTACATAATAAAAATACAGCACTCTCGTAACACGTAGCAGTTTATTCAACAAATTTATCTGAGGTCTACAGCCACATAATCAAATTAAAAATTAATTCACCTACCTCACGCTTTCTTTAGAAAGTGCAAAATCCTAGGAAATTCTAAACAAACAGCTATTATTAAAATATATGACTCAACATTAATGAGAAATACAACCAGACTGACTGCTGTAGTATTGTCGTAACTGAAAAACAACAAACCAACATTTTTAGGAACAGTGCATATAATCCCCTAAAAGGTAAAGCTTCCGTAAATTCAGATGGATTACTGAAATCATCCTGGTGTAGCTGATTCTACTGATCTAGTTTACAGCCTCTTAACGCTCTAATGCTGTAGTCTGTTCACAAGACCACTAAAATGGCTTACTAAATATAAATGTTCAAACACAGGTGAAGGAGTGCCAAGGAAGCTGCAGAGTTCGGTAAACCCTTGCTCTACCTCCAGCAAAGCACAACGTGGATTTGCAAAAGGCACTGTTCCAAAACAAATTAGAAAGCACAGTCGAGTTGAGAAGCTCTTCTGCAGGAAAACTGAAATAAGATAAAAAATAAAACAGGATGATGCATGTTGACTGTAAAAAAAACTCCAGCAGACTAACATGGAAGAAGAGGGCTGTAAAGGGAAGCTGTTGTGACCTCTCCAATCCAGAAAAGAGACAAGCAGACTTGTAGGTAGGTTCACCATTTTAAAAAGACATTCTCCAAGACTTTTTTTTCTTTTTAGCAGACAATGCTGTGCCTTAGAGAGACTCTTCAGTCAGGGGTTAGTAATCCTCTTTCTTCTACAGGGCAAATAGTCTCAAAAATCTGGATGCAAGACAGACATGTTAAAAGAGTCACAGTTTATAGATCCAGAATTTAGACTCAGGGAGAAATGACCGATTCCTCCTGGAACCAAATGGATGACTGGAGCCCATGAGGGAATGATTAACAAAAAGGAAGGGGAAAGGACATGAGCTCAGTGACTGTGACACAGATAACCTAAAACAGATTTCTTAATATTACTTTCTATTTTTTTGTCCTTCATAAATGATGCAGATAGATAGCTTTTTAAGGATTTGGTTACATTTTAAAACAGAAATTCATTTACTATATCCAGTACACTTACATGCATACATCTTTTATGCATATACAATAGAACTTATCAGTATCATAGACAAAAAAAAAAGACTCTAATTTGGAATCAAAACCACTCCCAGCTAATAAAAATATTTTCATTTCTCGCACTAAGGTCCTGACTTATGTTTCAAAGAATCTTAAAGACACAAAAGACAGTGTGTTTATAAAAAGATTTCAAAATAGATCCAAGGTCTTCGTTTTCTTACTCATAAACTCATCCTCTCCAAAGGAATAGTCTAAGTGATACAAATCTTTACATAGACTAGAAATGCTGTCAAATGGCTATGTATAAGCATTTTCTACTTAGTGAAGGACACACTGCATGAGGATATAGTTTAGATCTTTGTTCCACAAGACTGAATAGCTGAAAAGCAGAAGGAAGTTTAACAGATTCCCTTCCCATGCAACGTGGTATAGGAAAGGATAACATGTTCAAATACTTATTTTTAGACAAAGCTAGACTCCATAAAGTAAAAAGTGTCCATATTCGCTTTACTGCATAGTAACAAAGCAGGGAATCACTGGATTTGCCCTTAACTCTTTGGTAACATACTCTGCAAGTGATGGAAGACATAATATCATATGCCAATTAATATGGATTTGCTTACTAAGTCTGGAAAGTAAATCTTGCCAGTCTCGGTTGCCAACATTTTGTACAGAAATCTTTTTGACTCCACCCATAAGCAATATTAGTCTTTGAATGTTGCCAATACCACTGAAACATTGTGGTTTGAAAACCACAAAGTTTTAAATGCGAAATATGTAACAGATGAATCAACCAGCCTGTTTCTTAAGCAATTACTCTTTGTGTAGCATACACCTACTGAACTTGGGAATTATTTCTTATATGATCCGTGTTACAAATACTGTGAATTAGTATCATCCAACAATTAGCAGTTACACATGTTGCACAGCTTTAAAATAAAAATATCAAAGGGCAATAAAGTTACATTTTGATACAAGTTAGTCAACAGAAGTATGTCACTTTATATAAAAGACAAAGTGCTATGGCCCATCAATTCTGTGCAGAAACCAGTTTTCAAAGACACAAGTACCTAAAAGTGACTGCAGCAATTACATCTTAGTTTCTGCACCTTTCAATTTTGCATGCAACACCAATCATGCATTAAAAAAACCCCACTATTTGATAAATGTGTAGGGTGCTGGCCTGGTTTTAATGAATCCAAAATACTCAAAAGTGTATGCCATCTCCCTCCCCCAAAACCACAAAGCAGTACCCTCTTCTTCACAAGTAACACGTTACAGTGTATCTTCCAAGGTGCTTCGCAGAGAAGTCAATTCTCCTAAAATTCAAGAACTAATTACTATTCTGAATTCCTATATCTTGTCCATTTTTCCTCCGAAATTTCAGTCCAGGACACTGCACGTCGGACAATCCTTGGACAGGGCATTTTCTATTACCAGATATGTTCCTGAATGCAAATTTAGGTTGCCCTGCAGGTAGGACAACCCTACCTTTTCAAAACTCTCAGCAAAACAAACAACATGCACAAAGAAAAAATCCCAACTAATCAAACAATTTCCCCTTTCCTGGCTATACAGAAAAAAAAAAACGGCCACACTCTTGCGTTCTTTAAAAGGTGGTTCAGCTTTTGCAATACATTGAGTTGTAGAAGGAAAGTGATGCTCTGACCACAAAATACACAAAACCTTATGTACACAATAGTTTGCCCACTTCCAACTATACCGATTGGTCTAATGTAAATTCTCTTCCCACAAGCTTGCTTTACACTGTGTAATTAACAAAATGAACAAAGGAAAAGAATATCCATCTCAGTCACCAAGAAGGAAAGGACTTTTTTTGGTACTCTGTTCCATAACCACACCGCATCAAATAGTGCTTTTTCAGCACTGGAGGTCAGTAGACTGTACTATATTTATATATACATGAAAGGGCAATCCCATCATTAACACTTACAATACAAGTAGTGATTTGGGGAATGGAAGTTCATAAATCTACCACATTTAACAACATAAAACAAGGCTTATCGAGCTTCAAAATTTCCTTGGACGAAGGCAAAATAAGTATTATGAAAAAGGAAAGGAGATCTGCCAGTTGTTGAATAGCACTCTAGTTTTAAGATTTAACACAGTGATTTTCTGGAGAATTGCTGGTTTAGATCTTAAACTTCTGTGACTGCAATGAAAAGCTGTGCACATCAGCCTGTCCTCTTCGGAATGAATCGGCTTGAGCTCCTATACAAGTTATCTCCATTAGAAAGAATGTTCCTTGTTTTAGTTGAGTTGGGCTTGGTGCACGTTCCTTGTAAGACCAACACGAATATGGAGAACATACAGTTCTTTTTCCTAGTAGCATTTTAATGCTCTTTACAGAATAAGAAGTGAAAAATCCTCCTCTTGACTCATACAGTAACAATTTATCCTGGTCCTATAACTAGTTCTGCAGTTTTCTATCTTGAGCTCTCAAATTTATTTGAAAAAAGACTTCAAACAACTAAAATAAAGACTCAAAGCCACATGAACAGAGGTCTAGAAGCACAATGGTTTAGCCCTTCAATTTTTATTACTTTTTAAAGGCATTCTATCCTAAGCAGCTCAGGAAGGTAGAACCATTAAATTGGCCTTTTAACTCACTTGTGAGGTCTGGAAATTGCCTCATACAAATATTTCTTACTCATTTCCCCCCTCTTCAGTCTTCTAACTGGAATACAGTGCAGAGAAAGACTGTATTTTCATCCTTACCTGAGTGAGGGACACCTGATCTAGTTTCCAACAAATTAAGCTCTGATTCTAGAAGCAGTCCTGTGAAAACTATGCAGAGACTATGTTTACCTGTTTTCCATATGAACTGCTGTTTGTTTTCCTATGTTCACAGAGTCACAGAATGGTTTGGGTGGGAAGGGACCTTAAAGATCATCTAGTTCCAACCCCCCCCCCCCCATGAGCAGGGACACCTTCCACTAGACCAGGTTGCTCAAAGCCCCGTCCAACCTGGCCTTGAACACTGCCAGGGAGGGGGCACCCACAGCTTCTCTGGGCAACCTGTTCCAGTGCCTCACCACCCTCACAGGAAAGAATTTCTTCCTTACATCTAACCTAAATCTACCCTCTTGCAGTTTAAAGCCATTACCCCTTGTCCTATCACTACACTCCCCGACAAAGAGTCCCTCCCCATCTTTCCTGTAGGCCCACTTTAAGTACTGGAAGGCTGCTATAAGGTCTCCCCAGAGCCTTCTCTTCTGTCGGCTGAACAACCCCAACTCTCTCAGCCTGTATGAGGATAGGGGAGGTGCTCCAGCCCCCTGATCATCTTTGTGGCCCGATCTCTGGACTTACTCGAGCAGGTCCACGTCCTTCGTATGCTGGGGGCCCCAGAGCTGGACACAGCACTCCAGGTGGGGTCTCATGAGAATGGAGCAGAGGGTGAGAATCCCCTCTCTTGACCTGCTGGCCACACTGCTCTTGATGCAGCCTGGGATACAGTTGGCTTTCTGGGCTGTGAGCACACATTGCTGGCTCATAGTTAATTTTCCATCCACCAATACCCTCAAGTCTTCTTCTGCAGGGCTGCTCTCAATCCACTCATAGCCCAGCCTCTATTTGTGCTTGGCATTGCCCCAACCCATGTGCAGGACCTTGCACTTGGCCTTGTTGAACTTCATGAGGTTTGCATGGGCCCACCTCTCAAGCCTGTCCAGGTCCCTCTGGATGCCATCCCTTCCCTCCAGTGTGTTGATTGCGCCACACAGCTTGGTGTTGTCAGCAAACTTGCTGAGGGTGCACTCAATCCCACTGTCCATGTCACCAACAAAGATGTTAAACAGTGCTGGTCCCAATACTGACCCCCGAGGAATGTCACTTGTCACTGCTCTCCACTCAGACATTGAGCCGTTGACTGCAACTCTTTGAGTCCATTCCTTATCCACCAAGTGGTCCAATCTTATTTTCTTCTTCCTGGTATTTTATGAACTTCAATAGCATTGGCTTCAGTTTTAGTAGTTTGATATTTGATGAGATCTTCACAGTATGCCAATGAAACACAGAAGACAGAACAAACTGACAACTTTGGGCAGGGGAAGAAGATCACAAGAAACTGATGTGTGATTCTGACGTCAGAGAGATGACATGAAGTGAGCCCATCCCTGTGCTGGTTTACCAACCTACACTAGCACCCTGAAATAACTGTTCATTCACATATGAACAAATGAAACTAAGGTATGAAATTCTACTGCCTATGATCAAGCCAAGTGATGCTCTTCAGAAAAGGCTGTTTCAGATACTTAAAAGTAGTTCTATCTCCCTTCTTTAATTAGCACAGTATGAAATCTGCAGCCAACTTTTTAATGTATTAGTGATTTCTCTTTTCAGTTATTGGGTTATCAGTACCTTATTACTAACATTTGGTATTTCTTTCTTTGCCTTGTGTCGATAGGCTTCACTGGATTCCAGGCCCAACACTATAAACTTGACAAGTTATATCACTATCAATCATTCAGGCTAATACCATTTCTCTGCTTCCAACCAGCATCCATCAGACAGACCCTGACTTTGTATGCAAACTGTTATCTTTAGGAAAGACTATGGCAGTGCAGTGCCCAGAACAACAGAGTCCTGGTACCTGTGCTGCAGTTAAGAAAAAGCCCCCACAATTCAACAATTAAAATAGTTTCTGGACAACATTTTGAATAACTGAAACTAACCTTGCCATGTAAGTTTTTTCAACAGTTGAGGATCTTCACTATTGCTACCTTTACCTGTTGGTGTGTGAGTGGGGAGAAGAGGAAATACTTCTCCCAACTAAATGGCTCTAAGCAGGTTCATAAAAACTGAAGTCACTGATGATGAAGTTTTGCAGCTCAAGCTGATCTTCTGTTTCCCAGCTGCCCCACTGGGAACAAAAGCTAAAAATGGAAGTATGACCATGTTCTTTTTAACTGTAATTAAAATACAGATCATCAGCCCTAGATTAGCTTCTTTTCTCTTAGTATTTGCTGCCACCACGAGGATTAAAGATATAATGCAATGAATACATTCAACAAGAAGAACCCCTGGTGAATAACACTCAATTGCAAACCTTTCTCTGGTCAGTCCCACTTCTGGGTTTGTTACCCCATTAAAGACTATGGCTCCTAGTCCGCTCTGAAAGCCTTGAAAGGGTCAAAGTAGGGAGAAGTCAGCAACAAGTCAAGCAGGAAAACTCTCCTACATTGAGAGTCTACAGCTGAGATTCTACACAGCTCTCATTCCTCCTGTCATATTTACACACTATTTATGCATCCAATTTTACTGAAAAAGAAGGCCTTCTTCTAACCATCTTAGTTGTCCACATAACTCACACAACGATGCAAATTTTGGTAGAGTTCGGTATCGCTGGTGAGTGACAGCAGCACCACTTCATTAACATCATACCATTAAAATGCCATGCTTGCGGTTTTGATAAACAAATCTATTTACAAATTTACCAAAAAAGTCTCAAGCAGTCAATTAGTTTTCTCAAAACGTAACAGGACAATCACATTTTACTTTTTTAAATCAGAAGAAGAATGCGCTGGTAATTTGATGGATTATCAGGATGGACAAACTTTTCTTGAATTATTCAGCTATAGTTTTTCCTACCCTAGAAAAGAATAGCTTTAAGCAGTTTTTGGTAGAAGACTAAGCCTGTGTAAGAACATTATTTATAGCGTTGGTAAGCTGATATACACAAATCTGTAGTAGTCAAGGATTTATCATCCCCTGAAAAGCCAAAAACTTGCAATGACAATATTCATTCAGTTATAAAAATACCAAGGTGGATTGCTCCTTTCCCAATACCTTTAGGGAAACATCACATCCCCTTAAATATTTGTATTTGAACCTTCCTAACACAAGAATCAGGTATAATACGCTATCCCTTCTGCATCAGAAAACGGAAAGGTTTGTCAGTTTTACTTTCTCTCTTAAAATTTGACATTGTTTGTTTAGTTTGAGGTAGTTCTGTCTCAAAATACAAGCTAAAATCATGTTTACAGAAAACTCTTTTGGGAGATTTCATGAAGTTAGGAACTTCCCCATCTCACTGAAGACCTGTGAGTTTATTATTCACTCTTTACTAATGAGTTTCAAATGACTGATGTCTGCAGTTAACACGTACACAAGTACTGTAAATTTGCACATCAACTGCTCAAAAACAAAGAGCAGGAGCCTATGGGAACACTTGTATTTGAACCTTCCTCAAGTTCAGCACATGGGTATATACAGAAGAGTAAATCCAGTAACATTGCAAAACAAATGTGCAAAATAGGGAGAAATAACAACTAAGAGAGATCACAAGTAGAGGGAAGGTGAACAGAAGAGGATTTAGAGGCAGAAGATGTCCAGCTGATCTACACATATGTAACACATAGTAACTTGTCATTCTGCTAATTAGCTACTCTTTCTGCTTGTAAGTAGTAGGAGAGATTTCAGGTATGGTAGGAAGTTGGACAGGGGAAATAATTGTAAAATGAACAATTCTACAGCTTTTTAAAAGGTACAGAAGATCAGCCCATCAGAAGATGAGACACAAAGCTCTGCTCAGTTCTTCCACTAAAAATTCAAGGCTCTGGAGCAGAACAAACTGCTGAGTTGTCTGGAAACCAATCACAAAGGATAATCACTTCCTGGCAAAGGAGACTTGAGTTTGTGCCGGCTGTCTTGTTGTTGCAACACATTATAGTTGATATGTCCATTGTCACATTGATGTACAGAGCTCCTATGGTAGGTCACAACGTTTTGTGTGGCCTTCGAATGGCTAAGAAAGCTGGTGTGATGCTTCAGTTCTTCCCAAGATTATAACCTCTAACCAAGTAATGAGCGATAAGACAAGAGGGAATGGCCTCAAGTTGCACCAGGGAAGGTTTAGACTGGATATTAGGAAGCATTTCTTTACAGAACGGGTTGTTAGGCGTTGGAATGGGCTGCCCAGGGAGGTGGTTGAGTCCCCATCCCTGGAGGTGTTTAAGAGTAAGGTCGACATAGCGCTGAGGGATATGGTGTAGTTGGGAACTGTCAGTGCTAGGTTAATGGTTGGACTAGATGATCTTCAAGGTCCTTTCCAACCTAGATGATTCTGTGGGTAACAAAACTGCTTAGGTGAGCTCCACGCCCACAAGCAGGGTACCTGTGGAACACTCACAGGATTGTTTCATAGCTTGATGAATAATTAATGGGAGAAAATCCACTGAATGCACATACCAGTCACATCAGAAACCACTGTCCTTCCTTTCTGCCAGGGCAGCGACAGGCATAAAGCATCATGAATACAAAGTCACGTGTGTTGAAAAGGATAGATATGATTTTAGCATCACATCTACCACATCCTGGCTAAGAGATTTATTGCAAAATAGTTTAACAGATGGAAATCTTTCCATCTGTAAAGAATGTATAATTCATTCAGTGAATTCCATGGTTTGTGGTGGTATAAAGTTCAGATCAAGATATCAGAAGGGAAGCTCAGGCTTTAGCCAGCAGACAGGTCTGTGCGCTCAATCAACTAATTTTCTAGATGAGTAAAGGTGGTCTCACCTATATGTCTGATGCATACAGCAACCCAGAAACTGGAGGAAGGTTCAAGGGAGGAAGGTGAACAGCTCGCAAATGAGGAATCAGACGCACCCTGAATTAACACCAGTCTTGCCTAAGACGACAAAGTTGGTCAGACTTACTGCTTTACAAAAAAATCAGCTAAGGCAGTTATAGACCTGAATAACTGTGGATATTACCACCATTTGAATTTGAACCATCTCCAGCAGAAGGTGGAAAGGTTTTACTAAGCCAGGGACAGACACCAATATTCCTTCCTTCCCTTATGGCATCAGGACCAGCAGTTGTAGAAAATGCAAAGGGTAGATGAACTGGTTCTAAAGCTCTCAATGACTTCAGTATCTATTTTTAACCAAAGTAGATTCTCTGTAAGAGGGGTTGCTAAAAAATGGACAAGTTGGGAAACTGTGAGACAGAAAGGAACTAATTGAATTGCATGCCTGTTTTCTACTACCCAAGCATCTAATATAGTTTCATAATCAATACAGAAGTGTATGCATTTCATCCCAAACATGGTGTAAGCAGAAGGAGGGGTGGGGCATAGGAGAAAAGCAAATCACAAGCTGTAATAGACTTGACAAATATCTTCGGAACTGCTGCTTCCATGTCTACAGTTGGCCAGTTATCACTAGCAAACTAGCAAGACTGAATGCAACCTGTAGCTGTAGAATACACCTCCACTGAGACTATTCACAGCAGTCTTCACAACCACCGTTTTGGTGGCAACAGTCTGTGACTTGAATTCTTGATGCAAGACAGCAATCTTCCTCATATGTCATCACAGAATAGCTCAAGAAACATTTAAAGGAGTTAACAACCAGTGTGTGAAGACTGCAGAGTGAGACACCATCAAATGTAAGGTCCCAGGATCTATGAATATTGCCTCTATCTTTCTAACGGAAAACCACAGTGTTCTATCTGCTGCATTTACTGTAACATGGTGTGATGCACTAATGCCAATCTAGTACACCTCACTCCTTCAGGGTGCTCTTTAAGACCACTTGGCCTTCCAAGAGGAACTACTCCCTACCATTAGTGGGGAGAATGTCTTGCAGAAGAATTTTCACATACATCTCGCAGAAGGTGACTGAAAATATGCCTGAAAATTAAACAACCAGAAACAAAAGCTGACTTTGGAATATCCTCATTCACAGGCAAGATGTGGAAACTGATAAAGAACATCCACTAAGCCACATGAAGACTGCAACTCTTTATTAAGGCACCATCAGGAAGCTCAAGAATTTACTTCAACAGGAACTAAAAAGAATGATTACCATTATGAAAATGCCAAACCAGCATCTGTCTTGTACAGAAGTTCCACCAGAAGATGATCTTTCAAAAGCTGATCTTGAAATTAACCACCATGCCCTCCCCATATTAAAAAAAAATAATTAAAAATTCCAAGCTGCCTTTAAAATAAAATTAACGCCAAAAGTAAGTTTTCTTTTCAAGTTTTCTTCCAATTCACAAAATTTCATAGATAGCATTAACAGTTTTAATTATGCTGGGGGACAAGCCATGGCAGCTTAGCTACAGAATCCTGCTTCATTCATTGCAAAGCAAATGGTGAGTAAAGCACAAATCAAGGTGATACAGCAAATAGCAGTGGTACCTGTAAACTGGTGAAACTAGTTGAAACTGGTGTAAAGAAAGACATCTGGCATAGCAAACAGGCTGTTACAGAGTTTCTTTAAGGAAATGTAGCCTTTCTTTGCCACAAAGAGGTTTGCTTCACTGCATGTTTGATTGCATAGCAGGTCACACACAGTGCGTTCATGTCCAGTGGCACTGTTCTTTACACCTGAACTAGCAGATAACTGGAACACAGGATAAAGCTATGAGTGCTACCACAAAAGTAATTTGGCACCTTAGTTATACTGATTCAGGTCATCCACTCCAGCTGCAGTCAAGTCACAGCTTCTCTTGACTACACATCCCCTCAGATAGTCATCCAAATTCTGCTTAAATTTATTCCATATTTGTGGACAAGTTATTGAACTTCCTTCTAATTCCTCTGGCCTTTTTAGAGCAACCGGCAATACCCAGAAGTTACAACAGTCAGAAACCAGCTCTGCAACTCAGTTATTTCTGAATTACTGACATGGCTTATCTAACACGGACCTCAGCTTATCTAAGATCCCACAGGATTTATTAGTTCAAGCATAGTACCAAAGATATAAGACAAGACCTGAGCAATAGAATAGATGTAGGATGTAAAATAATAAGATAAAACTGCATCATGTTTTGAATGGGATTTGGATCCCAGTTTGTTTCAATTAAGGAATGCAGGATTTCCAATCTCCACTTATCAAGCCCACTGATGACATGATCAATAATTTATACAGCTCACAAATATTCATGAAGTGTAGTTTTTATAGTCATACACATTTTCTAAGAAAAAATGGCAGACCTAATAATTATACATAAGCTCTATAGTAAAAATTGTACCAGTACATAAACAGTTTTATCACCAGAGGTGGTAAGCCAAAGCAGTATTATGAAGGGGCTTGACCATGCAGGAAAATCGTGGTAACATCCAATTCATTAACTACTAGCCTCCTTCAGCTTGGGGTAAATCAGGTTATTGACTGCAAGAACAAGCTCTTTCTTCATTTTTTTCCAGGCACTTTTGTCATGCATTAGCAGTGAGGGGCAGGGACAAAGTATTATTCCCTTGCAGGAATACAACTGTCCATCTGTCTAGGCTCAGAGACCTTTGCTTGGTGCTTGGTCCATTATTCTTTGCTTATCCTCTTGCTCCCAAAGCTGGTCAGATGGAGACTTTTCAGTTAATCGAAATCTGCAGTAGCAATGCAGTCTGATAACTTTTACAACATGGGGCGGTTTGCCCGACGTGGCACGCTGCTGCCAGAACACCCTCTACTATATTGCATCTCATGCTTGTCTGAAGTGAGACAAAAAGACATCAACAGTTGCTACAAATCATCATTCTTCACTGGACTAGGAATAGATCACAGACAGGAAAGCCAGGAACAGTATACTTTTAAGACTTGAAGACTTTCTTATGCTGTCAGGACGGGAAACTTACCTGACCAGCATCTGAGAGGCCCAGATCATTAAGCTGGTATTGGGACATAAAAATGGTACAAGAAGGCTCAGTTTCTTCCCAGCTGAGTTTTCACATCTTGGATGCATGACCATCAGAGGAAGCTGTACAGCTGCAGCATTATTGTCACATTTACCTACTCTCAAGAGTATTTAATTTGAGAAGCTGTTTTCAGAAATTCTAGTAAACATTAGCATAGTAATTTAGACACCAAAGGTAGTAGCTTTTCGTACCAGCTCTCTAAAATAATTTTAGAAGTAGACCAGGCACCAGACATCTAAACCAATAATTAAAATGTAGATGACATAAGTTTGAGCATGTTCCGCTTCTACCTAGATTTTCCCATCTGTACAACAGGAAACATACTAAACAAATTATCACCATCACTTAAGTATGTAACTGGTTCTGTCATTGTGTACAAAGTGAAAAAAATAACACTAAAGCAAAAATAAAGAATATTCTTCTTGGAGGAATTGATATATTCAGAGTATGCAACACAACACTTCCATGTGTAAGTCTTCCTCAATGCTGACCATCTGACTCCAGTTGAAGCTGGTGGAAGACAAAACTGCTCAGTGCTTTTGAAGCACTTTTGATATGGACTATATTCATGCTGAAAAATAAGACATTCAAAGATGACATTCATGAAAATAATTTTCAGCCAAGACTCTGGGTCTCAGCTCCCTCTTCCAATTTGAGCAGTAAATTCCAGACTGATGACACCACAGAGTTAAGTTCACATCTGAGATTTTTGCAGTCACAGCAAGATTTACCATGTAAGTAAAGCTTTCAATGTAAGCATGTGTTTTACATACTTGCACATTACACTGACTTACAACTTCAGATC
This sequence comes from Strix aluco, assembly GCF_031877795.1. NCBI lineage: Eukaryota > Metazoa > Chordata > Aves > Strigiformes > Strigidae > Strix > Strix aluco. The sequence goes on along the minus strand of NC_133931.1, from coordinate 57,709,881 downwards.
TTTACATATTACAGCAGAATCGGTAACATAACTGTTCCTATACTTGAAGTTACTTTTCCTACTCCACAGTTTATGCTCGCAATCTATTTTGGAAGGTCTTTTTAAAGAAAATGTATTTTTCCTCCACAGGAAGGGTTCCTGTGTGGAGAGTTAATTAGAATGCCAGAAGACCTGCCTCCAGCTAGAGCATTTATCAGAACACCCACAGAGGAAGGGCTATCCTTTGGAATGTTAAACACATTGTCAACCATGGATGGAGGTCAAGAAAGCTTTTCAAGCCATCCCTGCTCTGAAAAAATATATATACCTGAGAAGAAGAAAAAGACTGTCTGTGATGACAGGATGATGGACTCAGTCAAGTATTTTAAAAATTGAGATAATTGTTAGTGTGCATTTAGGCCAAGTTAAAGAATGAGAATACCCCAATGCGTTCACAGAGACTTAGTTCTTCACTCAAATACCTATTAATAAAGAAGAGGATTATGAATGTAAGAACTCAACCTTTATGTTAGTAAAGGGCTAGAATAAAAGTTGATTTCCAACATGTAACATATATAACAATTCTGACAATAAGCAGTTTTTGAAAGAGATATTAACTAGCCTTCCTAACTGCTACCAAAAAAAAAGCCACCAAAAAACTGACCTAAAATAAAACTTAATTTACTAAGTGCTTGGATTTAAGAGTTTTACATTTTGAGTTGGACTCTTCTATGGTAAAGATGATTTAAAATCCTGAATGATCAGTAATTTCCCAGACATAAACAAAGACGGCAAAAAGTAACAGGAGTCAGCTGATTTGAAAGACAGAGTTCATAAAAGATCCAAGCAACTGCCTGCAAGATCTAACACAGCACAGAAGACACTTTTGGACCACAGCCAGTAACAAATAAAAGAAGGAAACAAAAACCAACATCACAAGATTTTTTTTTTTTTCTCCTGCTCTGGTCTGTAGTAGCAGTAAATATTCAATCGGCTTAATATTTCATCTTGACAAAGCGTTTTCAGCTTGTTGAAAGTATCAATCTAAATAAGTAGCTTGTCTGTTTTTTAAGAAAAGGAGAGGGAAGCAGACAGTTTGAAACCCGAAAAACAGACTATACTCTAGAGATGAAATGGACCAAGAAAAACACTGCTGTTTCCAAAATATCTCCTCAAGTTAATAAAATTATTTCTTTTGCTAGAAATCATAATAGCACCATGCTCTTCTGGACCATGCTAGACCAAGATGTGGATAACCAGCCTCATTGTTTAATGAAAACATTCACCCAGAAGTGTCAGGTTATTGTCTTTTACCTTAAGACAGTAACAGCAAAAAAATGCTGTGGGTGTGAACGCAAGGAAGTCTTTAAACAGAGATGCTTGTCCTCTTTCTTCATAAGGTGATCTAAACAGTTCTTAATATTTACAGAATTCCTTACAGGAAGGATCTGAGCATGTTGTGCAAATCACCACAGATAAGGGCATAAAGAATGTCAATCACATTTACTATGGCTCTACAGAATAACCTCAGGGTCTCAGAAAATAAAGTTTTTCAGGTATGAGATCCTGTTATTTAGATTACACACAGTTTGAGAAAAATCATGTTCCATCGAGCACTAGACTGGTATCTATCACCTAAGGTCAATGAATCAGTAATAACTTATTTGCTTAATTAAAAATAAATACTTGAGGGATACTGATAACAAACACAGTTGATTAAGTTAAAGGCTTATGTCAATACAAGACATTTGCTATTATAAATAAGCAGCACATGTATGCCTGATGTTATTCTGCAAATGATCAATACAACACATTTTAAATGGCTCAGGAATCAGTTAATAGATGGGTTTCAAGAACTAATTGTGAATCATCAACTAGTTGCAGTATTGCTAGTAATGTCCTCACAATATCAGTAAAGTTTTAGTCACTGATTAAAGATACCTCTGTGAATAATGCTAGCTTATCAAATGACTGAAGTGTGGATGAGTAATAATGTTGGAGAAAAGCAACTCTCTGATAAGCATAGTACAGTCAAATAACACTCTTCAATTAGTCACTGCAAGGTCATATCTGTAGAAGCAGCAGAAGCAGAGTACAAAGATTTTTATAGGCCAGTTTCAGAAAGACTTGAATATATAGTTCATTAGCCAATTCAGAATTACTAAGTAAAAAAATAAAAACGATGCTTCTTCCAGAAAATAAATACAAACAAAAGCACCATTAGAAGTGGGCATTGCCCACTTCTGAGATGTTGGAAAAACAGTGTGGACAAGAACATTAGGTGAGGAGCACCATTAGCTTTTAAGGAATATCTTCCAGCTTGTTTTCTTTCAAGGAACGGAATAACTATGAGTTACAACTACAAAAAAGCTGCAGAAAGCAAGTGTAGTATGAATTCCAACCAAGTAGAAGCTGAAGTTGGTGGATGGGACAGAGTATGTGTCCTATTCACAACTGAAATAAGGTCCCAAACACCACCACTGCCTGAATGCTTTATATGGAGATTACCTTAGTAATATTCACATTATAAAGGATAAAGGGGATAAAGGACTGAACTCAAAAGATGCTGTATATTTATTTATCTGGTGCTCAGTATCTTCAAATTGTTTTTTCTGACATAGGATTTCTTTGCACATCATGTAAACAACTAGTTCAAGTAAGCTTATAATTACTCTCTTACCAGGGGTATCAGGATACAGAAGACATAGGAGAAAAAAAAAAAACAAAAACAACAGCAGAAATTCTTACTTTTAAGTAAGTTTATTTGACCTGTAAAGAAACACAAAGTGAGGTATTACATGGAGGCTTTGGATTCACTTTAGATAGGAAATCAAAGGAGGAAGAAAACCCCAAAAACACAGAACAAAAAAACTTTTGCTCCCATACTCTTTCAGCCATCTTTATCTTGGAGAAATACTGTTGTTAAGAAAAGGCTACATTTCAGTGTAGTTCCATCAACATAGTAGGATGGACTGATGTCATGCTGTTTAGGCTTAAGAAGGTTATGTATTTGTTTTGCTCTGCACCCATTCTACATGTACTAGAATACCAGGTGCTGGAGAACCTTGGCAGGCTGTGCCATTGCTCACACAAGCAATGCACAAAACCCCCGAGAAACTGTGGTATTAAGGTGAGTGGTCTCCCCCAAGAGCAGAACCAGATATTAACACATACCTGTTCTTAAGCATTGTATAGGGAGGCAGACCGAGTGCGAAATATCTGCTCGTTCTTGTTCAGAGCATCAGAGTCCCTGCTCCCTTTTGCTGCAGCTGCTGGACCATGAGCACTGGGAATGGTATGGGGCACAGCATGAAGCAGCATGAAAGACAGTCCTGTCTCACCCCTGCCCATCCCGCAGACCCTTCTGTAACACAGTCATTTGAAAGCCTGTTTGACTTTTTACTGCATTGCTTCAACTTTTCCTGACATGTTAGAAAGTATTATTCAGTCTCCGGCAGATAGATCACATATCTGTAAATCCCTTTTAACTAGACAAGGACTATGGCCAAATGGCCTTTGGAGTGGACTACTCTTCAGGTGATCCTTTCTACATTAAATTATGAGCAACTTCAAGTATCAAGAAACATTATTTCCTCTTCAGCTCTTCCATGAAACAGTTTTCCTTCCACCTCTGGTAGTTCAAAGGCATAGTTGACATACACCTGCAGCCAGAATCCACTGACAGAAGAGAGTTCAGGCATATGACAAGCCGAACACCACTGTGGGCATTTTTGTTCTTTTTTTCCTCCCTGCCAAGTCAACATCCTCACCTCTATATGTAGTTAAGGAAGAGGTAGAAGGCCCTAGGAGTGAATATGTTGCCTCCTTAAATATTACTGTAGTTTCCCCATTTAAAAAAAACCCACAACAAAAACCAACAACACACTAACTGTACTGTTTCAATAATAATCAAATTGGAAAGACACTGTTGAACAAATTGTTTAACAAACAAGCTCATGAATTCAGATGTCACATCAGGTAGATTAAGACCACCTGAGGGAGCAAGCAATGGAATTTGAAACAACAGCCTTATACACCCTGGGTGCACCTGGAAACTCACGGAAACATCAGAGGGATTGCTACAGCTCCTGATCTGAAAGCAAGACATCAGGAAGCACTAAATCAAGTGCCACTCTACTGCTTCTGTATCAAGTCTTCCATTAAGAGACATTAAATGCTTTAGAGCACTGAAGAACCACAGAAAGTGCAAGGCTGTTCAAAATATTCTTAAAAGTAAGAAGAAAAAAGTATTTACTAAAAGGAACAATGCATAGCAGTTATTTAAGTGCAGTTCGTTACTCACTCTTTCTCCAAGTCCCCAAGAGCTTGAGTTCCCCTTCTAGTGCTGTTTCATTTATAGGGACAATCCAGATCAACATATACTTGAAGTTTAGTTCTATTAATCAAACCAAAGTCACCAGAATTTACAAGAAAGAAGGGTGGTTTGTTGGTTGGTTTTTGTGCCTTCTGTCCCACCCTGCTCCCAAGTGTGAGAAAATACTCTATAAAGAATTTAAGATTTCTGTTTTTCTTTCAAAATGTTAAATCAAAGGAAGATCAACTATTCAATCTGAACCAGAATTATTGCCCTGTAGTTCCCATCTGTTTTCCTTCAAGGAAATATTTAAGGGATAAAAGCAAAACAATTTGAACAGCTACTGTTCTGCACTAAGCCATGCTCACAAGTAAGTAGACTCAATGAATAAAAGGATCTGAAAGTCATATTAAGTTATAGCCAATCCTTAATGCAGTTTTCCTGCTTGTTTATACCTGACTAGGTTGCATGGCATCATACATAACAGTAGTATACTACAAGGTTCTTAAGCACAGCTGAAGCAGAAAAACTTACCTAGTACGCATCAAGGATTTTTTTCTTTGTTCAGTTTTTAATATTAGGCGACTAAATGATTTGGGAAAAGAGACACATTATGAGACATAAATACCTTCCACAGCATCTTGCCATTTAGAAAGGAAAAAATACTTTTTTAAATTTAAACAACCAACCAACCAACCAACCTCTTTAATGATATCTTTGCAGATTATGAACTGGTTATTTCTGCATATGTCCTTTATACAAATTATTATATTCTTCTGCATCTTAGGTTTAGAGTTTGTATAAGAACATAAAAAAAGAAGTTTGTCTTTGCAAAGGCTGGTGCATGTTAGAAGCACTTGATATCTTGTTCATATCTCTCCTAGAGAGTGAATTAGACAAGTACAGCAAGCTCAGAACAGACAGAAGATAACACTATAAATCTATTTTGTAATTCAAGTGTACAGTGAGTCAAAGGATGAAAAAACCCAATCTTGTTACAGAATCCATTAGACTTGCCCTGTTCTTATGAAGCTTCAGGCCTATGAGATATGCCAGGATATAATCCCACCATGTACTCTTGAAGGCTGGTTTAACTCACCTAGACTCCTCATGGCAATCTACCGTGTTTTACAAGAACTTCAGGGGTTGTCTGTGTGCACACACAGACATGTGTGTGTATTTCTATGTGAAAAAGTATCATCTGGAGTAAAAACTATTCTTCAATCAACATTAAATGAATCCGAGCACATGAAATACGAATAAGTGCTCTCACTCAAGAAAAAAAGCACCTTGCTTCTGTTGTAGCTTGGTCCTCCACATTTGAGGTGTTCAAGAAAATAAAGATAATTATTAATAAGGCACTGCCTAACACCATGCAGCACATTCTGCGTTTGCTTCAAGATGCAGAATGGCTAACTCTCCACAATTAAGAGAATCGTAGCATAACACAGTTGATAATGTCTCCAGCAACATTCATGACAGTTTTCAATATAAGATTGAGTTGCTTAATATAAATTACGCTTGCACAGAAGAATAAGGATCCATGATCATCCACACTTTTTGCAGTTTAACACAGTCTTCATTCTTCATGATGGAAAAATAAAACTATCAACTTTAATCCACATATGACAAATTAACTACAAAGTATATTACATGTATCAAAAAGTACGTATTTTCAAATAATTAAAAAAGAGGGAGTGGGGAAACGATACCCAGAGAGTGAGGACTCAATTTATTGTCAGGTTTTCATTACAGATATTTTCCAGCCTGCTCTCTCATGCAATCTCTATTGCATGCACTAACCCAAAATCACAGAAGGAATGTTCTCTGTTTCTGCAACTTCTGAAGACCAACTAGACAATTTGCTTGATTTGATTGCTGAGAAGAGATTCCTTTTTGCTCTCTATAGAAATGAAGTCTTCTTAAACTGTCAAAATTGTACTGCCTATCGTAGAGAAAGTAAAAGACTTTTCAACTCTTCTTTTTGTTTATATTAAATACTACGGGGGGGTGGGGGGTGGAGCTTTCTACTTTTACACTCCAGAATGCATGTTGTTCCCACATCATTTAAATTCTTGGCTAAAATAAAGATAACAATATAAAATTTAAAATATGTCCTGGATTTGACTTACTACAGTAATGGTATTTTGGAAAGAATAATTTATTGTTCCTGAAACCTAACATTACTTTAAATATACGTGGATTTTATAATTCTTCAAATTTAAGCTTAAAAGCAAACAAATGTAAGATACCACATTATGAGGAAGCAATTCAAGTTTGACTTCAGAGAAATTTTATCAGTCAAGATCTTCCACTACAGGTGATTGATGTTATGCTTTATGTTGCAGACATTAATTGGCAGGTTTTTTTCTCGGATTTTTTTGATCCTTTGCATGTGAACACAGAAAAAGAAAAAATTAGTATTTTCTTCAATTTTTTTTTAATCTATTCTAGTCCCAAACAGCACATCCCTCCTTCTTCATACAGCTTATCCAGCAAGGCTTTAAGTCCTTAAACTTTTATTCAATATTCATGTGCAGACAAATCACAAGAGACAAGAGTTTCACATACAGTCCTACAGGGATAATATAAAATACTACTAGTCAGTATACTTCATGCTCATCCACCTTTGGAAAAGGCATAAATACAATGTGCACAGGCCAGGCCCGAGGCTGCATTTCTTCCAGACTCTGCACTCTTGGGTATTTAAAAAGCAAACAAACCAACCACCTAGCCTTACTGATTTATGATATTATCAGTCAAAAGAAAACATCCAAAATATTAGAAAAACAAAAAACAAAAACCAAAACAGTTGTAAGTAATGGCACAGTAAGACAAGGCTTCTGCCCATAAAATAAAAGATGTGTTGATGACTGCAGCACAACAAATACCTCACAGGGTTGAACCACGCAAGGCTGTAAATCTTAACCATAACTGGATGATTTTAACTATCTACAAAAGGCTGGTTTTATTAAGAACATTAACAACTACTGACATACATTTTCCAACTCTAAAAATAGATCTGCATCTTCAGTGAAAGATAGCTTTAGATTTCTTTTGAACTGTGGCACCAGTCAACAGGCTGAAGAACATCTGCTCCATGCTTCATTTTACTAATCTGTTCAAGCCATCAAGCATCTACTCTAAGAAGAGCCTCTTACTGGACATTACAAAAGATCCAAACCACACAATTTAAGAAAACACTGAAAGGTATAGTCAAGACTTCCCCAATGCAAAATGGTAACCCAGAAGTTTCTACCCTTTTTACCAGAGGGTAAGCGACAGCTCTGTTATCTTACTTGCACCATTTTCCTTCTCTACTATTACTCAGAAGTCTGTGGAGAAGAACCATTTCTACATCATTCAGCAAAAGCAAAACATTTCTAGAACAGGCTACCAAATAAATTAAACTTGGCAAGTAGAGGGAGAGCCAGGTTTCCCCCACAGCTCAGCCAGGCTGTTGGATTAAAAAGAAGAAAGAATTTTAAAAAAATTAATTCAACTTCCTAAACTGAAAAGGTACCCGACTTGAAAAGTAAGTTGAAGGAAGCCACGACTCTAGGGAAAAAAAAAAAAAAAAAAAAGAGTAAATATTTCCCCAAATTTGTACAGTTTCACTGTGTCAAAGATGCTAAAATGTAAAACAAAAAATAATCCCACAATATAACTAATATTTATACAGTTATCTTGGAGATTGAAAAAATCTTGTAAGATTCAGTTAAGGAATGCCAAAGGACTGGCAAGGTAGGAAATATGGGGTGCGGGGTGGGGCAGTGGAAATGGATGAACATGGGAACAAAGTTTCAAACTGTGTTTCAAACTGTATTTCTTCTAAACTGGGGGGAAAAAGGCATAGGGAGAGGGAAAACAAATGTGCAAATCCTTAAGTTTTACACACTCTTTAAAATTTCTGCAGTTGAGAAGTTACAGTGGTAATGAGAGCTCAAAATGACAAAGAAGGTATTAGCAGAGCCTGCTTAATTAAGAATTATGTTACAATAAGCATTTGTGGAATACACATCGATATACAAAAATTGCCTAATAACTGAAAGTTCATGTTGCCTAAGCAACAGGTGCAGAACCCATCCTTGCACAACAGTTAGAGCCTCCCAGCACTGCCACACATAACATGGAATAGAAGAAAAAAAAAGCATATTTTTTTGTTAAATATGAAGTGATTAAGAAATAAGCAAAATGAATCAAAGAACGGAAATCAGTTAAAACAGCTAAATATGGGCTAAATGCAATTGGTTAGTAATCTACAGAATAAAGAAAAAACTGAGTGTTGTAAATCAGGGATCACTTTCAGTAAAAAACCTCAAAGTTAAGAACTAATTCCAACATGTGCTGATGACTTCCGCCTACTGGTTTTCTCATCTGCAAGGAATGCATATACACTTCAATATGATGGCATAAATTACAGCAAAACCACAAGGCCATTCAGAATGACATGCGAATGATGCAAAGGATTAGGGATTACGAAACTCATTTACTTTACTCCATTGGTCAATATTTGCAGCCCATATACCTCAAAGTCCTGAAAATACTTGTTCCTACCAATTATATATCCATTATCTACACACTAGAACTACCTGGCTGTAGGGATCCTAAATCTATCAGCACAAACCAACAAGTTTTTTTGTAAAGATGAGATAGGCATATACAGGATGCAACAGGAGGGTGCAACACCCTGGAACACAAGCAGTGATGCCCAGCTCAGATACAGACCAGTGAAAGCATCATCTCTGGTGGTTAACAAACACCCCAAGCACACAGCCTTATGCAGGCACAGGGAAAGTCTCAGCACATCAAGCTAACCTAAACTCAGGTATTTATCAATAAGCACGAGTTGCACTATATAAAAGTTATTTTTAAATAAGATTTAAATTTTAATACTTAAAATTGGGTTTAGGATGATAAACTTCAGTACTGATGCAGCACACATAAATAACAGACTCCAATTTTAGTCTAAAAGCCATTGCCTGAGCATAAATATTTTTTGCAACACAGTTTAATTCTGACAACAGTCAATAGGTCTGTAGTTATGAAAATAAAACCATAGTTAAGCATTACTTTTGTTACATATCTCTAAGCTTTCAGGGAACTATCTACTGCTTAGGAACCCCCAAGCTTGACAAGGCATCTTTGTGTTTGATTTCCATGAATTCAGGGGAGCTATGTTTCTTTGTATGTTTTATACACTTTTGTACATAAACATCAGCAAACAAGTCTAAATTTCACTATCAAGTCAATACTTAAATATTACGTAAGCAGCTACGGTATGTTTTAAATGAAGAAAATGACTATGTCCATTTTCCCTCCCTCAATCCCTGTATCATTACTTTCAGTTTCTGTTGCACAGAAAAGCTTTACTCCCAGCACTTTCAGTTTCAGTTTAGCAGGGAAGTGCAAAAAATGAGTTCTGCTTGAGAAAGTCATCAAAAGTTAAGACAGCAACCAAGAGTCAGACAAAATGGAAAAAAAACAGGAGCCAGAGAAGACTAGAAGACAAGAGCTATTTAGGAAAAAAATTGTTTCTATCTATGGCTTACTTCAACATTACATGAGCCTTAATTATACCACAACGGTTAGCACTTTGTTTAAAGACAATCCCCCCTCACCCCACTTACTCCCGAAATAGTTTAAAATACGAGACTGGAAATAAGAATTTAAATTGCTTCTAGAAAGTGATTTGTAATGTTTGTACAGTTTCTAGGAAATCAGCGGCTAAAAGAGTCTTGTAGAAGAGAGTGTTTGCAGTTCTCTTGGAAAAAAAGATGAAACAGAAAACAAGACAGAAACCAAAGCTACAAGACTCTGAGCATCTCTGTAAGTCTCTGCAATAAATATGCATGCTTAAAAAAATCCTTATCTCAGGGTTAGCAAAAGCATCCTAAGAATTCTGCACAGATTAACATTTTGACTTATAAAAAATAAAAGGAAATTTAAAAAGAAAACGCAAATAATATAGTGCACAATAATCCATTTAAGGTTTCTAGCCCTTTCTCCTCTTTTTAAAGTGGACATTAAACAAGAAACAGCCAATTGCAGTGGAAAGCAAGTTTCCATTTTATGTTGGTTCATCTTCTTGCAGAAGAAAAACAAACAAACCCAAACTGTGTTTGCTGTTATTCCAGTGCACCAGTAAATCCCCCACATCAGTTACAGCCACCTGATACAGATACACCTATTTATGTGGGAGGCGCACACAGAGAGCTGATCTCAAGGACTTAACTGCACACCCCCTTTTCACAATTACTAGCTATGACAAAACACATGAAGTGTTTCCAAATGTAGGTTAGAGGGGAGTGTCAAAACATCATGTGCAGCACGAGACATTAGTTGGGGGGATGCCGTGACAGGCAAGAACATGTTCTTAGAGAGCTATTTACCAACATATACTAAAAAAAGGCTTTGAGACTTCACAATATTGTGGTAACTTCTACGCACAGCTCATGACAAAGCTGATTAATTCTCCTTTTATCATATCAAATGAAAATGGTGTGCTTTTAGAGAAAGGTTGTTTTCAAACATTTATAGAAGCTTCTCTTCCAACATACTACTTATTTAGAAACTAGAGATTATTAGTGTTCTTATACTACTGCATTTATTTGCATACCCTTTTGATATCTAGTAGTAGCTCCTTAAAACATACAGTGCCTTTTTCTCTAAAATTTCAATAATATTGTGTAAATTTGCCCCAGTTCATGTGCAAGACCTACAAGGATAAACCAAAACAAAGCTATTGTTTACAAACTTTTATTTAAAAAAGAAACAAACAAAGCCCACACCAAGGCTGTTGCTCAACTTTGTTTATTCTGTGACAGTGCTCTGCTGTCACTGCATTCACCATTTCCCTTCTGCTATGCATTTCCTCCATGTTGATCTACAAAAACATTCCTCCTCTCTCTAGCAAAGGTATGCTTTTTAGGTTCACTCTGCCAGGAAGACTTTAGGGAAGATCGAGTTATTTACCACCAGAAATACTATAAAATATCAAGCTAATATTCTTTTAGAATGAAGACCTTTGTATACATCCCAAGTCTTTTCCTCTGAGCAAGACTGAAAACGATTACCTTGTACAATGCAATTTTGCTTTACTCCTTCCCTGACAAATAAACCCTTCCCCATTCTAAATATTTTCCTCTTATCTAGAGCAGCATTTCCACTTCTTTGCAAACAGCAACACGAAGCACCTGCAGCTCTCCCTCCATCCAAATCAAACATTTATGTCAGGCCCTGATCTGTCAGGGCTGAAACAATAATCCAGCATTTCCTCCCTGTGATATGGAGATCAAGAGACTATTTTCTGATTATGACACAGATTTAATATAAAATTCAACACAATCTTAGGAGTGTTGAGTTTCTTTCAGAGTGCCAAGGGTCAGAGATGGTTTATTTTTCAAATTGCATTGTTTCTGAACAGGTGTTTACTGCTCTGGTTTACTATGACAACCACCCATGTTATAGACTACATGCAGTATCTATTTGTTAGGATCCTTTTGTTCAAGCAATTACATTGCTCTCTAGAGGAAGGCCACCAACCAGTATCTTTGCCTTCTTGTAGCCATATTGGTCACAACACACTTTCAGAGGTTACAGGAAGAAAAACCTTTTAAAAATATGCCTTTTTAATGGAATATTTAGAATTTTAGAGTTAAATACTGTAACAGTTCAACTATCAGAAGAAACATTTTACAAAGAATATTATTAATTCCATGGAGCAGGAATTACATCTTCTTCCTCTTTCCTTTCACTGGCTGTACTGGTATCCTACAGGCCGGTATTTTATGGGAAATAATAAAGCCCATGATTTGTTTTTTAGAATTGGAGCACTACAGTTCTGACAAGCATTGCTTATACCTTCTGTGCCCTGCTGTATTTCATATTTTCTCCTCCCCTCACCCACTAACAGGAATGAAGGAATCCAATAACATGGAAACACAGCTTTATAGAGAAAGATGTAAGACTACCCAGAATTGGAATGCACGTAGATAACCACCAAAACTCCGTACCATGCAACTTTACAAAAACACACAAAGCAAGCTAATGCAAAAGCAAATCAGTATTTCCACACTAACAGAAAACAGAGATTTATGACCACAGCTAAGAAGCCAAATAAGCCCTCTGCTCAGACCATAAAAAAAAAAAAAAAAAAAAAGCCCTGCAGTATGACTGTTCTGTTTCCTGCAGGAAATGAGATGCTTGTATTAGATACCCCTGTGGTTTTCATACTGTAAATGTATCAGCTGGTACAAATCCTCTGGAGAGGACTATTAACTAATGCTTAGAAAGAGCAGTGGCAATAGCAAACCGCACACAGCACCTCAGAGAAGAGGGGACAAAAGCTGACAAGCTATCCCTAAACAATCTGAGGGCCAACAGTTGAAGAACACATCTTGTAGTAGAGGCGATGTCTGTGAGGAATACACGTACCCACGCCCGCTTATTGCCCCCTTACACCACTCACTGTTTCTTTCTTTAAATAAGAAACCTATTGCACATCAGCATTCCTCTTATATAGGAGCCACAAGCCCATCCTACCGCTCCTCATCAAACCATTCCTGCTTACACACGGTAGAGGAGCATCATCCACAGGCTGTACACATCTTATGCATGGCCATTTTTCCTCCTTGCTACTGTGTTTCGATTTTTTTTTTTTTTGGTTTGTTTTTTGGTTTTTTAATGTTTCCGAGTTGCCCGGGCGCTAAGACAACTTCTAGCCGAGGCAGCCCCCCCGCCCGGGACAGGGCTCCCTTCCCCCGGCAGCCGCCGCTGCTCCCCCACCGACCGCTCCCGCCCGGCGGGCTGGGTGGAGTCGCTCGCCCTCGCAGGACAAGCGCCGACCGCGTTCTCCATTGCAAACCCACTGCCAGGGCCTGAAGGGGGGGGGGAGGAGAGAAGAGGGGGAGGAGGAAGGGAAAAGAAGGTGTAAACCTGTCTGGGGGAGAGCCCGGGGACGGAGAGGGCCGGGGGGGGGCAGCGGGGAGACAAAGGAGGGATGGAGAGCGCCCAAGGAAAAGGGGGAAGCCGGGGAGGGGGCGCTACCGGGGAGCCCCGCGGGGCACCTGCCCGCCCCGGCACACGCCCCGCACACACACACACAGATCCCCGCACACACACTTACCCAGCAGCAGCAGGCGGTGCGTCTGCCTGTACTCCCGCTTCTGCTCCTTGAGCGCCCGGTCGATGCTCTTGCTGACTTTCCTCGCCTCCTTCTCCGCCTCCCGCTCCTCCAGGCGCAGCTTCTCCCAGGGTCTCTGCAGCGCCGGCGGCTGGTGCAGCGCCTGCTGCCGCGCCGCCTTCCCCCCGCCGCCGGGGCCGCCGGCCTTGGGCAGCGGCGGCCGCTCGGGGGCCGCCCCGTTACCGCCGCCGTTCTGCAGCAGCAGCAGCGGCGGCCCGTCCGCCTCCCCGCCGGGCTTACCGCCGGGCCGGAGCGGGGCGCCGAGGGGCTGCGGCTGCGGGGCGGCGTGAGGCTCCGCCGGCGCTTCGGGCTCCGAGGCGGCGCCGGCGCTGGAGATGGAGCCGCCGCCACCGCCGGCGTCGCCGAAGAGCCGCGGGCGCAGGCTGTAGCAGAGCCCCATGGCTCGGTGCCCCCGCCGGGGACGGGCTCTGGCGCGGCGGGGTTTGGCCTCAGCGCTTCCCGCCGGCCCTACGCGCCGGGGCGGCGGCGGCGGGTGGGGAGGGGGCGCCGCGGAGCCCCTCACGGCCCCGCTGGGCCATCTTGCATTTTCCCCTCCCCGGGCGGTGGCAACGGCTCCTCAGCGCCGATCACCTGACACCGAGCCGCCACCGCCGGGTCCACCTTACCGTAAATACCCCAGCGCCAGCCCACCGCGCAGCGCCGGGCGCCGGCGGGGGAAGGGCGGGGGCACGCCGCCCGCGCCGCCACACAGGCGCACACACGTTCGCAGCCCCCCCCCCCCCACTCTCCACCGCGTCCCCAAACAGCTCCGCCGTCCCCTCACGCCACCCCGCCTGATGGCCGCCTTCCCGCGCCGAGGGGGCGAGGGTTTCCCAGCCTGTGTGCACAGGCTGGGAAACCCTCGCCCCCTCGCTTGCCTACACCACCCGCCCGCCTTGTTTCCTCCCTCCTGGAAGAGCCACCGGGCCTCCCTCAGGGGCGGCCCAGGCCCGAGCCCCAGACGGACAACCTCTCCCCCGGCATCCTCAGGGAAAAAACCAAGGCCGAGGCCTCTCCCAGAGAGGGACACCCCTCAGGGGTGACAGCGGCCCCGCGGTGAGGCCGAGGCAGCCCCCGCCAGCCTGCCATCCATCCTCACAGCTACAACACGGTTTTCAGCCCCTGTACACAACAGGCGGCTTCTCGCCCACACGCTGACTAACGGTGCCGTGGGAGGACGGCTTTGGGTGCGACGGTAGGAGAAAATAATCAGCGGTGTGCGGGTTCACTCGCTCGCTCAGTCGGTGTTGGCAGTAGTAGTACTCCAGCAGCGTGATGCTGTGGGCCGTGGAGGGAAGGCTGGTGCTTGAAGTCAGCCAGTTCAAAGGCAGTTTGCAGTCCTCCTGACGAGAAGTCACGGACAAATTCAGGTTACTCCAAATGGGTCTCAAATGGGCTCTCCTTCTGCTTCATCCATCTCCACATTCTTCATAATCTCAGCAGTTTTTCTACTCTAGTATCTCATTAAATCCCAAGTCTTTTTGCGGGAACACGTGGCTACTGTATGAAACTGTGTCTCTAAATCTTAAAGGTCGTATGTTCACTATTAATGATTGACGTATACCTCAGCATAATTTAGAGTCTCTTCAGTAACATTGACAGCGTTCATGAACCTCTTTATTCATGCAGTGTCTCTCTGGATTCTGTAATGACCCTGTTGTATTAGGTCATTGGTTTTGTCTCCTAATTTTTTCGAGTGGCCAATATTGTATTAATAGATGCAGCTATTTATATACCACTGTATGAAGAAATGGAGGGAGGTACAATTCCTATACTTCTTTACAATGAACAAATTAGAGCAAATTGGCCAGTTTTTAATTCCTTGGGTATGGGAAACAGAATTGTTTTCGTGACAGATCTATTCGTGTCAAATGATTTAGCAAACGTCCTCTAAAATATGTATTTACCAAGCAGTAAGTTGTGCATTAACATTCACTGGAAAAAAACCCCAACACCCTACATTAGCATAAAATAAATAGCTGCCTTTTAACTGAAAGCATCAACTGTCTGTGATTGCACCACACAAAGGAAATATTGCCAGTGAAAATATTAGCAGGATCCAACACACTGTAGACGTTGTTCTCTTATACCCTTCAAAATGCTTACCAACTATTTGGACAGATGCCTTAGCTCCAAGAAGAGCATCCAATAGCTGTTGCTTCTGTTGTATGTTTTAATACATGCTTATGTAATGTCCTGGTTGCAATCTTCTTGCAAAACATATAAACGGTTCCATCACAGCAGAGGATGTTTCACCACTATTGCAGTGCTGCTGTGTCTTGACTGAAAGTTTTTATGGACCATAAGGATATACCATGTCTTAGGCTGTTAGTGGAAGATTTCAGTTTTCAGCTGAAAATGGGGCAGGAGTTTGGATAAGTAGAATCTAAATGTTCAATCTGGACTGAATAGCCAGAATCCTGGGATTAATGGCTGTCTGCTTCTCAGTGTAATTGGATCACATAGGAGAATTTTCTACTTGTCCAACAATACAACAAAAACATGAAAAAAATATCAAAGTAATGGTGAAAGTTAGGGAGGCAATATTTGGGGCCCAAATGTCAATGTGCATACTTAGTTTTGTGAAGGTGATTCTTTGAGCTCAGTGCATACAACAGCATTTGCAGAATCATGAGCTGCTTTCCCAATAGTAAAAGACATGCCGTAATCTGGCCAAAATAGTTCAGATTAGGTAAAATTTCTCCTAATAAAGTTCTCCTGGGCATGAACAGTGTATGCTCAGTGAGTAACAGGGAAGCTGAGTGATATATTCAGGGTTACAGAGGAGACCTGGCATAATATGGACTGTAAAATGACATGCTTTATAATAATTTTGAAATAGCAGCCAATGTAATAACAACTATGGATAGGTAGCATCCTTGAAAAACAGGCCACTCAGCCAAACACTGATACAGATATTCTACCTTATAAAATGTCAGAGTATTTTGGTCCACTGAAAGATCCTGCAGTGACCTACAAGAGCAAATTTGGTCTTGAGGGAGAAGTATTCTTACTTTTTTTCTTATGACTTCTAATAAAGAACAATAAACAGACTGTCTTCTTTCTTTCCTCAGAGGAATAGTGATCATCACTACTTCCAGATGATCGTGGATTGGGATTTTCAAGAATTTAAAGTGAGAAAGTCAGTATGATGCAGTTTTCTGATCTGAATACTCTTTGGAGAATCTTTCATGGAATAACGTTCAACATTTTCTAAGGTTAGTCATCCAAATCAGAGCTTAATGACTGGCTTTGTTTTTCAGTAGTACTAATTACCTATGATTTTCATTATCTTAACTGAAATTAGAATCACAGAGTCCTAGAACATCCCAGGACTGTTCTATGGGGAAGGGACCCCAAAAGGGATCCCTTGAAACATCACCTGGTCCAACCTTTCATGGGAAAGGTAGCCTAGATGAGATTATCTATCACCGTGTTCAACTGCGTCTTGAAAACCTCCAGAGATGGGCACTCTACCACAACCACTCTAGAGGTTGTTCTGGTGAATGATTGCTCTCAATGTAAAAAACGTCTTTCTTATACCCAGATGAAACCTCTCCTGGTGCCACTTGCACTTGTGGCCCCTTGTCTTCTCCATGTAGCATCTTGTGGCTCTCCTCCATCCTATTTGTAGCTGCCCTTTAAGTACAGGAATACTGTGATGAGGTACCTCTTGAGCCTTCTTTTCTCCAGGGAGAAAAGAAACTCCCTCCTGAGCCTTCTCCAGGGAGAAGAGACCTAACTCCTTCAATCTCCTCATGGGGCCGGTTCTCCAGCCCTTTGATCATCTTCGTGACAGTCCTTTGGACCCTCTCCAGTCTGTCCATGTCTTTTTTGAATTGTGCAGACAGTTAATGAAAAAATACATATATATATATATACTTTCAATGTATAGTTCCATCTAAGAAATAAATAGAGGTGTTTTCCAGTCATATGCAGCAGCTAGGTATGCCCACAAGATGGCTCTACTTACTTCAAGGAGTAATACAATTCTAGTAAGTAAATTTATAAATATTACTCCTATGAAGAACCATCTTTACAATTTCTTAAAAAGGAGTGAAATTTATGCATTTCTTGAACACTCATATGAAAATAGTTTGTATTCTTTTTCTGGTTTTATAATAATTTTTATTTGACAATGTTTTCCTACACTATGTAGCTTTTTGAGATTTATACTGTGTTCCAAGTTTAACCAAAAGAGGAGTGCTTGTAAACAAACTCAAACAAATGTAGTAACTGCGGTTGCCTTGAAAATGTAACTGTGTGGGAATTAAAGAGACCCCAGTTAAATGGATCTGTAAGAAGTTTGAGAAGGCAAGAATCTCGAAGGCAAGGAGAAGCTTTCCTGGGACTGGACATTTGTTCGTCTTCTTGTTGCTCTGATTAGTGCCTGTATCAGTGGATGAGTTTATCCATATTCTGACTGTATCCTGGTCAGAATAGTGCTATGAATTCAGAAACTGTAAATTCAGAGCCTGCACTGGGATATTATTGCTAAATGACTTTGATGTTTTTTCCTCAAGATTTTTCAGGACCTCAGTGATGATTAGTGAAAAATGTTGCAAGGTTTTTTGGGTTTATTAATGAGGTAGAAGCAAAAAAAAGGAAAAAAAAAAAAGGCAGAAAAAGCAGAGAAACATGTGCTGTGGCAAATGCTAGATATTTGCAAAACTCCCATTGAGGTTAATTTTCGTTATGGATAAAGGGTCTAGGATGTACCCAGCTTCCATCAGATGACAACAATCTCTTACCTTCTTTGACATGCACTTGTCAAAAACCTATTTGCTTCTTGTGGGATGAATACTATTATTTTTGTTATTAAGGTTTGTAATAAGCGCTGAACTGTGTACATAGTGTGCCTGTACTGCCCTACTGTATCATTCCTGTTATATGGGAAAAGGAAAATACTGTTCTTTCATATATGCTTTGCTCCCTAAAGGCTGGAATCTACGTTGCTGATAGAAAGTTTAGCAGTAAACACAGCTACACCAACAAATCTTATCTGTGTGAAATGTATGGAGATTAGATGAGTCTCCTGACCTGCAAATCTCAGGAAGTGCAAAGACAGAAGACCGGGAGAAGACTTTTCCCTTGGTCTTCTCTTTGAGAGATACCCTAAACCTGCAGCATAGTTTCCTTCCTTGTGACCTGAAAAGCTATGCAGAGGTATGAATATGGTAATTTTTGTATTGTGTGTCTGAAAGCACTGGCTGCCTTTCCTCTCCAAGCTCTTTACAGGACACCCCAAGATTTAGAACTACTTCATCCTATAGTCTGTCCTTCCCAACATCATCTCAGAGCTATGATCTCCAGGAGAAAAAATTAGCTTCACAATTTACCTTGATACTATTATTTTAAATGCTAGTAATTTGGGGAGCCAATTTTAACTGCTAAATTGATGCAGTCACCTAGTGTTCATTAGACCTGTGGAAATCTCAGCTACATGAATCCCATAAATTATTTTAAGCTCATTCTTCAAAGTTTCTGTTTTGTTTCACTGATAGATCAGTAAATAAAAATCAGATAGGCAAATTATTTTGGACTGCAGTGAGCCCTTCTAGTTTCTATAACACAGACAGACAATAAATATGCTGCCTCTGTTTTTACAGAACAACTCCAACCTTCACCACAAATTATATATGCTACTTCTACTGGTTGCTTGAAGATTCTTAAAGTGGGACCAAAGTAAGTCTTACAGTGGGAATTCAGCTACAAATGTAATAGTTGTAGAGCAACAGTTATCCAAATCTAATTTTATCAAATAATCTCTCACTCATCACCATGGTATTTTTTTGCGCTTGTCATATCTGAGCATGATAGCAGTAAAACAATTTACCACTTCTTTTTGGAGAGCCTCTTTCATATAGACACTGTAAACTGACAGCTCTTAAAGCAGAATTTTAGTTTGTTACTGATGATAAAAGAATAAAGGATTTAGGTTTATTAAAAGTGGGGCCATCAGTGCCACCTGTATTAAAGTTGCCTTGTACGTCCCATTATTAGACTAATTTTCTTTGCTTAAAACTGTACAAAATGCGCTAAATTTCCCCTGTTGAAGTCTGTTTCGACCTGAATGTTTTTGTTTAAATTCCAAAATACCTCAGCCATTTGCACAAAGAGTTTAATGAGAAAAAACCTGTTGCAATGTAAAAACATCTTGTTGACTTTCAGAAGGTTAATTGTTTATCATTCTTGCATTAGTCGTGATAGATCTTTTTGCTTTAAGATGAGTGATTACCAGTATATAGAAGACATTTTATGCAATGTTGGAGTAGACAAGCTTAAGGGAATTTACTGTAAGTACCAAAATAAGATAAAAGTAGGTCAGCTTGCTTGAAAACTAGGTTCTGAGCAAATGAAGTAAGAAAACAGTTAGAAAGGGGTTTAAAATGCAAATTGTGGGATAAGGTAATTTTTTGAGGTAGTGTATGAAACAGGGAAGGGTAGAAGCAAAGCAAAGCAAATTGGAGTTTTTGTATGCTTGGCAGTGTTATCAGACAACATAATGGGCTATTGTCAGAGGCATAACTGTTGATTTCTCTGTAGCCTTTAGTTTTTTCTACCTCTAAAGGAATTTGAATAATAAACTATGAGGCTCCCAGTGATCTCTTTTAAGTATCTTTGTAGAGATTTCTTTAAAAAGTCTGTTGAGCCATGTTTGAGTCAGGGTTTTGTAATATTTCTTGTGTTGTGAATATGGTTTTTTTGCTCTGAGAAAATCTGATCAAATCTGACCATACTGTAACACTTTATAGACTGTAACTTGCACAATCTGAAACGCAGAGCAGAAAGCCATCACAGCTTTCTTCTACGACACAGAACAGTCCTACTTGTTACAGACCTGATCCAGGTGGAGGGAAAGGATGTGGCTTCAGGAACACTTCTATTAAAAGACTCTGATCCTATTTTGTGTGTGAATAATGTATGTAACTATTGCGTACCACATTTCTTTTAAGTCAGGGAAGCGTGCTTTATCTGTGCAACCTCAATTCATTCCCATATAAATATTCATCATGATGCAGTCTTCAACTTCAACACAAACAACTTCTCCAGACTAAGCTGTTTGTTTTAGGCACTCTCTGCTCTTGATGTGAACAGCCAGAAGAGCTGTAAAAGGAGTCTCAGCTAGTTATAGGGACTTCTGGAACCTTCTGAATAATTGGAAAAAAATTCTTTTCTTTTAGAAGATATTTTTGGATTAGTGCTTTAATGCAAAATCTAAAGTAAAGCAAGAGAACAGAAAACTGAGATGAGCTGATGCATAAATGGAGATCATCATACAAACTTAGCTTTCATTGTAATACTAAACA
Source organism: Strix aluco (assembly GCF_031877795.1). Classification (NCBI taxonomy): domain Eukaryota; kingdom Metazoa; phylum Chordata; class Aves; order Strigiformes; family Strigidae; genus Strix; species Strix aluco. The sequence continues at coordinate 57,689,093 of NC_133931.1, read as the reverse complement.
AATTAGTCTTTCCATTTCAGCTGAGAATCAACCTAAACAATATATTGAATAATAGAATCATAGAAAAGTCTTGTTTGGAAGGGAACTCTGGGTATCATAGTTCAAATATGCATTTTGGAGGGTAAGAAAAAGAGGGGACAAAAATATAAGCAGGAATAGAACAGAAAATTTGGTTCATAAAATAATTCTTTTCTGCAATGCATTTCTTTTTTCAGTGAAAACTGACAGAACTCTTTAAATCAGAATATTCAATCCAAAAATTAAATTAGGCTAAATCAGGATTGACAATTCCTTCCAAGACTAACCACTTAACATGATTGAAATAGCTTACACTAGGGAAACCAATGAAAATAGGAAATAATTAATCAATGCTTATTGTAGAAATCAAGGAGAAAGAACAGGAAGGAATATTAAATGAAGAGCAGCATTTATAAAAGTATGTTGAAATGATGTTTGTCTTAGGATAAAAATAACAGAAGATGAGATAAATGTTCATGGATTTTTATGTCTAGAAATATTTATTATTTCTTTTTACTGAGAAATCCACTCAGTGGTGGAAACCCCAGCGCAATTTTTATAACTGTTATAATAATTTCCTAGTTCTGTGTTTTCTAGGTTCCCAGTACTAATTTAATTTAATTGGCCTGTGCATGAACATGGAAGAAGCTTTCCCATTCCTTTTTTCCCTTGTCTTACTCTTTTTCATTTCTCGATTCATTATCAAGGAAATAAATTAGGAACCTGAATTCTCAGCAGCCTTCCCACACTTCTCAGTATTGGCACAGCAGAGAAGTCTGAATACCTCAAGAAGCGTGGCCTCTTCTGCATTTCTCATTGCTGGGGAGAAACTGTCCCCTTCAAGCAGCTGTATGCCAAACCCTAAATCTAGACCAATACAAGCTTTCCTCTCTTTGCAGAATGTAAACAGAAAGGATCATCTGCTTTCCTCATCTTCTGCTTTTCACTCCTTTTCAGCCTTCATTCATTTCTTTGAATAGAAATACCAGGCAGCTTTCAAGAACAGAAATATGTTTAAAGTCAAAGTACTACTAAAAATAGGCTGTAACTAGTCATTTTGTCTTGTTAATCCTCTGCTCATGCCTGGTTGTTCCTCAGGACAACATACATGCCCCTGCATTGCTTAGTTTCGGGTGACATTAGTGTTAGATTTCTACAATTTCTCATGAGGGAGAAGTTTTCAGCCTTACAGATCTCCCACAAATGAAACCCTGTAAGTGACAGTTGTTAGTAGCTGCTTTACAGCAATGTAGTCTTTCAAGTTCTTATTTTAAAGAGGTTCTACCCAGGTGATACAATGGAGATATGGTATGGTTTGATAGTTTTATTATTAAAGATTTGTTTTAAATTTTCATGCTTATTATTAAACACTTCTGCAACACAAAAGTGCTGTAGAGGCCCTGAATACCAGAGTTTCTCTTAAATAGATGCCTGCTTATGGCTAAAGTTCATTAACACAAACTTATGCAGCTATTAGATAATATTTATTTTTCATGTGCTAGTAGCAGAAATGCTGTGAAGATGTGAAAATATGCACAGAACATTATTCTTAAGAATACACAAAGGGACTTTATGTTTAGAAAAGAAAATTACAAAAAAAGCCAATTACACATAAGCAGCTTCAGAAGAGAATTTAAATCCCAATCAGTAACAAATATCGTCAATATATAATTAAACATATTTCCACCTTTAAAGATGGCTTTTACACCTCCGTTTCACTCTGCTTTAACTGGCAGTGTCACTGTTTTCTATCTGATTTCACTTAAGGTGTATTAAAAAGCAGTGCAGTGACAAACAGAGCTTCCTGTCTGTATAGCAATGCACTTCTGCTTTCTGTATATGAGTTTCCCTCCAGTGGCTGTTATGAGCAACTTCAGGTCCAATTTGAGACATTTAATTGGGCATTAGTTAGGTTGGGTCTTACAATAGTACACTGCAAAAAATACACCTTTATTCACGCCTAAATGGCCTTAACGAAGACTTTAATGTTATTTAAATGCAAATGTAGAATTCAGTCATACTTCTCTTAAAGGTACATGTTTTGTTCTTAATGTAGAGTGCATAGGTTTCAGCGCTGTTTCCTTGTCCTGGATTATGCAGGTCATCAGGCTAGCAAGACCCTGAAACCAGGGTGTACAGCGAGGCAAAGGTGGGTGAAAAGGGTGGTACTTGCTTTGTATGGGCAGGAGTCACTGTTTTATTTCTAGCATTGTAGCTCTTGCAGTCATACTGTGCTATCACAGACCTTTTCTTTAATAATAGTGGTGAGTGGCAAAGCCAACATTGGAAGGTGTCTTTAGACATTTTTAGTTGTGAACACTATAGCCAGAAAGGAAAAAAAAAACCAAACCAAAAAGGTGCTAGAAACTCTGGGAGGTTCATTAGGCTATGATTAGTTTCCCCTGATAATGCTTAATAACTTCCTATGATGTTAGTGAAGGAATTGCATATATCACTTCAAGAGGAATGTATTCCCTCTGTCTGTATGACTCATTTTCTTTATTATTAATTAATATGGGTTGAAAAAATATAGTTTTGATTACTACTAACTTTGTTTTTTTCTTTAGAGAGAGTGGTAGCAAGGTAAAATCAGGTTGTTAAAAACACAATTAGGGAGCAAAGCGTCCACCAACTGCTGCCTGGATTCTGCAGGCAGAGGTGGGTCCTAGGGCTTTTCTACCACTGCTGCCTTAGGAACTTTTTATGAAGCTGCCCAACTGCTTGAATAAATAGCATGCTTTGGCCAGGCTTGTTCAACATTTCCTCATGGCTATGCTTGGGCATGAGGGTGAGCTCTGAAGTTCACACAAATTTATAACTATTCATAGTGCCTGCAGTGCCCCATGAAGGGGCCAGAGGAGATCTCAGAACAGGGTCTCATATTTGTAATAGATTTCTTTTTGTAGCTGGAGATATTGTGCACTTTCTGATCCCTGTAGTCAACAATTTTGATTAAAGCTATGTCGGTCTCTTTTGGAACTGGAAACTACAGGCATCAAGAGTTTTAGAAGTGCTTATGTGGGAAAAGTGCTCTAATTCACTCTCTTTCCTGCCATCTGGTCATAACCTCCAGAGGAGGGAGTCAGGAGTCTTTTGCCATCTTTCTCCATAATTTTGGGAATCTGGTGATGCTTATAGGAAGAGAGCAGCTAAGTCCAGTGCAGTGCCAAAGAGTGGAGGCTGTGAATGGCAAGGAAAGTAATTTCTTTAGGAGGGTGCTATGTTCCTGTTTGAAATCCCTAGACAGACCTTATTCTTAGTTGGCAATTATGCTCTGTCGGAGGCAATGAATCCCTTTTCTTCAAAACTACCTTGCTATCCTTGTCTTTCTGTCTTATTTCTTTTGATGCATAAAAATTTACATTACAGAGTGAAAGTGCCATCTGTGAGATATTTCCAAAAACATCTACAGAATGTCCCTTCATGTTCACACTTTTCTCTCATTTTGATTGCATATCTTACGTAGCATGCTTCACAACATAAATACATAGCTTTATCCAGAAATACGCTGTCATGGTTTGAGCCCAGAGGGCAACTGAGCACCACGCAGCCTCTCACTCACTCCTTCCCCCTCAGGAATGGGAAGGAAAAAACAAAGCAAAAGGCTCAGAAATTGAGATAAGGATAGGGAGGGATGACTCACCCATTATGGTCACAGGCAAAAGGCAGACTCCCTAGAGGAAGAAAAAGAACATCAATTTAATTCAAACACTAACAACAACACTTAAAAAACAGAGTAGGACAGTGAGATGTATAATCACATCTTAAAAACACCTTCTCCTCACCCCTCCCTTCTTCCTGGGCTCTGCTTTGCTCCCAATTTCTCTACCTCCTCCCCCTACCCTGGCAGCGCAGGGGGCAGGGAAGGAGTGGTGTGGTCAGTCCCTCACACATTGTTACTACCTCTCCTTCCTCCTCAGGGGGAGGACTCCTCACACTCTCCCCCTCCTCCAGTGAGGGTTCCCTCTCACAGGAGACAGTCCTCCACAAACTTTCTCCAACATGAGTCCTTCCCACAGGCTGCAGCTCTTCCTGAACTGCTCCAGTGTGGGTCCCTCCCCCATGTTGTAGTCCTCCCAGTGCCAAAGTACAACAGTGGGGGCTTCTTCCCTCAGAGTCCTGGCCTTCTCTGGGCTCAGCCACCTGCTCCGGCTTGGGGTCCTCCACAGGCTGCAGGTGGATATCTGCTCCACCATGGACCTCCATGGGCTGCAGGGAGGGGTGGCCCTGCCCTCTCATCATGGGCTGCAGGGGAGTCTCTGCTCCAGCACACCTCCCCACCCCCCTCCTCCTTTCTTCCACTGACCTCAGTGTTTGCATACGTGTCTCCCTCACAACTCCTCCTCACAGCTCCCACTCCTCCTCTCAGATTCCTCTTATTAAATACGTTATCACAAAGGTGCAGCCACTGTCACTAGTTGGCCCGGCCTTGCCCAGAGGCAGGTCCGACTTGGAGCCAGGAGAGGTTCAAGAAGCTTCTTGCAGGGGGCTACCACTGTAGCCCCTCCCCTGCCACCAAAAATCCTTGCCACACACACACAAACCCAACACATATGCCCATCTACACCATATAAAGATATGCACATAAACATATTGCACTTTTTAATTGTGCTAGTTAGAATTTAGTCTATTTAGATGAATTAATGGGTTGCTTAGTTTCTCAGCAAGCACCTCTTCTTGACAAGTGCATTTACAAGGTAACTCTTGGAATAATAGGAGATTCTGCACAGGGTATTTCTGAAACACCAGTGTGATGTGAGTAACGGCAAACCAGTTTCTTTGGATCGATCACAATATCCCTAAAATAAGGGGGAAGAGGTCAGTTCATCCAGAATCCAGTCACCCTGAAGTGACTGCTTATTGTCAGAAGTCCGATATATGTTAATCCTATTCATGTCTGTGTAAAGTAACACTGTCGTACTGTATCCTTTCATGCGTGTTTATATGAAATACAGCAAATAGTCTGTGAAGGAAGTTCACAACAAAGTGTGAATATTTCTCAAGGTCATGACTAAAACCACCATGCCACTTGAGAACTTAATGATTTGTACCGGGTTTAGCCAAGCACGAAAATAATATTAACTGCCTGTTTGATAAATGTCACTCTTAAACAAAGCCAAGTGAACTTTAGTATTTCCAAAGTAGGAGCTGAATCCATGGGTTGGGTTAAATGTAGTAATAAGGAGGGAGCTGAACCTGAATAGCTGATGATGGGTTGATCTGGTCTATAAAACAGAGAAGGGGTGTTTGGTGTTGGCTTTCCTTTCATGAAAGCTAGCTAGTGATGAAGGTACACGAGAAGCAGGGTTCAATGGCCAGTCAGAACCATCAGGTATTAGCTGAACTTGCAGAAGAAGAGAAAGTCGACAGTGATAGGTGGATGTGCAGTTGATACTGGTCATTTCTGTCAAGATGTCTTTTTGTAAACCCTTGTGAACTGTGCCATTTACTTTGTATTCAAAGGCTTCTGTGGTGAAAGGCGTGTCTCTGCTTAAGCCCTGTGGGTCAGTTGTCATTGGTGACATAAAGGAACACTGCATGATACTTCTGGGGGAACCTCAGGTAGGCAGCAGAATGGGGAGCACACCTGAACACACCAAGTACAGAGAAAGCTTATGAGAGGACCTTGTTAATAAAACCCCACCATCCATATCTGCTTAGACATGATATGTAATTTTGTGGATGGTGAGTCTCTGACAAATGAAACTCCACCATCAACAGCTACCAAGGTAGAGGACACAAGACAGTTTCTTCCTCTGTTCTTCTTGAAGCTAAGTTTTTTTGTTGTGGGAGACAAGGCTGCCACAGGATGCTATAACATGTGTCTCCCTGTTCCTGTGTCAGCAAGGTGGCTTCCTGGCCTCTGATCACTGCTCAGGACTGAACCTTTTCTCTGGACATTCATTGTCCAACCGTGACACAGGCGTGAGGGTCACGTGCAACAGCCTTTGGGGTGCCAACTGCTGCTAGAGTGATTAGAAACCTCTGCTTTGCAGTGGAGCTGTAACACTAGTGGGGTTCCCTTTGGCCATTCCTATACTTGAATAAGACACCGGAAACATGCTCTACGTTCTTTGGGCTGTCTTTGATCAGCTTCAGGGAAAATAATTATAGCTTGTAATTTATGCAAGGCCTCTGGGGACAATTTCAACTAATAGTAGAAAACCTATTAAGAACAAAATCATTCTCTATACAGTGTGTTTGTGGTAAAAATGTCTGTGTATGGCACCTATGGACACTAGGAAGATTTAGGGCCTAGCTGTCAATTACTCATCATACGTTTAGCACACAGCAAAATGAAAACATGAATAGTGCTCTCTTTTGCCTTTTTTGTGGTATGTGGCAAGCTTAGCTCAGCTGTTTAGAAATTGTCAGGATACAGTACTATAACGTTTACAATGACATTAAAGAATGAACAATTTTGAAATATGTAACTTAAAAACTTAAAACATAAACCCCCTATTACTTCAAACAAGAATTAATATTAATATTGATTTCATTAAACTTATTAATCATATAATTATACATGATAATATACAATATGATGTAATACAATTATTAATTATGGCTATCATTAGTGATGAAATTTAATATATTAATATTTATTAACAGAAATAATACCAGTTTAAATATTATAAAAAATCAAAAAATCCAGCTTGATGCCACATTTTATTTCTCGTTGTTATGGTGTGCAAGAAGCAACCATTAATCCAGGATCTGATTTCCTCAGATTCAAACAGATAAGCAAGGGTAAAGCATGCTAACATGCACTGCAAAAAGGAGCAGAGTAGGATAGTTGCAGGTTTCAACCCTTGTACATGCTGACAGGTTGCTGAAAGCTGGTACCAGAAAAAGTGTTTATTTTTATTTTAGAGAGGAAATTCAAAAAAATGACTCCCTGTTACACTTTGGCGCTTTGCCTGTCTGAGCACTGAAGGCGTGGCAGACACCCTGCACTCTTCCTGCAGTAGCAGCAGGGCTTCAAAGTGGAGGGCGTGATCCTACTCAGAAAAGAGCTGCTGGAATTCTGCTGGGGCTTGTTTTAGTCTTGCTCCCTCCTCTTTCTATCCCACCCAGAGTGAGAGTTTTGTGTCAGAGAAAAAAAAAAAAATTGTTTTGGGAGGTGCTGTTTGGACACCCCAAATGGCTGGCTGTTAGGCCTGGGCTCTGTACTCTGCTCCAGCAGTCGTGCAGGTGATGTACTGTTCAGGACATTTATCTTCTTTGCAGCATCAATTATCTCAACTTTTTTGAATTGTCAACTTACTGGTACAGGTCTGTCCACCTCAACTCTTGAGGTTATATGGTGAACCACTTAGTGTTGTTGGGGCTCAAAACCTAGGAACAGTATTGTAGCATAATATGCCATATAACATCTTATCTTAATAATCACAGTGTTATGCAATGAAAGAACAGGGTTAAGTGTGCACGTCATTGCCTCAGTTGCTTCTTAATTGACTGAAAGAATCAATTTCTATTTGTCACCTGCATTTATTCTTTACAACTCATTGATTATATCATGCGCAGCATTTTGATCTGTTTCTGTTTTAAAGTGATGTGTTTTATTTGGTGCTTTGTAGCTTCAGCAGTATGGTTATTTGCAAGTAATGTAACTGATACTCTGACCTACGCCCAGGTCTAAGAACAGAGCTTACAAAACCTTGCGCTTTGTTAACTCAGTGCTCTACGCTGTGTTCAGGTAGTGTATGTTCATCTTCAGTATATTGCTGTTCTGTCACTCTCTGATACGGTATGTTAAAAAAATAGCAATTATGCTGAAGTAAGCTATGTGAGTGAGACCCAGCAAACAAATGTTCAGCCTGGCTGACTACAGAATCTACTAGATAGACATGCAAAATTTATAATCCACTTTTAAAATTTGGTGATTAGCTGATTTTTTTTGGTTATGGATTAGCCAGTTTAGCTTGAGTTTCATTTCGTGCTCACATAAATCCAACATCAATTTTGTGATGACAGTCTTCTGCATGTGCTAGTTACAAGGCTGTGGGAGTTTCTCAGTAATGCCAATGAGATTTATAAGTAGTCTTTAACTTCTAGTTCCACCATCTGCCTTTAGAGACTTCAACAATGTGATGGAGGATGTAAGCAGCAAAAGAATGGGAAACCAGGCAGGAGGAGTATTGAAAGAGTGGACTGGGAGCTCTTATTATTAAAGAACTAGTGGGGAGAAGTAATTACTTAGATGTATTGTGCCTAGTGGTATGACTCAGGCAACAGGATTAAACTGTACTCCCAAATAAAAGCCATCATGTACTTATTTGCTGGATCAATTTTATCCATCCAAATTGTTGATATTAATATGCTGTGAATGTTACATGTCTGTGAGGGTCCCCAAATATAGACAAGGAAAAGGAAAGAAGATAGTACATTACCAGTAAAAGCACATTCAACCCCTTCCCTTTGTGGATTTAGGAAAAATATTTGCTATTGGACTCTAGGTAAGTTACTAGATTTTTTAATTATGAAAGTGACCACAAGTCAGCTTTACATTCTATTTTGAATGCATGTGAGAATGCCCCAGTTTTTAGAGGTGCTATAAGCATTCAGATTTCTCCCATGTATTATGAATATAAAATGGTATCTAATTCTGTATCTGGGTTTTGGCTGATACTCTAGGTGCAAAACATTTTGATCCTAGTTTTCCTACTTACACAGATGAAGTTACTTACATCAGTAACTGCACCAATTGAAATTATCTGAGATATAGAAGGTTTAAAACAATTGCGATCAGAACTGGAGAAACCTACTGTTGCTAGCTAAATTAAAATCCACACAAGTAGGATGATCAAGTTTTATTAAAAATAACCCAACAACATTCAGTTGATGACATCAAGTTATTCTTAGAAGAAAGCCAATGACTTTCTTTAGTTCATTGATTTTTCTCTCTTGTAACTTGCCTCAGCAGTCTAGGTTAGTCTAGTCTAATCTTAGGACCTTAGGTTTTTTCTTTTTTATTCTCAGTGTTAAGAGATAGGGTCCCATTCTTAGGAAGTTTGTGGACAGGTTTTCTGGCATCTAGGAAGAAAGTGGAAAAAAAGTGGTCAGGATTGACATTTAATAGCTTTCTTCTTTATTATTATTACTATTATTAGCATAATTATTACTATTATTATTCAGACTCTAGCAACATTTAAAAAATTATTTTAAAATATTTATTGACTTTTTTTTTTTTTTGCGGAATAACACTTGATATTGGCAACTTTGAGCCCAGTGCTATTTTTTTATGGGGTACACCAAAATAGACAAGAAACCAAGATTTCTCTTGTAAACGGTAGCATAGCTTTGGCTATCATTATCCAATATTAAAAAATTACTTCCAAAATAGCCATCCCTTTCTGTTACTACCGTGAAATCTCAAAAAGCTTCATGACTATTTTTCTTTTCACATTCAAATAACACCCTCATGGATTCCCATTGTTGTTTCTCCAATATCTTTACATAGGTCATTTGCTAGTGGACCTTAGAGATGTATAGAAAAATATAGGGAGAAAAACCATTTTCTGTGTAATAGAAGATCGAGATCTGGAAAGAGAATAAATGTTTATGAGGGGGAAATTTAGTTTTAAAATTTCTGAGTGGGAAATTCAAAGAATGGAAAACAAGTACTAAAAAATAACTACTCCATGTATTTGTTAACAACACAGCAAGGTGAACAGGCGTTTGTTCACCTTACCATGTTGATAAGCCAAAAACCCCAGAGGCTTCTGAATTGGAACGTTACATGTCTTAGCCCTCTTGTAGCAGAAGGGGGCAATGTTTGCCTTAGAAAGAGAATTTTTCTCTTGCCTGTCTGACTAAATGACATGTCTAATGCTAGAAGCAACACTGAGTTCACAGAGAGCAAAGAATTGCTGTTTCACAGAGCTTCTTTACAGGACAGGGGACTTTTCGTCAACTTACCTAACTAAAGTTGTGAGACTATCAGATGGTATATGATTAATTTTTGATCCTGATTCCAACCCAGAGAAAGTTCTTATTTTCTATACAACTGTTACAAACTTCACAACCATACTAGAAGTAAGAAGTGATCTAGGAAGAGATTTTTGAGCTCTATAGCATCTATTGGGTCACACTTTTTACACGTTATAATTTATAGTTTCTGTTTCAGTCCAGGATTCGATGCTATATAAACCTTTCCTCCCTGAATTGCTAGTGTTGCTGCTAAGACACAAACAAGCAAAAGAATCTTAATTTTTCCCACACTGTTATGCATGTATAGCAGACATCTGGACCAACTCACTGCAACCATTTAACATAAAACTCCTATATTTGACTATATTCAAAAACTGGTATGCCAGTTCTCAAGAAACATGTTGTTTCCATGAATTGGATGGACTCATATCAACATAAGCTACCAAGCTGAGAGAAAACAGCTGAGAAAATAAAAATGTAAAAGTTAAAATGTAATCATATGTAAATAAATAAATATAAAGAATAAAAGTAAATAGCAGAGAAAAAATAGTGTTGTACTTGTTTTGCACTACAAATATTACAAAATAGAGGCAGGATTAGCCAAAACCTACTGAGATTAATAGACAAAAGTATTTTTCCCTTTTCTTATTACTTAATGTGTGTTAAACTAAGGATGCTATGCTGAAGAGGTGCACATCATTAAAACAAAGTTTTATTGGTGAGTAGAAGTAAGTTTTATGATGTAATTATAATTTTAAAAATGGAAGTATAGCCTTGTACTTCAGCTATCAGAATTTTTAGTCTGACAATATTCTGAATAATGTGTAAAAAATTCACTGCTGTGAAAATAATGACTACCGTAGATGAGTAGTTAATGGAATTATTTTCTGTGATAAAAGTATGATATCCTCCACATGTAATGAAAAAGATATATCCAGTTATATAATTTCTGGATTGATTTGACATATTCATATATATTCTGAGAACAGAGAGAGATGGATAGTCATTGTTGTATCATTGGGAACATTCAATACTTTTTTAAAATCAAATTCTTTGTTTTTCTTAAAGTTTCATTGGTTGAATAAGTCTCATTAATTAAATGATTTGAAAACCTCAGTAGTCCCTCAGCCAGTTTTACAGCTGCCAGCTCCATGCCAGTGAGTCACACAAAGCAAAGAAAAGGAACAGGAGGGAGAAGTAGTCATGCCTTCCTCTAGCTCTTGGCACTAGCCCCACATAAAACCTGCTAGAAAATGGTTCTCTTGAAAGAGAAGATGATACAAAAATTCAGTGAGACAGGGCATGAGTATAAGGAATCCAAAGGTGGTGTGTAGAGAGGTTAAAATAAGTTGCCGCTTCACCTGCAGAGGAAAGGAAGCCCAGGAAGAGGGAGCACAGAGGGGTCAGCATTAGGAAGGGCTGGTAGGGAAGCAAGCAAGAAAGGAATAAGCAGAATCATGGGAAATGGAAAACTTAGCTTATTTGAATTTTTTTATTGCTAAGCTGCAATGTTGACAGTGGGATCTGGATGTTCTGTATCCTGTTGAGATCTTCATGAGATATAAAATTATGAAGGCAGGGAATGAACCGTCTGTGATTTTTGTTGTTTACTGTGAGCAGAAAACCTGAGCATTAGCCTGGTATGTTTTGAAGCTTCTGTTTTATGATATTACTGTAAAAAGAACCCAGAATATACCAAGATGAAGACAAATCACCATGAGGCATGGTGGTCCACTTCCCTAGGAAACAATAATCTCCTTTGTTTTTCAGTCCTTGAAGTTGCTGCCTGCTCCTTTCCATTGAAGACAGGGCTGCCATCTCAGCAATTTGTAAGTGCTGGGAGAGTGATTCATGTGGCGGAGGGGCTCTCTCCCCTTTGAGCCTGTCACAGCTCTGCACTGAGCAGCATGCTGCTGTGGGAGGTGCTCTGCGTTGGAAGATGTATTAAAAACAAGGTCTCACAACTTCTGATGAACAATTCCATGGCTCTTTTCATGGCACTGGGTGTTAACTCTGTAAACTGGCCAAATATGTATTTGAATAATTATAGTCTGTCTTCTGCAGAGCACGTTCCATGTAGTTCAAATTGGAAAATATTTTTCTGTTTTATTTTATTAAATTGTGGTTTCTAAACCAGCCTTGTAAAGAATGATTGTAAAAAATCTGTTCTAGCTCAGTTCCATTCACATTTCAATAATGGGTAAATGACCTGTCTCAGCTCTCTTTTATACCATTATTGAAATACTTTTGATGAAATTGTGTTTTATTCTAGTTTTCCTTATGCTCTTAATATGTGCCATATCAGAAATTCCTAAAGAATAGTTTATGGGCAATGTGGAATCAGTCAAAATCAAAACTAAAAAATGTAATTAATATTAAAAATGTATTCAAATAGATAATATTCAAGAAAACTGGGATTAGGTCAATATATATGTTATAAAATTACTATACCACAACACATAAGGGAACCCAGTGGAAATTTTGTTTGAGCAGAAGCTTTAGGACTCAACCTCTTTTTATTATTTTCAACAGCATTGTCAAAGTATCTTGCATTTTTCATGTGAAAAATACATCTTTGTCTTTTGGAGCTAAAACAATTTTATTTTAACATGATCACTATTATGTCTCAGGATATGCCTGAAATAAGTTATAGTAATTTCTGGAAACAAAATACCACCTACACCATAAGCCTCTCAGGGTTTTCTAGTTTTAAAACAATTTGCAAATTGCATCCACATGTTCTTTGAATGGAGATAACGTTTAAAAAAGATGTGTGTAATACAGTAAGGTTAAGACTGCAGTCTCTTTTGATAATGTATTTAAGGCTGAGGACAAGGCTTATAACAAACTAATCTGCAGACTATCTCTACTGCTTATCTGTTGGGGTATCTGTTAGCTAGTTTGCTTAGGGGAAAAACCACCAGCACATCTGCACTTTGCTTGGGCTAAATTACTTGCAGTCTGGATGGGCTCTGGCTTTCCATGCCTGGTGAGCTGTTTCCTTGTGTGGCTTTGTGCTGGTGTCTGACAGCACTAGAAGACTGACGTCAGGTAGACAAGTGATCCAGCACCGTTTCTTGAAGGGCCATAGTGTTGTCTTCAGGAAGGGAAAATAGACAGCCTGTGAGCGGATTGAACCAGGCTTGCTACAGGGCAAATAAGAACTTGGAAGCAGGGTTTGGGGAATGCTGCTTTTTAGGTCCCTCCTGGCAGCTACTAGAGCAAGTACAGTATAGATGTAGACTGGGAAGTTACAATGCAGCTTTCACAAGAACTAGGATTTTTGCCCACACTTTGAAGATTTTTCTCACTGCACCATAGCAGCCTCTTGGGAAGTAATGTATTTAATCCTGTTTTCTATTTCCACTTGCCATTCTCTTAAATATTGAAAAATGTGCAGCATTTGTTTGTTGATGCAGTGGTGGTTTGACTGTCAAATAAATAAACAGTTACAGTGAGCTCAGAAGGCATTGTCTAGTCTAGCTTTTTACACATTACAGCTTCTGGGAATTTAGTCATAGTTGTTTTTGTAATCTTCCCAAAAAAATGACTAGACCACTTCCTCAGTCCCTTAAACTTGAACTTTTCAAAGCTGGTTGAGCCACAGAAAGTCTAATAAAAAATCACTTTATGTTGCCCTTTAAAAATGTAATTTTAGCCATTGTATGGTCTACACCTGCACATATCTACTAATGAACTCCTGAACTACATTTTGGCAATTTGTGCATGCTCTCTTCTAAAAGCATTGGCTTCCTCAACTGAAAGTAATTAGTAAAATAGTAAAGCTGAAATTTTACTTCAAAAAAACTGTTATTTTTGCTTAAAATATGCATGTGACAAAATTGCATCATGGCCTTAATGCTTAACAAAGAATAAAAAGAAGAAAGAGATTCAATTATGAAAAATTTTAAGAAATTAGTTTAAATGTGAAGTCTAAATAATTGGCATGATTTTCCAGAAACATGGGACAGTAATAAAAATATTTTTGAAATTTAGCCCACTGATTTGCATATTTAAATACAGGGATTCCCTTTAGCGGGAAGATTTCAAATTAATATTCAGGTCTGCTATGCCTAATTGTCAGGGACTGTTCTTTTATTATGTGCCAGCGTACCAATGGCAACAGATTTGAGGCTTCAGCTGATGGTCAGTACAGTGCGTAACACTAGTCATATAACTCCTGGTAGCTGTCTTGCTGTGGCAAAAGAAATAGGGATAGAGTTGATAGGTGCTATAACAGAGAGGAAAGTACACTAGCAGGTATGTGTGATGGCATATTTGGGTGGATGAGTGTGTATTTGGTTTACAATTGGGTTAGCCAAGGCATGTTTTGGACCACAGCAGCCCCAATTTTGGAGGCAGCAGTCCTCCCTGACAAATGAAGGAGGAAGGCTAATCTCCATACTGCAATTTCTGAGAAGCAGCCCAAGGCTTACCGGTCCCTGTGAGCTGCAGACAGGAGTCACACAGGACAGGATGGGTAACACCTGGTGTCTCTGCTTTCATTTGAAACTGGATAGGTGCTAGGGATGTAACTGCTGTTTGCAACTTAATTCCTAAGCATAGGTATCCTATGCTTATGAACTAGTCTTAAAATCTTCTAAGTCTTGTGTTTTTCTCACTCTGTAACTTCACCTGTGTAACACACTCTGAGATTGTGAGGTTTTGTGAAAAACAAAGGCCCTCCATTTTTTTGGTTTTGTCTCTTTTTTTTTTACCCTCTGTCAATACATTATACTCCTATACTCAGGAGACGGTGTATTATCACCCAAAGCTTTCCCCACTTTCCCAGCCTGTTGAAAATATTTGTCAAGCAAGGTTTTGTGGGCAACAGTATCACAACTATGGGTTAAAGGGCTAATAAATAAGCTTTATATTATTTCTTTTTAGCTCATAGTACATGTACAGCACAGGTGGCCTGCAGATGTGTAGTAAATCTGATCCTCCAGTGACATGTTAGACTTAGTGTTCATGCTCATGCAGCGTGAGTACAGTAAGTCTAGTGCTTCTGAGAGACTGCGTGGTGTGCAGTTATGTTGTAACTCTGAGGTTTCCTGAACAAATTGTGTTTACAGAATCTGTGCAATATAACCCCAGGCATCCCAGAATGTACAGTAACAGGTAGGAGTTACCGGGCTTACCTACTGATCCGATTAGGCTATGACATGTCAGGAAGTCCTTGACAAATGCAGAAAACATTAAGAACCTCCTAGATAAAATTTATGAGGTTCCATCCAAGAAAATAATCCAAGAAAATCCCCTGCAGAGACTACACTGAAAATCACAATGGAACTCTTAGTACCTTCTGTTTCATGCTCAAAGTATTTTGCAATTATCAAAGCCTAAGATATCATACACTGATTAAAAGGAATCCACACTAGTTATTTGTTTTGGAATAAGAAAAGAAAAAGAACATGAACTTCCTTGACACGTGTTGTGTTTTTGGAAGGAGCTCTGCTATAGCTGTCATAGGTGTAAGATGTGAGATGGAATAGAACACAAGTCTACTTAGCAAATGTTTGAAACATTGGATTTATGTGTGTGTATGCATTAATGAGGATGTAAAATAACCTTGGAAATTGTAATATGAAACAGGAGGAGAGGATATGCAGAAGATCTTATTTTTGTTTCTGATGTGCCTTCAGTGTTGCTTGCCTTTTTGGGAGCTCTGAATCTCTGCAAAGCCATCAGAGTTTGCATGTACTTAGTTCTAAAAAAAGCTCCTTCCCAGCAGCTGAGAGAAGGAAGGTCCTTTCCTTCAAATTCCATTTTAGGATGTATTTCTTCCATCATCACTCTTTATCTGTTCCTGCACTTCCTTCCTCAGCTGCAGCTGTCTTGAAATAAGCTTTGAATTAACTCATGATTTGAAAAGTACCAAAGGAGGCTCTTTGTTTACTACTAAGGCATGTGTGAATATGCAGAGACTCAAAAGGGTGTCCCACAGGCAGATTTTGAACTTGAATCCTTCTTTCTTTGCCACTAACTGATATGTCACATGTAAAATGTACAGATTGTGATGATTTATTTGGAATTTATATTGCAGTTGCACCAATGGTCGTAGACCAGATCAAGGCTCTCTAGTGTAGTATAAAGATGCAATGAAAGAGTTGTGCCCCCAAAAAGCATGTATGTGCACTAAAATAATCTCAAGTTGTTCCTGAGGAAACATGGTAACCCTTTATTATAGCAAATTGACTTAGTTGGATTCTTGGAGCATACATGTGTGTTATGTATGCTTGATGCATAACTTAATGCAGCTCTGTTGTGTGAGCGTTTCTTCTCCTCTCTCTATACCCAGTGGGATAGTGTTTTGTAGCACTGTGTTGAAAGAGTTTCAAATGCATCATGGTCACTGGTCTTCTTTCCAGCATTTTTGAGCTTATTATCCTTAAATCCATTGCTGCCACCAGAGAAGTGGGGCTTGGCAGTGCTGAAGTGTGCAGTGCCAATTGAAATTTGCCAGCATGATATAGGAGGATGACAAACTGGCTCAGCAAATGTGAGTGCTCTGCCTGCATGTCAAAAGCCAATATCCACTAGACACAAAACCATTAAGTTGGTTAGGAAATATTGTCAAACTAAATAGTTTCTGAGTTTGCTTTAACTTTGATTGCTTTAACACTGCCCATGGAATCTTTTTCAGTCTACTGAGGTTGTCTCAAACTAGTTGAAGAGGAAGTTTTAACCACATTGCTTTAATTTCTTTTACTTTGACTTTTTAGGCTAACATTTGCAAATGTGCTTTTGGAATCTTCACACATACACTTGGGAGATCATGTTTCCTAGGAAAATCTTTAGGGTCAAATGAATTTTCCATATGGGGATTCTAGCCCCTAGAACTGTCCCAAGAAATAAGAACTCTTAAGCTAAAGAGACTGCGTACATTTAAAATAGTATTTTTCTCATTTAAGTAGTGAACAAGTGCTACTCCTTGACAGTGCCTTGCATGTTGAACATATTATGCTGTGTTTGTCATGAATTCTGTTAAATTAAATCAATTGAACGGTTTCTGGTGTGGAAAGGTTTGGTTTCAAGCTTCCTTAAAGTTAGTGATAAAGTTTGCTGTAAAAGTCATGATAAAGTCTTAGCTCTAGTGACAAAGACAGTATGTCTGGAAATGTAGCAAGAAAAACCAATTTGGGGGATTTGTGGAAACCAGCCTTCAGTCACTTGTTCACAGCTTTCTCTTACACCCCGACATAGAAGTGGCACATTGTACTTTCAAGTTCAATATGATCTTAGTGGGTAAAATGTCAATAATATGTACTTTTTTTCCAGTTGTAAAAGCAGATACACTAATAAAGAGAGAAATGGACTCTGTACAGGGAAATTCTTTTGTCTCTGTTTAGCTTCCCTGAATTTTGGTGTGGTGTCTTGAGAATGGTGGGACAGAAAGACAGAAAGGCAGCAAGTCCTCCCATTTCAGTCCTTAGATCCTTACAGTGCTGGCTGTGTATCAAACATACATTTCTATGTTCTAGACAACATCTGATCTACTTGCCTGGACTCTTTGCAGACAACAGAAAGGAATAATAGTTCTGAGGGGGACATTGTCTTACACACTCAAACTGACTAGATAAATCTTGTCCTAGAATTCTGTATTTCTCTTCACTGGTGATGAAACTAGACAACTAGCTGAGAAGGAAATGTTTGTACTGCAGAGGTTTAAAATTAGGTGCAATGACATCTCATTTTAGGAATTGCAATAAGATTATAGGAATTAACGTGCTAACACTGACCTTTCCTAGTAAACATATAAACATTACCTGCACAGGCACTGAAAAGCCACAATTTAGACGTAAGTTTCGGTGGTGACTGTAACAAATTTGTTTTTCGCTTTTCCTCATTTCTTCTACCAGAAGATTTCTAAAAGAATAATTATTTTGATGAAAAGAACCTGCTAGTCTTTATTTTAAATATTTTATGGATGGTTTATGATCCACTTTCTCTTGGACAAAATTGTTCTTTATCATAATATTTTCTCCCTTCCACTTCATATTTTCATCCTTCCCACCACCTTTGTCTTTCTGTTTACTGTCAGGCTTCTTTTTTGTGGACTAAACGAACTAGACTGTTTTTGTAGTTGTTCTTCTGGTATACTGCAATCCCTAATTTCCCTAACGAGCCTTTCTGTATCCAAACAGCTATCCTGAGGTTGGATGCTGAGTGGATCCAGTGGATCTTGCTTTACTGTGTTTTTTCCAGATGATGAGATCTTATTGCATAACACAAATGGTTGTCATTAATTACTAAATTTTTTTGTTGTTCTATAACTTAATTTCTCAAACTTGTATTTTTCTATCATTTTACAGTCCTGCCCTATGTTTGCACTGAATTTTAACTTTCTTATGACTGAATTTAACTAGCTATTTTATATTTGTGGGCCAGAATGATTACTGCAAATATGAAATAACCAGCTCCAGAAGGACATTTGTAATGTCCTCACATTGTAATAGTTTTTGCTTTCAGAACAGTTTATTACTCTTTTCCCTTTGATTAGTTTCAAATGCATCCCAAGTGCTATTAACTCTTACCTTTCCTATTGTTTGTTAGCTGCTCATGTAGAACCAAATTTTCTCTGCCTTATTAAGTATGGTTATCACACTAGTTTTACAGTTACGCTTCACTCTATTTTCCTTTTTTCTGTGTTTTTATTGCATTTCTGTTCTGCATATATATTATGTCCCACTAGCAGGCCTGCAGGTGAAATGATACCATCTTTCCTTTTTTTCTCATTAGAGGCAGGACATTTACTTGAATATTTTAATTCCTTCTTGAGACCTTCACGGTTCCTAGGAGGATGATATCTTGTAGCATTATCATAAGATTATGCTAACCTGCAAAAATGGAAAATTAAGAGAGAGAAGCAAAAGATTACTTGTGAAGCTGCCTGTTGTACGCAGTCAATGAATCAGCTCCTTAAAAAGCCCATTTGTATGAAATGAAACTCTTTTGTTAGTGCGTTTGTATTCCAGTTTCTTTCAATTATTTGTCAGAAAGCTCTCTGGGACAGGTTCATACCATGAATGTATGGAGGGATTTTTTTTTTTTTTTAAATGGGTATAATTGCTTGGATTTATTGTCTAGTTAAAGCTGTTCTTCATCCATATTGGAGGCTGTGCCATTATCTAACATGTAAAAATGTCCTTTTTACTATTGGTGAAAGCACCTGGTGTGATGTAAAGTGGTGTGAGACTGTTAAATGCAGTTTTACAACATGGTGTCATATTTACGAACAAGCCAAATTGTTCTCCACAGAATTTTACTGCAGAACAATTATATTTATACAGTATAAAAATATGTATCACTGTAGCGTGGCTTTTGCTTCCAATTCTCAGAAATGAAATTGCATCAAATGTCAGGAAGAGCTAGCCTTTTTACTTTCCGCCTTCAGTCACTTTCTCCAGTGAGTTGGATGAGAACTCTGTAACTGGACTCTTTTGGCTTCTTTTACTACTCAACTAAAGCCAGATCTATGAATTAATTCTTTTAAAATGGATGAAATCCCAATGAAAGTCCCTTAGCTTAAAATCATTTCGTAAATAGCAGATTTAAAGGCAATATAAATACAATTATTTGGATGATTACATCTCTTCTTGGTAAAAGAAAAGAAAATATTTTAAAGTGAATCACTAGCTGCCCTTTACAGTTTTCTGTGTAGAGACTATTGTTAATAGTCAATGACACTTGGAAAGACAGCAGAGTTGGATAAAAATCATAGCAATAAAATATAAAAGCTCTTTGAGTAGACTTGTCATACATCAATTAAAACTAATTAGAAAAAGATAAAAATACCTGCCAGTAATAATGCTTGACCTAATCATTAATGTGGTAGTCTTTGATTAACCTAACCCATGCAGTAAGACCATTCATGAAAATCACATATGTACTTAAAATATAATGGAATAAAGTAGATTGGAATGGAACAAATTTTCAAATTGCTTTCAAGGACTGGCACCTTCACAAGGAAAGATATTTGGAAGGTATACTAAACCAAATGATACGGTGCATGTAACTCCTCCATTAACTTGTGAGCATATGGAGATGCAAACAGATGAATGAAGTAGCTCTACTTAAATAACTTTGATATTTTTTGTAATTTAGGTGAAATTTGCTTGTAGTGCTGTAACTTATTCATTCTGCTCTGGAGTAGTGTATCACCTATGATCTGATCACTATTTTATATATATATATTTTTTTTGAGTGAAGGGCAACTAACTATGAAAACTAATGTATAAAACAAGTTCACTGTAACTTGACTTACCAGTCAGGATGTAATTGATTGTATACTGACTTGTTCTGTAGTCAACATTGGAGCCTTGCTTGAGCTCCTGTGATGAATTTTAGCTAACACTGCTTTCACTAATATTATTTCATACTAAGTATTAGATTGTTATTTGAATAGTCAATTCACTGTTAGTGGTTTCAAAAGTAATATATTATTTCTTAGGAAGGAGACTTGGCTTCAAGCTAGCATTGGAAGTTCTTTAAAAGC
Source organism: Strix aluco (assembly GCF_031877795.1). Taxonomy (NCBI): domain Eukaryota; kingdom Metazoa; phylum Chordata; class Aves; order Strigiformes; family Strigidae; genus Strix; species Strix aluco. Next base: position 57,668,644 of record NC_133931.1, on the reverse strand, counting down.
CCATTAGCCATAGACATAAGGGTTTACTTTGAAACTTCCAATAAGTACGTACCTGATAAAAATACAAATATAGAACCCTTTTTTTCCCCAATCTAATTAAACCATAAGTTAAACAAATGATGTTATGCTGCTGAAAGTGTTAGCTGCAGGGTACTGCTTAACCATTGATACACTCCTTAGCACAGTGTTTTCAAAATCTCACTGAAAAAGATGTTTTATACTAATTTAAATTTCTGTCTAGACCAATGGGAACAATGTGCATGGCCCAGAATGGAAGGGACAGTCTACCCAACAGTCTTTGGTCTTTTAACCGGTGCTTCAGTCTTGCAGTCATAGAGTAGCAGGCCGGGAAGGTGTTAGATCTATCTCCTGAAGATCTCTTCCATGTGTGCCGCCTTCTGCTTCCCTGGACATGGCTTTCCTAGCCTGCAGACAGTCTTCCTATGCTGGGACTACTGAGAAAGGATGAGAAGTTAATGTCTCAACCCTCTCCTCAGTAGTTACTTTTTCCCTGATACAGCAAGGTTGTTCTCTTCATTTCAATTGCTTTGTCCAGGACAAATTTAGAAATTCAGGGATTAGGGTGCTAGTGTTGCCTTTAGGAGGCTGTTTCACACCTTTGGACAGCTTCTTGTCATGACCCAACCTCCAGTTTTCCTCCATCCTGATTTCTAATTATTCTTACTTATACCTCACAGAATAAATTATTCTCCTCAAAGACAGTCATTATTCTTTTTACATCTTAGTAATTTACAGTTAGGTAAACTAATCGCATCTTTTTTATATTTTCTTGTTCTTTTTCAGTCATGAATTTTTCTTTTTGGTTTTGTTTTCATGTTAACTGACTCTGTCTTTCCATCACCTTTTCAAAATTTCTCTAATTCTGCCCAAATTTCTGGCGTTTTTCTAGTTTTCTAGTTAAGAGCCATTTAAGTCTGAAAATTATTTACCAGAGTCAGAGAGAGAGAGAGCAAGAGAGAGGGACAAAGAATAAATGTGTAGAACACCAGAAGCCTCTATACCAGACTGAACTATTTTTCTGTTACTTTATTTCATTACAAATTCATGTCTAATTTACTAATTTTAAATTTTTTTTCTTGATCTAGAATTGTTTTAAGAAGATTTGTTTTTTTAAAAAGCTCTACAATTGTTTTCTAGATATTTTTAATTTTCTTTTTTTCATTGAATACCTTTGTTTCAGATAAGATTATTTTTCCCCAATACCATTACGTACATATATATATATATACTTGTTTCCACAACAAAATTTTTCTTTGCTTTTTCCACCCCCACCCCTGCAAAATTTATATAGACCCCATATCTCTTACGCACTTTAAGGAAACAAAGACTAGAAAGTTCTAACTATAAGTCAATGTTAACTACTTAAAACACACATGAGAAGACAGAAAGACCTCTGGTTCTGTTTAAAATGAGGCAGAGGTGATCTGGATCTCAAATAGGGACAGTGTCCAATCAGAGAGTCACCAAAACGAAAGCCTGGTTACTGGCCAACTTAAGCACAAAGGAGGGTTTCATAAGACATAAGTAGCACAAATAACTTCTAGTAGGAAATCAAAAAGGAAATTTAAGGCGTTTTTCCATTGATTTGAATTTGAACAGGATTAAGTCCTTAAATTATTGTGTCTCATTTCAGGTCCTTCCTTTGCAGTGTGCTCTTTTGTGAGTTGGGAACTACTCAGATGATGCCGTACTGGACTTGAAGGTTCATATAGTCTTTCCCTCATTGGCCCCGTCTTGTAATGTCCTAGGGTGAAATCACTCATGTTTTGCACAGAAACAGCAGGTTTTTTTCCCTCTTCAGAAGAGAGGGAATATTTCACAAAATAGTTGATCCATACAGGGCAAAAATGCATTTTCTTTATAATGTCATTTTAAGCCTGAATTATCCCTGCAGCAATGAGAAGGTTCATTTTACATGCATATTGGCTTTGAGAAACTATGTAATTTGGATCCCATTCATTTTGAATATAGTTTTTAACTGACTGATTGTAGAGCTTTGGATTTGGGATTTAGAGTGAACTGTGCCTCAATTGGATGATATAACTTTAATAAAGGGAAATACAGCCAAGCTACATGAGAGCATCATTAACATATCCATTATGTTCCTAGGACTTGAAAAAGAACACCCAGGAGACTTCACAAGTTAGGAACATAGCTAACTTATTTAAAAGTTCTGTGCCTGTATAACTATGTTTGTTTAACTATGGTATTGAGATCTGGACTGTGTGAAAAGAGTATTTTATCCTTACAAGTCTAAAAATAACATTAAGTATGAGTGAAAAGTTAGCTTTCTTTAAAACTTCTTTCCTTAGTCATCAATAAACATGGCTAATTCCCTTTCCTCCCTCTTCCAGGCTTTGAGCAATGAGGAAAGTTATTATCTCTTGCACTAGTGAGATTTACATGGAGTAAAGGGTGTGTTTTATAGTGGTGAGATCAATTTCACCTCCAGAATTTCTAAATGCTTGAAATGTTTGGCTTAAAGCCTATGTAGGGGCGTAAATCCTATTATTTTATCTAGATAAGGTTCTTAGTATATGGGCATGGGCTCTACACTGAAGATAAGCAAACCAAATAACAATGGTTAACAATGTTTGTTTTGTTATTTATAACAAGTGAGAATAAAGGAAAGATAAACATAGAATGTGAGCTGTATCAGATGGCTTGTATCAGAAATAGCGTGGCCAGCAAGACTAGGAAGTGATTGTTCCCCTGTACTTGGCACTGGTGAGGCTGCATCTCGAACACTGTGTTCAGTTTTGGGCCCCTCACTACAAGAAAGACATTGAGGTGCTGGAGCGTGTCCAAAGAAGAGCAACGAAGCTGGTGAAGGGTCTAGAGCACAAGTATTATGAGGATCAGCTGAGGGAACTGGGGTTGTTTAGCCTGGAAAAAAGGAGGCTGAGGGGAGATCTTATTGCTCTCTACAACTACCTGAAAGGAGGTTGTAGTGAGGTGGTTGTTGGCCTCTTTTCCCAAGTAACAAGTGATAGGACAAGAGGAAATGGCCTCAAGTTGCTCCAGGGGAGGTTTAGATTGGATATTAGGAAAAATTTCTTCACTGAAAGGGTTGTCAAGCATTGGAACAGGTTGCCCAGGAACATGGTTGAGTCACCATCTCTGAAGGTATTTAAAAGATGTGTAGATGTGGTGCTTAGGGACATGGTTTAGTGGTGGACTTGACAGTGTTAGGTTTGTGGTTGGATCTGATGATCTTTGGAAGTGTCTTTTTTGACCCAAATGATTCTATGATTCTAAATAATGGCTGCATCAATAACAACTTTTTCATATAACTCCCTGTGGAGATCTTGAAGTAGAAATTATACATGAAATAAACCCAAGAACTGTGTGGTCAATTTAATTAAAAATATTTTTCCAAAAGTTAATGCTGGATGACCCTATCTCTGCATAACTTAGGGGTACAGGAATTAGGGCTACAGGAATACAGGGTAAGGGATCTTTATTTTATGGAGATAACCTGAACAGTTTACAAAAGGTTGGAAGTGAAAGGCTTAAAAGATCTGAAATTTCTGTTAATTTACTAAAACCTATTTAAGATCAACAGTCCTGAAACAGTCTTAAATCTAAGAGGAAAGTTTAAAGGCTTTGGGTTTGGATAGTTTAGAAAAGACCAAGAAAAGATGCAATAAAAGTCTCCCAGTACATAAAAAGTATCTGTAAAGTGGAAAGATATCGTTGTTTATATCTGTGTGGACAACAAATAATTGTTTTAGACTGCTTCAAGGAGAATTTAAATTAAACCCACAGAAAAATTTTTTATGGACAGTTGAGTGTTGGAATAAATTTTAGTGGTTGCATGATCTTATCTTGGGCAGAGCAACTGGATACAGGACAAATGGATAAGGGAAGAGTGACTGATGTCATCTACCCGTACTTCTGCAAACATTTGATACTGTTCTGCACAACATTCTTATATCTAAAATGGAGGCATGGATTTGATGGATGGACCACTCAGTGGATAAGGAATTGGCTGGATGGTTGCACTCAAAGAGTTGTGATCAACAGCTCAATGTCCAGATGGAGACCAGTGACAAGTGGTGTCCCTCAAGGGTCCGTACCGGGAACAGTATTATTTAACATCTTTGTCAGGGACATGGACAGTGGGATTGAGTGCATCCTCAGTGAGTTTACAGACAACACCAAGCTGTGTGGTGTGGTCAACACGCTGGAGGGAAGGGATGTCATCCAGAGGGATCTTGACAGGCTTGAGAGGTGGGCCTGTGCAAACCTCATGAAATTCAACAAGGCCAAGTGCAAGGTCCTGCACATAGGTTGGGGAAATCCCAAACATGGATACAGGCTGGGTGATAAGTGGTTAGAGAGCAGCCCTTTAGAGAAAGACTTGGGGATATTTGTGGATGAAAAACTGAATACGATCTGGCAATGTGCGCTCATAGCCCAGAAAGCCAATTGCATCCTGGGTGGCATCAAAAGAAGTGTAGTCAGCAGATCAAGGGAGGTCATTCTCCCCATCTACTTTGTTCTCATGAGACCCCACCTGGAGTACTGTGCCCAGCTCTGGGGCGCCCAGCATAAGGAAGGCATGGACCTGTTAGATGGGTTCCAAAGGAGGGCCACAGAAATGATCAGAAGGCTGGAACACCTCTCCTGTGAAGAAAGTCTGAGAGAGTTGGGTTGTTTAGCCTGGAGAAGAGAAGACTGTGGTCTTCCAGTACTTAAAGGGGTTTACAGGAAAGATGGGGAGGGACTCTTTGTCAGTGAGTGCAGTGACAGGACAAGGGGTAACGGTTTTAAACTGAGGAGAGGGTAGATTTAGATTAGATATAAGGAAGAAATTTTTCAGTGTGAGGGTGGTGAGACACTGGAACAGGTTGCCCAGAGAAGCTGTGGCTGCCCCCTCCCTGGCAGTGTTCAAGGCCAGGTTGGACGGGGCTTTGAGCAACCTGGTCTAGTGGAAGGTGTTCCTGTGCATGGCAGTGGGGTTGGAACTAGGTGATCTTTAAGGTCCCTTCCAACCCAAACCATTCTATGATTGTATGATTCTGTGAACTCACTGGATAAAATCCATGTTCCCTTTCAAGCTCAATTTTCTATGATTCTTAAATGTTATTACTAACTGGATGCTTTTATGCTTTTGTAGAACAATATTTTATACAGATTTTCAGTTGTCCTTTATTCAGCTTACTTTATGAAATGCCTCTGTAGTTCATTCAAAAATTTGCTTCCAGATGAGTCCCGACATTCCCCTTTCCTATAGCTAAATCTTTTGGTCTCATCTCAGAATGTATCTTTAAAAGTCTTTAAACCTGAATGGCTATAAAATAAATTATTGTCTCATCTTTCTTGCTGTGGATATTAATCTCTTCCCAGAAGATGTGGTGTAAGTTAAACATTCATGGATAAGCTGTTCTCCCAATAAATTTTAGATTGATTTAAATATTCTTACAGTGCAAGATTATTATGGAATAATTGTATATAGCACCACACTTCAATATATCAACATCTTGAAAGGAGGCTTCAGTCATCTTAGTAATTTGTGGCATAAAAGTTCTTACGAAATGCTCAGTAATGAAGATGTTCTTGTTAAATCTTAGAAAATTGATTTAGAGTTTTTATAAAGAAGATAGTTTTTAAAAAGGATGGCTTGAGAATAAATTACAGGGTATAAAATGAAAGATTTCCCTTCAAAATGTAAGTGACAAGAGATCACTTATGATTTGATGAATGTCCTAGAGTCTTAGTGAATGCTAACATCTTAACATCACTGCATTGCAATATATAGTCTAATTAATAGACAATATATTTGCATTATTTTGCATAAATTGATTCATTTCTAAAATATAAACCAATTATTTTATATTTTTTCCTAGTGAAAAAAATCTTTGTCTCATGCAAACTGAAGTATCTTTCCTGTTTGACAACATGATTTGTTGTTTTTTCATCTTTTGACTGAATGGATTTGGTCACGTATATGTTTAGCTTATCCCTTATTAGTCATTTAGTAGTTTAACAGTCTATGACTAAAGGCTTTTATCAGATGTTCTGTGTGAAGCATGAAGAATAGTTACCAATGTTTTACATATATCTGTATACCTTGCTTAAAGGCACAATACAAAGCAAAACAGAGTAGAATGCTAAAATGAAATTAAAAAAATCAACTTTAAAGTTTAATCACAGTATACGAATAAAATTTTTTAAAGTAGTGAAAATGTTTTTATTGTTAAGTAGATGACCTCCTCTTCCATAATGAAGATCTTTACTGGGCTTATTAAATCAGAGATTTCCTGGTAGTTTTTTTTCAGTTAGGATTAGTTTTTCCTGTAATTTGATATAAAATACCTATATATGTGAACAATAATTTTTTTTTTTTTCCTCCAAATGATGAACACAAATTCAAGGCTTTAAAATATAAATTAGATGCCATTTTTATGTATGAAGACTGCTCAGCTTCCTGGGCCCATGCTTACTCTTCTGTAGAACCTTGCATCTAAAGCAGCAGCAATCACTGATGGGGCTTCTTCAAAGAGGGAATTTAATTTTCTCTTGTAAACTATGGTTCACAAATGATTTCTAACTGGATGCAAATGCCATAATGTTCCAGGTTCTATGCAGAAATAGTCTACTCATGTCCACGGAGCAATACAATACTTCCATTTTATGCTACAGGCCTGGTTCAGGGCTTTGGGAAGAACTCTGATGGATGACTTCGATCTTTCTCTTCTGCACAAAGGAGACTGTAAAAAATTATGCCATGCTCCATAAAACTATATATTATTCATAAATATTATGTATATGTATTTTTTAATGAACTCTGAGAAATTTGAAGGGGGATTATCCAATTGCCTGAAGTCATGCTCTCCTTGCTGCTATTAAACAACAACATCTGCTGTGAGGTTTGTTTCTCATGTATCCTTTCAGAGCACCTTTGGGAAAACAGTGGGGCAAGTGAGTTTGTCATCTTTTAGTGTTAAACTTGTTTATTTACTGAGCTCATGAGAATAGAATTCATCCATAAACTTTCTGAGACCTTGATTTGTTAGAGCCAGCAGCCAAAGATGATCAAAATTGCTTGTTCTTGCTCAGTATTTCTTTACATTAAGCTTCTAATGAACGGAACAGTCAGCTATCAGAATGTATATTATTTATTAACTATACTCAACACATTGGGAAAGCAAAATAAAAAAGATCTTTTTGTACTTTATGGCATAGTGGAGCACATTGTTCTTCCATGCAGTTCAAATCTAAAGAAATACCTCATAGCTATTTGCCCTCATGTTATAAATGTGAAATCAATCTCTCTACTGTCTTCGGAGAGCCATAGAGCAGAAGAAACCAATGTCTCTACCAAGAATCTTAACGTATGGCTGAATGTCAAATAGGTTTGCAATTTGAATCTTTTCACCAACAGTGTCAGTGTCTCCTAAACAAAGCTGAATCAATTCCTGCCAGGCAACCTGGAGACAAATACTGCAGTGTTGCTCATTTGTACCTGTTCTAGCAATAACATGGGAATTCACTTCCCAAATATATCAGCTAGTACCACATTAACTAGTCAGCAAATAAAGAAAAAGATTGAGATAAATCCAATCTGTAGGAGCGATGTTATATTCTTAACTGTTTCCAGGATGATTCAAGAAGAATAATAAAATTTTACTATTTATTTTTATCTATTAATAGCTTATTTGATAACAAATGTGTTATAACAGCTTCCTATGTAGTTATTGCTTGATTTGGATTATTCCCTTTTCCTGTGTTTTGAGGTCTGATGACTTCAAAAGAAGTCATGTTCATGTCTTTTCTAAAACAATTCTTATATACATATACCAGACTTCAGTGGGGAGATTATAGAGGACCCTTGAGTGTATCACAGCTACCTAACAACTGGCTTCAGCATATATTTTTTGGCTAAAGATAGGAAATTAAATATCTTCCGTACCATGGAATCAGGTGAAAAGACTAGTTTTCCTAGAGTCTCCAGAATAACAGGTATGTGTTAAGGTGAACTGAAGAGAACCTCCCTAACTGTAAATCTGCCTATTTTTTCTGCTGATAGTATATTTTTTGATATTTAAATATTAATGTACTTTGACAAGTGCATTAGGACTCAAGTGATAAATCTAAAACATACAGTTGCTTATCTCAAACATTAAAGTTAGGCTGATGGTCTCCTGAGTATTGGGGATTGACCATATATACATTATTCATCCAAGATGGTTACATGTCTTTAAGCCCAGACTCATTTTCATTTCACTTCCTCATGTGCTGCAGGCAGCAAGACTAGGTATATATTGACATTTGCAAAGTGTATTGCAGATCAATATGATACACTTTAAGGTAATTGTCCATATAGAAGGTTGTCACAAACTTGTGAGAACTTTCATGAAGTAGGAGGTTAGTTTTAGCATTTTACCACACTCTGACTTCTGCCCTTTCTGTTGTAAAATAAGCTACTCTCATTTCAAGGCTGTCTATTCTGTAACAATTGATTAAACAATGTTTCTTTATTTCTCAAATGTTTCCTCTGCTGTACATGGTAGCCCCTTTGGGCTTTCTGAAATTGGCCTACAGAAATCAGACTGTGCTTCTTTGGTACAACTCATCAGTTTGTTATTGCATCAATCTGCATACCTGTGCATGCTCCACCAATGGCACCTGCTGAGGCAGAAGGAAATCAGGGTGTGCTTTACATTAACTCTCTGGTTCTAGTCTTTAACATTTAGCAGTAAGTTTAGCATGGTGCCTTCTGTAAGAACAGCAAATGAACACAGCTGCTACATCTCTAACATAATGCAACCCACACAAGAATGTAGATATATTTAGGTCTGACTGCACTGAACTGAAGGTTGCTGAGGTGCAGTAGGTGATGATCAGGGACATTGCCAGAGCCTCAGGTGCCTTGACTGACTGGCTACAATACTACTGAAGGTGACTACAATACTAAGAACTACAAGTACAACCAGAATGACTGTTCTTGCTGCACTGATGCTGGGTCTCCTAGACTCCTTACACTAAATGCAAAGTGAATATCACATGACCTGCTTGATTCCTCCTTTCTTATTTTGGGGTATAGGACAGCAGAATCAGAAAGCACTACATGAACAAAATTTTCCAAGAATGCATCAGGTGATTTAGGTTTTGCTGTGTCATTGACCTGCCATAAAGGGAACCTGCCAGGCTAGAAAGTCTGGCACAGAATGGTTCATAAAGTTCCTTGGCTTCTCTATACCTCTGCGCATTCATGCCCTTGTTTTCTTTAGAAAACTGCACACTGAGTGCCTCAGAGCATGTAAACATACTTTACCTGCAGCTGAAACAGAAAGGAAATCTAAGCTTATTTATATGCTTGAATGTTTGAACTATGGCTAAGGACTACAAAGTTATATTTATTTGCATTTCAGATATTTTTTAAAACTATCTATTTTTTTTTAAGCTGATAAAAGAAAAATTGCCATCATAAATTATATGAAAATTCTGCCAGGCGACTTGTCCCTCCTTGGAACTAGGGATCCCTTATGTGACTGTAATGATCACATGCAGCATGTCATGATATTTACATTTTGTCTATAAAAGAAATATAGCATCTAGATCTGCTCTCAGAGAAGTTAGTAGGTGATTGACTTGCTATCAATATGTTGGGGAGGAAGGAGGATTGGGTTGAAATTCTCACAACAGAAAATATGTAAGTTCCCCTTTGTATTTCTGATAGTTACTCAAGGCATGCAATTTTGGTGTGTTAGGTAAAAAATGCTTTTGTTTATAGGACTAGCAACGCCAAGACAATTTCCCAGCAAAATGTTCTGATTTTATTATTTATGATTTGTATTATAAGTTCTGCTGGAAGCATCTATGAAGATCTGGAGCTGTGAATGCATATTAACAGTCCCTGCTTCACAGAACTAAAAATCTAATGAGACAATATAGATGATAGGTGTGGAGAAGCAGAGGAGTGAGGGATGAAGGTGTTTTTTCACTGTAACCTTCCAGCTGATTAATAATGATGGAAATGGAACCCAAAAGTCTAGTCCTGCCACCCTGGAGCAGCAGAACCCCACCAAATCCTGCCACTGATCCTTCTTGGCGTCTTGATTAATTCAGTTCAAATGCCTGAACTCTGCAGGCATAATTTTTGTTTCTGTACTAAAATCCCTTCAAGAGAAAGGCTATCTGTATTGATTATTTCTGCAGAACAAGTTCTGCCTCTCCCTAATGTGGAGTTAACCCATGCGGCAGAAGTTCTTCTATCGTAGCACAAGATAAGAATCATCCAAGAGCTTAAGTGCAGGGGATAATGAATGAATTGTTTTAGAAATAGTTTAAAAAAACCCAAACCAACCCTTTTATAATTTTCTTCCAGTTATAACTCATGCTATGTTACTGGAGAGTGACAGCTGAAAAATGTGTAGTAATTACATTTATAGGAAAAGCTCCACGATTTTTGACTATTTTTATCTAGTACCAAACCATTCTATGACTCTATAATAGAAAAACAGATTGCCTGGCTTTAACAGTGGGCTTTAAAATGAAGATATGTCCTATATAGAAATCAGTTAGTTTGTCCAGTCTTCAAAGGGAAATAATGAACAAGTATGATTTGATAATCATAACAAGATTAAGTGGGACACTCATGAACACTGATAAATACACAGGGGACAGAATTAGATGAACAAGTAATAAGCATCTCAGATCTCTTAAATTCCTCTGGTGATAGGATACTGGGCTTATGCACTAGGCTATGGACTATTTTCCAGGGTAAAAGGTTCATTGGCCCTGAGGCCATAAACTATGACCACTTCTAAGCATCTACAGTTCATTATGTCATAATGTGCATGAGACTCTTATCATGTGAATAATACTCTAGTTAAATATAATATAAATCATTTTTTTTAAAGTCCCTGAACACCAATTTACATGACATATTGTAAAGACTCCAAAAGAACCTCTTTCTGAAGTCAATTGGACTCTTAACTGGTGTAGTAAGGAGTTGAGAATCTGAGAATTAAACTGCTCCCAATTAGGCTGTAAAAAGTATTTTATAAATGAGAAACACACTAGTGATTTGAAGCCAACTTAGAAACAGACCACTACTGTTTCATACACAGGATTGAGATGGGAGGGTAAAGGGCAATTTCGAGAATAGCAACTTCATACTTCATATGCTTCTATGTCCAAATAAGCCATTATGTTATTTAAAATCCACTATAATGCTTGTATTTGAATGGGGTAACAACATGACAACCCAATTTATCTGCAAATGGCCAAATAAACCCAGCACGTGGCTTCTTTCTGAGAAACTACATCCCAACTTTGCCTTTCTCAGGGCCACCCTCTTATCTGCAGTCTTGCTGCAACTACTAGCAACTATTTGAACTCTGAATGCATGAGGAAGATGCTCAATTACTTCAGTAAACATTGTGTGTCCCTGAGTATTTGTTCTTAGCGATTGTTGCTTACCCATCAATAATCAAAAGTCAAAGCCCTGATTTAGCCCTGCATTTTAACCAGGAACGTGTTCAGATGTCCAGGTTCAAAGGGCTTTGAAACAGATAGAAAGTCTCTGAGCTCAGAGATGTGCCCTGCTTAAGAGAGATAATACTGAGGGTCAGAAAAAGTCTCTAGTGATGCAGCTGACCCTCTGGCTCAGAGCTGATGACTGGGTCTATGGTGGCAAACAAAGCATGGAAAAGATACAGCTTAACTAAACTAAAACTATGTCCTGTGGTCTGCCCTTCACTTAGCAGTGTGAGTGCATTCTTTGTGCTCCTGAATGCATCTTACTGCTTAGTTTTAGCCTAAAAGAAGCCATTTTGGGTGCTACAGGATGGCTCTGTAACATGGTTTGTTTTCTTTTGGAAACTTCTTTCCCCATCATGCCTTATTGTCAGTTATCTTTTACTTTGATAGAGCCAAGAAACTGCTGACCTAGCATTATGTTTTGTAATAGGGCTCCTATTTACTCAACACTACAGATAAATGATCTTATTCAAAAAAATAAACAAAATGAGAGCTGCAGAAATGTACACATTTCCATAAAAAAAATTAATAGAGCTGCAATTTCCTGCACTGCATATTAAATAGCATAGATATCTGAAAATTTTCCTGCTGTCTTCTACTACCATTGACATTCTGTATTATCACTTAAATATTCATAACCTCAATCTAGCAGCAGATAAGCATATTACCATACTGTTGATGCTCTTGTTCAGGTTGAACCTTTTCTTCTGTTCTTGCGGTGGATTTAATTTCTCTGTGTTCAACACCAAACTTAGGCCAAACGTCTATTTAGAACGGCTGTCTCTTGATCCAGCCACCCTGAAATGCATTAACCAGACTAATTTCTGACTACAGATATTTTGCAGCTTCTGTTTGTATTTCCTGAGTGCCTCAGGAGAATGAGAAGTGGCTGGCTTTGATAGTCTCATCCTTACTCTGTAGTCTTATCCATATGAACTCTCACAGGCAGTATAGTTTCGTACAATGGCCAGTGCTGCGGGCCTTGCATGTTCTCAAACTGAGAGTTGGGAGATCACAGAGGAAACAGGCACCCACCAGAACTAAAGGGCATATGAGATGATTTGCATTGATAGTGCTTTGGGACAGTTTTATGACCCAGAGAATCACGTTGAGAACTACAGCTAAAAATATGGTCAATTAAGCGTGGCTACAGAAAAGGTGTGCTAGAAATTATGAATGTTAGTGTAGTTCCCCTGCCCTCTGAAATTTGGAAATTGCTGACCTCCATAACTGCAACAAAATTTGAGAATAATTTTCAAAGTTACAGAGATGTGTTCCCTGAGTCTGTTCTTTAATGCCTGAAGCAGTTTGATATCAGCTATGACCAAGTACTTCTCAAATGTCTACAATTAAAAATGAAACAATCATTATTATCTGCTTTTGACATTATTTGCTTATTTTTCATTCATAAATGATAGTGTGGAAAGATCATAAAAACACACCATCAGAAAACACAGGTGACTATGGATGGGGACTTAAAAATATTTGCATTCTTAGCTGGAAAAAATTAAAATTTGGGTATTGGCAGAGTTGCCTACTGGCATAATATAATTTAATAGTTATTCTCTTTAATACTTTTGATTCAATACATTTCAATACTTCAATATAGTGACTGTTTCATTTTTTTAATTATTATAGATTTACTTTTGAAACTTGGGACTGAGAAATATTTTTTCAAGCAGCCGTAGAGATGGTTATTATTTATTAAAATATTCAAATATTGGATAAACATTTTTTTTTCACATTGAGCTTCGCAATACTGCTAAGTAGAGTAGAAAGTAAAAATGCAAGGCCTGAATTTTCTACAGAACCTTGAAAAACACAACAGGTTCCCAGATTTGGAGTAGTGGAATATAGAATTTCCCAAAAGATTAATACTTTTTTGTTTTACAGTTTAGTAGATATTCTGATTCGGCTGTAACAATTTAAGAGATTTAGATCATAAAGACAAATGCTTTGATGCCACAGAGAGAGGTGCATTAGTAATACCTCTTTATAACTCTATTAGTTCAGTAGCAGTCTCTGGGCTATTGACATCTTGTTGGCAGGACCAGTGCTAATGCAATATATTGCAAAAAAACCAACCCTTTTTCTGACTTTTCGGCATCAAAGGCAAGCTGAAAGAGGCATCTGTTCACATTAGAGGAAATATAAGGACATGTCATGACCTTGACATAATTTTTCAAGTCTTCTGGTGGAACCAGCCATCTTATGGAAGTTTGCCTAGAAATTTTGTGCTTTAAACTGGCTCTGTGGCCCCACAGGAAAGTCCATGGTGACATTTATCCACCAGTGCAACTGCCTCTTGTGACATCTTGTTCCCTAATACAAGGTTGAGATGAATTAAGGGGACAGAAAAGATTATTCCACTACCACCCTCTTATCTCTTTCTAGTCTGTGACCATTAGAGGACGTGTGGTGGTGCAATTCTTACCCCTCCCCGCCCCTCCTTTTGGGCTGCTTGATGCTACATGTGATTCCACCCACATCCCCCTAGCTATACACCAATCTGTGAAGATAAGGACTGATAACGTTAACGAGCCTGGCTCCTGCCCCTCCTGATTGCTTGGAAATGGTTAAAATGGCCGATCATCTCCTAAGGGCCTGGCACAGCTATACCTGGGATGTGGTCAAATGGGAACAGTAACAGAGTTGCACGTTCATGAAGTTCTTGTGCAACTGCTGGAAGGCACCAGATGGTATCTGACAAAAGTCAATTATCTTGGACCCTATAAATGGCGACCACAAGGGACACCCTTTGAGCTCTCCTGGATCGCAGCGGGCCTGTGACCAGCATCTCCCCTGAGCTGGGATGCCTCTCAGGTACCAAACCCTTAAGGTGCCGTCTGCTGCCAGAGCTGACGGAAGGCCAGGGCGAAGTCCACCTGCTCGAGTCTCAATTATCGCCCGTTGAGGAATGCCAAGGCATTGTGAATATTTACTCTAAACTCGAGAGGAAAATTTTCTTTTGAGCTAGCTTCTCTTTCACCTGTTCTTTCTCTGCTTATTGGTGTGTGGGTACGTACTTCATTCTACTGGATCCAGATACTTTCGTTTCTGTGTGTGTGTTTGTATGTTTTGTGTTCATTCTACTGGATCCAAATACTTTTGTCTCTGTGTGTGTGTTTGTACGTTTTGTGTATGCGCATGTATATATGTATAAATTAAGGTACCGTTAAGTAAGTTAGTGTGAATCTTGTCATTTTAGAATCTGTGAATAAGTCGCTTTCCTTTCTTTCAGCATTTCTGGATTATTTTGTAATAATAATAAATTGCTGTTAGTTATTAATAAATCTAGATTTCTTACTAAATCATTACCGTGTCAATACTTTCATCCACGACAGGATGACAGACTCATGTTAGTGCAGAGTCTTTTACTATCATAGCACAAGTGCAATCAGTTCAGAATGTTTACATTGAGTACTTCTAGATGTCGTTCCCTTGCAGAGAATGTAGAAATCAGTTTGGGGTATGATAGTCACATATGAAAGGTTGTGGCTCTTTGGAGAGTTACACATGAAATGTTCAACTAGTAGTATAATCAGTCAAAAGAAATATAAATACTTTTCAGCTGGTAAAAATATGAAACTCTTACCTGCATACAGTTATTGTAACAAGAGATGACACACGAGCGTGAATCAATGTGCATTCTGCAGTGGAGGGAAATATGTTCTTATTCTTGTGTTTGTTGACCAGAGAATTCCCTACACTGGAAATCTTTTTTATGTGTTGGGGGAACTCTGCGATTCTCTGTCTGAAGTGATCACACAGTACAAACCTAAGGAAAGAGACTAAACTGATGTTTTGCAACCATCCCACTATCCAATCTGGGAAATAGATGGCAGATGAATTGCCTCCTGCCCACGGACTTAGTGCAAATCAAGGGCTATGATAACTATGATAACTATGTTAAATAAGAAGAATGGGCCCTGGGAGGCAACCTACCAGCCCAAACCATGAGGTGACATTGCACTCTGACTGGCTTTTGGGGTTTTGTCTTTGCTTTGGGACAATGAACTTTGAAATTAAATTTAAACAAGCTTTTTTCTAAACCCAGATGCAGGGAAACCGAGGAAAGAGATCTTAATTTCTTCCACCCAAATGGGAACAAGTCTTGGAGGACAAGAGTCTTCATTTCACTAAACTTTGAGGTTAATCTGAAGTGACCTTTCAGTTTTTCCATCTAACTGAATAAATTAGTTATTCACACAACTTTAATTAAAAGAATAAATTTGTGGGCCCAGAACATTTTTGTTCTTTTTTCCATTTTCTGTTTTCCTCTTACTTCAAATTTCCAAAACTACATTCTATTTACATATAAATGCACTATATATATGTATATGGGTGTGTGTATATATGTATATATATAGCAATGAGTATATATAAAAGCAATTGAGCTTTA
The DNA here is from genome assembly GCF_031877795.1 of Strix aluco. Lineage (NCBI taxonomy): Eukaryota > Metazoa > Chordata > Aves > Strigiformes > Strigidae > Strix > Strix aluco. The sequence continues at coordinate 57,652,728 of NC_133931.1, read as the reverse complement.
CTCAAATACTAAAATAAAAGAAAGCTGCTTCTGAATCATACACAGTGATTTTTATGGTGGTATACTTGGGATGTACTTAGATGTGAAATATTTACTCATGAATCCAGTTAAAAGTGATTGGCAATCTATATGAGCTGCAATTTACAGAAAGATTCTACTTCTATTGAGTTTGTCTCTGGGTTACAGCAATGCACTAATATCCCAAGAAGGATTCTGTTTCTGTTAAAAACATGAGGCGGGTGCTTTTGACCCCACCATTTTTTTTTTGTTTGTTTTTTAGCTGATCCAAGATTTGTCCCAGAAATTGTGCATGAAATTCTTGAGGGAATCTTTTTATGTAGGCCTTTACTGCTATAGATTATGATCCATAACAGAAATGTTCTCCCTGGTGTAGGGAGAATTTTCTGGGACGGTATCCCTGTGGCTTTTTCCTACTTTCTCTGTGGGGTTTTTTAATTAAAGTTGAACCTCTAGTTATGACAACTGAATTATTAAAACTACCCTAACTGATAAAACATAAATCCTAACTGATACAACATAATTGTACCACTTATCATTTCATTATAAGTTAATTTGCATCTATGAATTGAAATGGCTGAGAGTATACTAAGTTAACTGGAAGTAATAAAATTAACATAAAATCCTCATGGTAAAATAGATTAATGGAAATATTTTTAAAAAATTGTTATTTATTAAAACACAAATAACAATGTTAGAAACTGTTAATGAACTAATATTTTTCCATATGTTTGAATCAGATGTTATTGTTTTCACATTAGACGTTTGATATTTTGTTTCCTTTTGACTTTAAAATAAAAGCACACTTTACATAAAGGTAGTTTTAAAATGAGATGTATTAGAATATTAAATTTCATTAATTGATCAATTTCCTTAAAATTTGTTGTCTGTCTAGCCAGTCAGTGTATGACAGTTAAAGATAAAGATGAGGATCAGATAAATCTATTTAAGAACAATTGAGCTTTTCACTGAAACGATGTTTGCCTGTGTGATTACAAAAATGTATTTTTCACTCTGAAGCTTTAGGGAGTGAGAAAGATTATAGGATAAGATTGAGTCTTTCAAAAAGATGTGTCTCCATTTTATGGAAACACCTTGTCTCTTAGCAGACCTAACCAGTAGCTATTTCAAAGTCGCTTGAGCTCATCAGCACACACCTTCATTGCTTTTCCCAGTCCCTTGCTAGCTGGGCTGGGCTCCAAAAACTTGTCTGGCTGAGGAGCTGTGCAGGACGCTGCCTCGGGCAGCGGGGTGCCTGGGGGAGAGGGATGCCTGGGACAGTGGGATGCCTGGGGGAGAGGGATGCCTGGGGCAGCGGGGTGCCTGGGGCAGTGGGATGCCTGGGGGAGAGGGATGCCTGGGGCAGCGGGATGCCTGGGGGAGAGGGATGCCTGGGGCAGCGGGATGCCTGGGGGAGAGGGATGCCTGGGGCAGCGGGGTGCCTGGGAGAGAGCGATGGCTCAGGCAGCAAGATGTCTGAGTCAGCGGGATGCCTGGGGGCGCAGCGAGATGCCTGGGGGAGCAGTGGGATGACCAGCCCGGGGACAGGCCACCTGCGGGGACCCTGCTGAGCGCCACAAGAGGGTGCGAGTGCCCTGCGCAGCCACCCCACCGCGAAGAGCATTTGTTTTTGTGAATGACATTACCACAGAAAGACTTTTCTGTAATATCGAGGAGAGCAGAGTGACTGAGGTCCAAGGAAATGAATCAAATTAGACGGTCAAAGCCTCAGCTTGTTCCCCTTGTTGATGAGGCGAGGTCGGTCAGCACCAGCTGCGGGCTGTTCCTGCATGGGTGAATGGGTCCTCAAGGGAGAAGGGCTATTTCTGGATTTTGTAACCCAGTCCATTATAGGGAGTCAGTGGGGAAAGCCCCTGAAGCTTAGCGAGTCACTGGGAACAGGAGAATTGGCTCGAACTGAATACCCTTTTAGGACTTTCTCATACTGGAGGAAGTACCTGGTGGGTGTGTGAAAACATGTCTAGGAAGTAAATTTTGACCTGCAGTAGAAAAGGAGAGCTATTCTAGGGCTAAACAGCCAAAGGTAACATTCTGATAGGAAAAACACTTCCTACCTAGTAGTTCAAAACTATCTCAGTTATTCCTCAGTTGTTTCTTAGTTTCTAGATTATTTCAAAGCAGTAGTTAGAAGTGGCATCCAAGCAGAGAGGTATTATTTAAACATACTGTACTGGGTGCTCTTCTTCAGCTGTTCTTCAGGGGCTACTGCAGTACAGGCAGATTGACTTTTCTGATGTTACGGGAAACTAACACGGAAATATATTTTCTACATTCCTCTTTTTTTAAGTTCTTGTTTGTTTGTTTATTTTCTTTTGGCTTTGTGTGTGTTTGTTTTAAATTTGGGATAGTCTTTCTACTTTATAAGCACTTCGCTTTGCATGCCACCTTTCAGCTCTATTTTTTTATGAGGTAAATTTCAAAGTTTGTTCCTGCTAGTTTTAGGGTTGATAAAGCCAAGAGTAAATCAAACTGGAAGACTCAAATTAACTTCACAGATAGGAAGGGATAAGCCATGAGCTAGGAAACAATACCTAAACTAGGCAATAACTCTCATGTGCCACATTCTCAAACCCTCTTCTTCCCAAAAGCAGAGCCAATATTCCTCCCCAGCTTTTAATACATCCTATTTATTTATGCATTTATACAGATTTCACAGAGATGTTGCTTCATATCTGGTCTGTGGAAAAGGTTTTTCTCTCCATTCTTAAAGATCCAGGACAATTTTTTGTAAAAGTGTCTGGAATTTAATAATCCAATAGTAAAATTTGATTATATAAATTATTTTCTATAAGAATTTCTTTTGAAGTATAACTCATAAAATATGATGATGAGTGAAGAGTAAAGCCAAAACAGGTACGAAAGTCCTCTGAAGTACTGATAAATCAGTAAATAGGAAATGTAGCTCTAATGAAATATTGTTAGTCTGTGAATCTAAAGCCCACAGTAAGTGCAATTACTTAATGGGTGCTCTGAGTTTAGTCATATTGGAGTGATTAAAATGTTTCTTAAGAAAACAAAAAGAGAAGTTAATAATTTCTAGAGCTTTGGAAGTGTCTGAAGATGGCTACAGCTCTTCTACCTGCAGGTGACATTTTATCTGATGAGAAATCCTGCTGCTTAGTTTGCTCAGTAAATACACGGAAGGAAGGATTTTCCTTATCGCTGCAGAAAAATGAAGAAACTATATAATGCAGATTCAGAAACTGGTAGTATTTCCTTTTGAACAAACTGAACAGTTAATTTCAGTGTTGAAGTTTCTACATTAAACAAATATTGAATCCATTAGTGACTTGATCAAGGGTACATGACTAGCCACAAAAATAGAAACATTACAACTATATTGTGGCAAAATTCCATCCTGATCATCATATTATCAATTTTCTTTTTTTTTGGGCTAAGAAGATCCCACAAACCAAATTGTCACCTAAAGCCAAGGCCTGTGTGTAAATGGATGAGTAATCAGTTTTCCAGAATTTAAAGGTTTTATAAATAACTGTAAATATAGTTTTAAAAATTTCAGGCATCTTTTGTCCCAAACATTTCATTTGCATCACTTTTAGTGCATATCTACCAGCACTAGCTGTTAATTTTTGATATGATACTTTGCTTGATTTACTTTGATTAAGACTTTATTTTATTAATAGACCCTTTGTGATACTCTAGAATACCCTCAGGGCTTGCAAAGTGATGAGATTCTCCATATTGACAAATGCAGACCTCACTATGTGATTTCCATTAAATTACTCATAATATTAGACATCTGGAAAATATTTACTCGTTGAAGAAGTGTGGGGTAAGACTGTACACATAACCACGAAAAATGCACCGTGTGGAAATAAAGACAATGATGATACAGTTCCTTTTCCAAACATGTTTTAGGTATATGGCATAATTTTTTTGCCCATTAAAAGACAAAAAGATTATATGACACAATGACTGCTTATTCAGAATTCTATAAAGAAATAATTATATTCACCACAGAGGTTTTACTTAGTTGAAGTCAGTCAGGCCTCTCATATAGTCCAGTCCTGGATGAGTGTGTGGCTGTGTATATGCACACAATAGTATTGAACATGCATGTATTTTACTGCTTCATCTTGTCATTACACTATCGACAGAAGAATAAGGCTATTTTGGGATGCATTTGGAAATGCAGACACATAGCAAACCTGTGTGTAGACATGTAACGTGTAGTTGGATGAATATTCAATCCTTTTTTGTATCCTGGCTATATGTGTACACTAGCACCGAACTGCTCATCTGTATTTAGGTTTTTTAACATCTGTAGAAATGTGGTAACTTCATGCAGCTGGGTAGTTATATGCTTCATTTCCATTTATCTGAGAATGTAACTTCCTAACACGTGTTCTTCCTCCTTGTAACACGCTCTTCCTCCTGTAACTCAGCTTGTCTGTTACTTTGGAGTAATTTCTCCAATTGTTTTAAGGTATGCTTCTGTTCTTCTTTTTAACATTTTCCTGTTTTTTTGCTTCCTTCCTTCAGATGACTCAATGCTTTTGTCTTATTTTTGTTAGTGCTCTACCACTCTTGATTCCTATAGCCTCAATTTCCAGTAGTGCTTTTTAAAAGCCATTGAAACAGTGGAAACTTAAAAGCAGCCATCACTTTTGTGAAAAGAAAGGTCTATTATAAATAGGTTTATAAATCAGTTACTTTTCTGTTAACACTTCAAAATGCACATGAACTGACACATTCCTGGTGAATTATTTTTTTAATTCTGTGACATCTCGTCCTGACGGGGATTTGTCTACTGTGAGAAAATACTCTGGCAACCACACATATGTTTTCTTAATGATGAACTTGAAAAAAATAACAGAAAGGCTGAGAGTGGAAGAGAAAGTGATCCAAGTGATTTGGATCACCGAATTTAGAGAAGTCAGATATCTAGAAACAAGGATTTCTGTCTTATGTACAGACAGAAATGGAAGGAAAATGGAAGCGGTGGTAAATGTGGGACTGAAAAAATGGGGCTTGTGGTGAGCAATCAGCTCCTAGAGCACTGCAGCGAGAAAGGATTAATGTAATCTTTAGAAACATAGGCAGGTGAATAATGTAGCAATTAGGAAACTTTATGGCTTACATTTGGCTTCTGCCTTAGCATAACTGGCATTCTATCTCTGGTTTTGATATCCATGTTCAAAGAAGGCCATCGGTAACTAAGGAAAACCATAAGAATTTTTACAGAATTGGAAAACATACTTTATAATAACAAGTTTAAGGTGAGTCTGCTTATCATGTTGTTCTTTCTTACTGAAAGAAAAAAAAAAAAGGATGAATATAAGGAGAAGATTTTGAAAGCTATATGGAGACTATTCTCCATATTAACAATTTAACAATGGTATCTTCAGTCTAGCAGGCCAAACTGCAACAAGATTCAACAGCTGGAAGATGGAAGTAGACTAATTCAAACTAGAAATAAATCTTGTACATATAGAATTGTTAAAACTACTTGAAATGGCCCACACTTTGGTTGTTTGTGCATGACAGTGTTTTATAGTCAGCATACCACAGACATATTCAACAGTACTACAATTTTCTACAGGGGCCCAGAGCTTTGAAGAGCACTGGGGCACACCCAGAATACTCCTAGAAGCTCATTCTACTGCCCCTTGAACTGGTGGTGGCTGCAGTTGCTTATAGTCCTTGGAGTAGCCCTTGTTTGGAAATTTTCCCTTATTCCAGCTTCATTTATATTGGTGAAATTGACAGCTCCTCAGAGGTGGCCACCCTGAGATGACAGCTTGACAAAATTATTAAGAAAGACCTGCCTCCTGTTTTAAAATTAACATGTGCTCTATCTCTGCTTTTTCGGACTTCATTTTACTAGCTTTGTACTTTCTCAGGCTTTCTGAGAAGTAAAAATACTTTATACAAAAAAAATGATTAATTTGGAAAAGGAAATAAACTCAGAGACATTTTCCATGTAATTCAGAACATTTGCTAAAATTTAAAACCTGCTTTGAATGAAACAAGGACTTTATACTAGCTCTTCAACAGTTATTTGGCACAGAGATATGGCTCAGGAGACAGTTCATAGATGTGTTAAGATTGAGGGAATAAGCTTTTGGGAGTCTCAAAAGGCAGAAACAGACTGATTAAACAAGTGGAAATAGAATTCAGAAATGAGCAAATAGAAAATGAAGAAATGCATCTTGAAAAAGTTTTACTTTCTGATTTCCTGCATAAAAAAAATATAAAATCTTTACCCTGCAGTCTGATCTGTATGAGCATGACTTCAGCCAGTATTTAAATGGTTATCAATTTTATGTAATTTTGCACAATGAAATGGCAAGATCCAGTAAAGGTAAATTCTTCTCTGTCTAGTTATGACAAAACTGATGATGAAAGCAGTGTCAGTTTCATAGGAGCAAGGCAAATAATTTGGGTTCTGAAAAGCTTCTGGATTATTAATTCAGGGATTGTTCTCAAAAGACTCCAGCCTCATTGAAGATTATAAGAATTTAGAGCACTCATCAATTTGTTGTAGGTTCTCAGCATTAGACAAATCACTACAGTGCTTTACGCAGCAAGAAATAGTAAGGTTTTTTTGAGAGTAGTGAAATAAGACACCATCTTCTGAAATCTTTCAAAATTGTAACAGACAAGTGCAGTATGAGAGAATGTGGCACAATTCACTGTGAAATACTATTGTTCTACCTTTAAGGAAGGATAGTAACAAAGCATGCAAAAAAGACTTACATTATACATACTTGGTGGTATTCCTTGCATTTAGTACATTTGAGCATTCACTGAGGATATTCAATATTTTGACCATGAGGATGCTTCCTTAGGAAACATCTGGTGCTAACTACAACTGGAAACAGCTTTCTAGAACAGATGGACCACTGGTCTAGTACAATGATGTCTTTGTTCTCAGTGAGTAAATTTAGGCAGATGAAGAGGAAGGAAACAGAGTGCACATAGAGTGGGGTCAGAAAGCAGCATGTCTTAGAAAAGTGTCTGCTTGCTGAACAGAAAATCGCTATTGCAAGATGTGAATCAAAGATAAATGAAAACAAGTAGAGGAGAAGCAATCTCCAGTTTTGTACTAATATATGTGTGAACAAAATGATTCCCATGCTGGTTTTGTGGATCCCCCTCACTTGCTTTGCAGGGGATGGTGCAAATTTCTATCCTTAGTTCTCTTCCCAACACAAACTCTAGTCCCATCTGTGACCACAAATTCAACTAGCATCTCTCTGCGGAAAACCTTTGGGCATATCTCTGTGCTGCAGCCTTGTCGTCATCAATCTTGATGTATTTCTCCACCATTTCCATTGGTAGTTTGGTTGTCAGTCTGAGATCAGCATGACTAAAGCAGGGCTCTCAGACATATCTAATGCACTTCTAAGGCCCTTGTTATCTCAGTTATGGTCACAGTTTCATCCCCTTAGGCCTTGGCTATGGTACTGTGCAGCACTCTTAATCATTTGTGGTGGTGTAGCCCTAGACAGATCTTGAGCTTTACATTAACTTGGGCATGCTATCAGTCTGGGCCAACTTACAGTTCTGGGGAGATGCAGGGTGCTGTTTTAACTTAGGTGCCTTAATAGGAGGGAACATTTTAGCTTGTTACTAACCTTTGCCCTTTGCTACAGTCTTCCCTGGGGGCATAAAACAGAATCTGCTGCAAATCTGTTCAATTTGCTTTTTATAAAAATGTATGTAATTTTGGAGAGTTTCAAGAGATGTTGCAGGTTGAAAATTTGTTGATTGAACTGTGTTCTGCTGTCAAAGGAAATTCAAAAGACAATTGTGAGAGATGCTTATTTTTTTCCTGAGCCATTGCTATAAACAGTGTTCTCAGGTAGTGACTAGTGAAAATCTAGATCTAAGTTTAGAGCTATTACAGACCTTTATTGTATTAACATACTGAGCAAGCATTAGAGAAAAGAGCTTCTACAAGAGGGGAGAGGCCTCCATGCTTAAATGCATGTGATAGTCTGAGATTGTGTTCAGTGGGTCTAAGATTTCCACTTTCAAAAGGCCAATTGTTGTTGCTTTACGTTTGTGGGGTTTTTTTTGTTTGTTTGTTTGTTTTTTTTTTTGTTTTTTTGGTTTTTTTTTTTTTTTTTTAAGTGCGATATTGAATATTTCCCAGTCAGTCTCCTTTATCACTTGGTTCTCAAAATCCTTTCAGGGTTTACTTTCTACACTGTTCCCCTTGGTCTTTTCTCTGCAGCTATCTAGACCACTGGCTCATCTGTGGCCTACTTTTTTCTGATGTTTTAGGCAAAGAAATAAGACAGGTGTATTTTTTATTCTTTTGTGGGAGAGGTTGTTGTGCCTCCCACTCTGTGTACTATACTGCCTTTCTTTAATTTAAGGAGCAAGGAACAACTTTGTAAGAAGTTATCACTTCTTGGTGCCAATCTGCAATGATGTAGTTTATATGTAAAAACTTCAGCCCAAGTGATTTTTTCTTACAATGTATGTTCTGTTCAATAATTTTTTATAAAAAGGGATTTGGGGAAAATTTTTGATACTCCTGTTTTCATCACCAGTGACCATATAATCAGTCTCATTCTAAGACTTACACTAAACATTTCAGAAAAAGTAGTGCTGTGACAAATGAAGAACTTGATTTCTTAGCTGTTTAACTGTTCATTCAAAAGCTTAGCACCAACCTGAGGTTGCATATTCAGCAATTGTATTATTCAATAACTGTTGCTATTTAGTGAGAATAATAATACAGAACCTGTTTGTAATTTTCCTAGCATATAGATGTGGAATTTAGGACTTGGTTGGACCAAAGATCTGACGTAAATAGATTACATTAGAAATTCTTCTGTTTGGCATTTTCTGGGTTTTTTTTTGAGCATATTTGTGTGTACAATATCTTGCTCTGATCTTTGTTCTACCTGTTTAGGTTTCTGTCCTAAAAAATACACTCAGTGACATTTAAGGTGGGATTCAGTTCTGCTAACATTATACTGTACATGTCTAGTTCTGAGCTGTTCTTTAGATTTCTGAGATGAAATGGAAGAAACTGCCTTGACTCATGTAACCATTTAAAATATCTGCTTTAAGACAACTAGAAGTATCTGTCTTTTGAGATACTGCTTTTGAGTAGACTAATCTTACACTCAATGTCTGATGTTTTCAACAGCAGAAAAGATATTTTGTGAAACAACTACATACTTTTGGGGTTTTATTTTTCTTTGCATTCAACTTGTGAGGAGGAAAAATTTCTTTGCTACATGCTGTGGTGGGTTGACTCTGGCTGGACACCAGGTGCCCACCAAAGCTGCTCTACTACTCCTGCTCCTAAGCTGGACAGGGGAGAGAAAATATAACAAAAGGCTTGTGGGTTGAGATAAGGACAGGGAGAGATCACTCACCAATTACTGTCATGGGCAAAACAGACTTGACTTAGGGAAAATAATTAATTTAATTACGAATCCAATCAGAGTAGGATGTTGAGAAATAAAGCCAAATCTTAAAACCACCTTCCCCCACCCCTCCCTTCTTCCAAGGCTTAACTTTACTCTTGAGTTCTCTACCTCTTCCCTGCCAGTGGCGCAGCTGGATGGGGAATGGGGGTTGTGTTCAGTTCATCACATGTTGTTTCTGCTGCTCCTTCCTCCTCAGGGGAAAGACTCCTCACACTCTTCCCCTGCTCCAGTGTGAGGTGCCTCCCATGGGACACAGTCCTCCATGAACTTCTCCAATGTGAATACTTCCCATGGTCTGCAGCTCTTCACGAACTGCTCCAGCATGGGTCCCTTCCATGGGGTACAGTCCTTCAGGAACAGACTGCTCCAGCATGGGTCCCCCATGGAGTCACAAGTCCTGCCAGCAAACCTGCTCCAGCGTGGGCTCCTCTCTCCATGGGTCCACAGGTCCTGCCAGGAGCCTGCTCTAGTGTGGGCTTCCCACGGGTCACAGCCTCCTTCAGGCACATCCACCTGCTCTGGCATGGGGTCCTCCATGGGCTGCAGGTGGATTCTGCTCCACTGTTAACCTCCACGGGCTGCAGGGACACAGCCTGTCCCACCATGGTCTGCACCAGGGGCTGCAGGGGAATCTCTGCTCCAGCGCCTGGAGCACCTCCTCCCCCTCCTTCTTCACTGACCTTGGTGTCTGCAGAGTTGTTCCTCTCACACTTTCTCACTCCTCTCTTCAGCTGCAGTTACGTAGTTTTCTTTTTCTCCTTTCTTAAATATGTTATCTCAGAGGCACTACCACTGTTGCTGATGGTCTTGGCCTTGGCCAGCGGTGGGTCCATCTTGGAGCCAGCTGGCATTGGCTCTGTCAGACACAGGGGAAGCTTCTAGCAGCTTCTCACAGAAGCCACCCCTGGAGGCCCCCTGCTACCAAAACCTTGCCACGCAAACACAATACATGTGCTTTGAGTTTTACTTTGCTATGTTCGACTAAATATTTCTTCAGACTTGCTATTGTATCTTCAAGTGTCACATAGATCGTGCATAAGTGACCAGCTTCTGGGCTATTTTAGTTCAAGCTAATATTTCAGTCACTGGATGTAGCTGTCACTGTGTAATAACTGTGAATAATAAAATCTTCTTAGTGTTTGATCATCTCTGCGCAAAGTGCTGTATAGTAATTTTCATTGTATAGAGTGTGTATCCTTTTTCCCCCTTTTAAGTACAACCTGTTCTTTTCTGCAGGTTTTTGCAGAAAGATTTTGCACTGTTAAACTATAATAGCTGTGTCCCAAGTCAGGACACTGGTTATACTTTCATGAATGTAAAATCCTTCAGTGCTGGTTCTTTCTAGATTTTGTTTACAAAATACTCTATATAATTTTCAATTTTAACTGCTCCCACATTTTGCTGGACATCTGTGCTTTTTTGGCCTAGGTGCATAAGAAATTGTTTTATTTTGCCTCAAAATACTTCAGACTGATCTAGTTATGTTCTAAAGTCTGGCAAGTTTTAGTCGTGTTTCTTAAATGTGAATTATAATCTTTTAAAGCAGATATTTCTTCATCAAGGGTTTTCTGATCTCCATTACAATCTTGTCTTGAATGACAGATTCCATAGTTCCTGCAAAACTGCATGTCACACTCAGTAGTCTCAGATTTGTTACAATCATCTCAAAAGTATCTCCTTGCTGAATGCTCATATAAGATTGACAAGGCTCAGAAGTTTCACTGTTTCAAACTGTGCAATATTCCTGGTAGTTTTTTGGTACATTAATGTAACCTGCTTTTCTTTTTCACTTAGCAGTACATTAGTAAACATATATAGTAGTGCAATATTAAAAAGCCCCACTTTTGTTCATCATTTTGTTCAGAAGACCTCTGCTTGCTCTGCAAATAAATCAGATGATTTTTTTTGGAATATTTTGCATTTCTCTGGTACTTACCTAGAGAGTTCTAGCTGCAGCAGTAGCCTTAACTGTATTTCATTCTTTGCATTGTCTTGGTTCTTGGTTTCTATATGTTATACACATTTATTATTTTTGGTTTTCCACTGACTTCTTGCTCATGTAGGATTCTCCGATGCCAACTAATGAGAAATCTTACACATTACTTCTAAGAATATTGAGCCTTTAATATTCTACCAGGTGGGCTAACAAACATTCTTCTCAAGTCAGAGTGGGAGTGATCTTTTCTGTGTAATGATACTAAATGGAACAAAAACTACCTGGTTTGAACCGGAGTATTTCAGTGGGTGACACATTTCAGCATGGTAGGTACTGGCTACCCAGCCAGTAGCTTTCAGAAGTGGTACAATGTCCTTCAAGGGATAAACTGTGAAAAAGCATTTTAAAGTGTCCTTAAAAGTTGTAATGGACATTTGAAACAGAATTTGGGACATTCAGATTTTGATACATAACTCTAGGCTCCAGCTCAGCTGCTTCATTCCAATGGATCCTGGTACTATCCTGCTTAGGCAGTTTTTAGGCACCTAGATGCGTTTGGAAATCTGACCCATTGTGACTAAATTCTCACCTGCAGAAAGAGCTGGATGGGTGAAAACTGAAATTTCATAGGAGAGATAGGTAGGAGAGCCCTTGCTGACATAGGGCAATTCAGCTATTTGTCTGGTCTACTTTGCAGTTTTAATGGTAATTTCTAATTCTACCAAATCCTCTGCAAATTCCAGAGGCTACAGGATGGCATCACAACCAGACTGGGAAACAGATAGGTCAGAACTTCTTCACAGTCCTTTACATAGCAAGACTTATTTTCATTCTATTGCCAGAAACTGAAGCTGGCAGAAGGAAAGGAAGAACAAGTGTAACTAATGGGAAAAAATAGACACTGATATTAGAAATGAAGAGGAAAGAGTGTTTCTAAATATTCTATTCTTTTGTATGTACAAAGGAAAAGTCTTCAGCAATAAAACATCCTTTTGCAAACAATTTTAATGGAGATATTTTAACAATCTTGCATAACTTTCCAAGAAATATCACCATTTTCTGGTGATTCTCATTGGCTTTCATCCCATGAAATTCAGACTGATTACTCAAAAATGGTAGTACAATACATCAGAAACAAGTATATGATTTGAATATATGGAGTACAAAACTTCATGAGCCACTGAGTGCTTGGGTGATACAGCCTCGCAAAGGGCCTGTCGGGGCTGAGGAGACTACTGATGAACATTGACAATTGCCTGGGTAGGGGCCTCCACTGTGTTTCTTGCATCAGGTCCCTTTTCAACCATTGTTCACAAAAGCTCTGCAGATAATGTTCTGTTCTCACCCTGGAACTTCATAAATATTTAAAGGAAAATTTAAATGTCATTGTTTGAGGTTACTCTTTGCTGATGACAAGAAACTTTCAACTGATATTTAATCAATTTTTTGGCTCCTAGATTTCAGGTGCTACATGAAACTAATTTTGCAGCAGTGTTCTGAGTATTGCATTGCTGAAGTCACTGTGAGTTGCAGTTTCTTGTACAAGAGTTAAGTTTGGACTTTCAGTCATCTTGTATTTTTAACCTTTTTAATTTTCTCTTGTTATTTTTATGTATATTATCAGATTACCTAAGAAGTAATGCACAGTCCCAGAATTACATGGTCTAATTTTGAAGCCATAAAATTTACTTTCTCAGTGGTTCCATTAGGCACAGGTGCCATTAGGGAATGAAGACTCATCATGCCAAAATTTGTTTAAATGGACATAAATGCTAGTGATAATAAATAACTTGTCCTGAAAGTCACTTTGTTCACCAGCCATATTCCCTTCATGTGACAACAAAATGGAGTAGATCAGAGCACTTGATGTTTAATAATGCTGAGCAAGATGGAGCTACTGTTACAGTGTTCAGTAAGATGGGAAATATGTTCAGTATTTTGTTACTGTTATCACCTTCTCTGATCTGTTATATTGCATACCTTGATGAGATCATGTTGGCATTTTTAGCTCACAAATAGTCTTATCATTAGAGGTACAGAAAAGATGGTCTATAGATGATTTTGCATTTTGGAAGGCACTTTATTGCTATCAAAACAAACCAAGCAACAGTTTATCTTGTAAACTTCAGATGTAGCAGAGGAAGAAGAGTTTAAAACATAAGAATGGCTACCAATCCCACATATCCACTAATAATTTGCTTCCTAATTAGCTGTTAATATCAAGGTACTTTTCTGATTATGCTTTTAACTTGTGGGAATTCCTCCATTCCCAGCATGCTGCTGATTTCTGCACGATATATGGAAGGTAGCTGTGAGACTTTGGCTATGCTGTGTCTCCCAACTAACTATATTTCTCAGACTAAGAAAACTTCGCATGGTAGTCAAAGACCTCTGGTTAGATCATGACTGAAAATCAGGTTTCTTCCTGGAGTAGATAGCCTGGCAATTTAGTAACCTTTCAGGATGTCAGAACCACTACTTCTACCTTGACTGTATATTGTGTATTAAAGAATTGGAAAATACCCAGCTATATCTCTTTAACACATTTTTATCTGTCTTTTATGTTCCTGTTGTGCAACTTAACTCATGTAGTCGACACCTGCACATGTAGTTCTCAACTTCCATCTTCATCAGATGCCTAATACTACCTGAACTCAAGGCTTCATAGTGATTAACAGTATTAATTAGTACAGCTCTTATGAGACAAGGTCTTTGGACAAGATGTAAGACTCAAAACGAGCTTAGCTGTTCCAAGGGCACAGTCAGTAGAACATGATTTTTGGATTTCACATGCATGATATTCAAAGCTAAAATGAAGGAAATTGTGTACTAAAAATAGCTCCATGGCTAATATTGCGGCTGTATTAGTGCTGTGCTGTGCTCTCTGACCAAACCTGATCTACTATTTCAAGAAATTCCCTACTACATGGCTTTTGTAGGCAGGAATAGGAAAGAAAGAAATATTTTCACTGAAGTGGGAATTAATATAGGGTATCTTTTCTTGCTAGTTTTATTAGATGTTATATGTATTATTGAAAAAACCTCTAGGGGTCACCTGAAGTGGAATTTTCTGTTCCTTAATATCCTGCTGCAGGGTCCCTGGGCTATGGCAGGAAAAGGCTTGTCACAGAAGGGACATGCTCGTTAAAATTTCATATTTTATTGTCCTGAAGGAGCTGGAGTCCTTTCCCTTTAAGCAAGATCCCTTCATCCCTTCATTGTTACAGGGACAAATACTATTTAGTATCTTCATTAATGACATAGACAGTGGGATTGAGTGCACCCTCAGTGAGTTTACAGACAACACCAAGCTGAGTGGTGCAGCTGACATGCTGGAGGGAAGGGATGGCATCCAGAGGGACCTGGACAGGCTTGAGAGGTGGGGCTGTGTGAACCTCATAAAGCTCAACAAGGCCAAGTGCAAGATCCTGCACATAGGTCAGGGCAACCTGCAGTATCAATACAGGCTGGGCGATGAGTGGATTGAGAGCAGCCCTGCAGAGAAGGACTTGGGGATACTGGTAGAAGAAAAGCTCGACATGAGCTAGCAATGTGCACTTGCAGCCCAGAAAGCCAGCTGCATCCTGGACTGCATAAAAAGAAGCATGGCCAACAGGTCAAGGGAAGGTGATTCTCCCCCTCTACTCTGCTCTCTTGAGACCCCACCCCAAGTACTGTATTCAGCTCTGGGGCCCCCAACATAAGAAGGTCTGGAGGAGGGCCACAAAAATGGTCAGAGGTCTGGAACACCTCTCCTGTGAAGAAAGGCTGAGAGAGTTGGGGTTGTTCAGCCTAGAGAAGAGAAGGCTTCATGGACACCTTTTGTGGCCTTTCAATATATAAAGTGAGTTTATAAGAAAGACAGAGAAAGACTCTTTACCAGAGACTGTAGTGACAGTATGAGGGGTAATGGTTTTAAACAGAAAGAGGGTCGATTTAGATTGGACATAAGAAAGAAATTTTTTACAATGAGATTGGTGACTAGGCTGCCCAGAGAAGTTGTGGATGCCCCATCTCTGGAAGTGTTCAAGGCCAGGTTGGATGGGGCTCTGAGCATCCTGATCTAATGGAAGGTGTCCCTGCCCACAGCAATGGGGTTGGACTATATGATCTTTAAAGGTGCCTTCCAACACAAACTATTCTGTGATTCTATGATCAAGGCAGGTAACCATCAGCTCCCACTCTAATTTTCTGTATAATCAGAATGAATGGGTTTGAGGACAAACCTGCATGAACACAAGAACAGGTGAGAGGCAAAGATAGGAATGTCCTTTTCTGTGAATGGCAATGCAAGATCCTGTTTTCTCTTATACTTCTTGTTTCCTTCACCTTCTCAGCACTGAGGGTTTCTGCCTGAGGGAGTGGGGCTGGCTATTGGGCTTTTATGGAGGGGAAACACGTAGATGGGCGTGTTTAAGTAGAAACTAGGAATGTCTCCCACCTTCCTTGTGTCCACCGTCAAGTTCTCTTTAGCTGTTTTCTTTCTGCATCCCCTTTGTGGTGTTGACATGTTCCTTCTGCACAAGCACAGAGCAGAGCTCTTAAAGGGCTCAAAGAGCTCAACCTTCCTCACCTGATTTTTCAGCTTACTTTATCTTCTTGGGGATTCGAGAAACCCCCAGAGCTGTCTGTGCCCAGCATCCTCATTCTCCTTTGCTAATGCCTCCTCTCATCCCATCAGCTCAGCCAACAACAGCAAAGAAAGAAGGAGCAGAGAAAGAGAGGAATAAGCTAAAACTCATGGCACAAGAACAGGAACCAGTGCCACACAGAGGAAAGTTGCTTGTGAAGCTGGACTGACAAGTGTTTGTGTAGAGAAGAATTACTGAATTGTCTAGGTAATGGGAAAGGGCAAAATAATTACTTGGTATTGCTTTTCTGGGTTTTTAGATACATTCACAAATATTTAGGCTAACAAAGAGAATTGAGGAGGGAAGGGAATGGAAATGAAAGGTAATAATTTTTTCCTTCTTCCTCCATTCCTTTAATGTATCTCACCTACATCTGCTTGATATATTCCAAAATTTTTATCCTTCTCACTTCTTCCCTGCCCTGGTCATTCTCCTTTTTTGTGTGTGTGGTCAGTTATATGGTGCAGCAGTGTCTCAAATGTTTGAAAAGCAGTTCTTTTCCTTGAGTCTTGCTACCAGTCTCAAGTATGAGACCCCTGGACTTAAATCCACACTGCACATGTTTCTTTTTTAAAACTTCTCTCCAATTAAAAAAAATGTTGATTTACAATTAGTAACTTTACTGTTAGCATGCAGCTTGAATTCCCATTCTCCATCTAAAAAAGTCAATTAAGCTGTCAGTTACCACTTCTCAGACAAAATGGCAGCAGTTCAATTTCTTCAGGTCTGGGGAATATGCAATAGCTGTAATTACTGGCTACAAGTGTTTACATCAGCCAAAGAACTATTAGCCTCCTTTAATTGCTGGTAGCAACTCAGTTTCCCCACTGCAGACAATTAATACAGTCTGTTCTCACCCCACAGCAGTCTGTGACCCGCTTTGAACTTTTTCATTGGCCCTTAGGGGCCATGTTTGTGAAACACAGGGATTGAAAGAAGTCAAAGTGGTATTATGGAACAGAAAAGAAAGTGCTCTACAGTGTGCTTATGCAAGGAAAGAGGTATCCCAAACTGCTGCAACACTTACCTCATTTTCACTATCTAGAATTAGGACAGTCCAAATCAGAGCTTCAAAATCTTCTTCCTAGATGTGAATAGAGGACCCAGGACCATGTGTGATGTGTCAGAACTTCTTTTGCCTCCGTTCTGACGCTAACACCACCAATGGTTGTATTGTATGATATTCTGTGGTGAAATACACTGCTGCTGCTTTTTTTTTTTTTTTTTTTCTTCTTCTTTTTTTTTTTTTTTCTTTTCTTGACTATATGTTGTCTGGTCTGGGACACTTTGCAAATTGTGATGTAATTCAATAATGAATGGGTAGCCAGTGGTGACAGGATGATGCAGGTGAAAGTTCTGGTCCTGTCAACATACATTTGACTTGTGTGAATATGCTGGTGGAGGGATGGTGAAATCAAACTGGCTTTAATGTTATTTTCTTCAGTCAGTTAGCTGCTGTCTGTCAATATGCTGTCCCCTGTAACACCTCAGCATCAGCAACATACTAATCTTCATCTCTTCTCTCCCAAAGTATGAAGTACTTTTGTTCAGACTATATGGGTGACATTTTTATCTGGAGTAGAGCACAAACTAAAATTTTTCATTTATGATCCATTTGTTCTAAGAGCTGATATTGTACTGTAATTATTTCTTGCTCTTTTATGCCTTTTTGGGGGGCAGTGGAGGTAATGGGAATATAGTGTGGGTTTTTTTAATGACAACTCGGTGAATAGCTTCTAATTCCCAGTCCCTTTTTGAATTAGCCTTAGTTTGCTGGGACCTGTTTAAAAGTAATGGATATAAAAGTAAAACAACAATATACATGTTCTTCTATATCTTATTCTTTCAGAGGCAGAAATCAATCTCTGCTCCTTAGTTCAAACCTTTGATAGTAATGCAACATAGACATAAAAGTGGCTTGATGTCTTATTGCTTTCCCGTCTCTGTCTAGCTTTCCATCTGGAAAAATATTTAATAATCTTCAAAACAGTTGTTGAAAGTCTCCCTTGATTCCCTTCTACAGGTGAGAGAACTTAAAGATGACCTTGTCAGAGTGAAGTATCCTGGTGCTGCTATCAAAAAAACTAATCTGATGCAGCAAAGTGCCAAAGTCTTTTGGCTACACATAGGGAGAAGCTTCTGTTTTTTTATGTGAGTGTATAAGGGGTTATTGGCCCAGGCTTGAGAACCTGGCAAGGAGAATTTCTATATTCTGGACAAATGTCAAAATATAAGCAAATCCCCATACAACATACTGTAGATTCCTGGTTACTGTTGCTGGCTGCTACTGAAGCTCATTTTATTTCACTATGACCTAGAAATGATTCCAGCAATAATCTAATACCTCCTCCCCCACCACATATATCACCCTGGAACTCAAAGCAAACTATTTGCTTTCTACAACAGTACATAGAGACCATTTCCCATAGTCTTGAACTATTGTATACCCTTTTATGTAGTGGTCTATGATACATGAATCAGATCCTGAGTGGGAGAAATCTCCAATGAAAATGAATTTCAAAATGGACATTTATATTCAGTTGTGAAATTCCTGCTTAATGTTTATGTATTGGAGTTGCTGTATTGTGATTTAGTTGCAGGAATACACTCAAGCTTCTGAGGAAAAACTCATTATATAACTAGTGCTGTCATGGATGGATCTTTTGTGAACTTTTCCATCCCTCTTGCTGAAGTGGAAGGAAGTAACCAGACTTTTCTCCTCCAGGGCAGGTCCTTCCTCATCCTGAAATTAAAACTTCCAAAACTGAAGTTTGCTTAAAGCTTGTGAACTATAATGAATTATAAGATTCTCCTTTGTTACTTTGAAATAAAAAGATCTATGTGTGTGGTGAACAAAAAAGTCTTCCTTTAATTACAAAGTTTATATTCAATTTTATGGACCCTTGTTTTTTCCAAAAAGGCAACCAAGACTTATCAGAGCAATGAAAACTCTTCTAAGATACATAGATGATGGGCAATGGTGGGAAGGAAGGCAGAATCAGGGCAGCAGCAACATACTGGTGGGGTTCCTGGAAACCACGCAGCCTGCAGTTTACGCACCAAGAGACTGTTGTCAGCATTAATTTAAAGGCTATAAGGCCAAGATGTTGAGCACTGTGGAAGCTTTCAAGTAGCAACAGTGAAGTGGAAATGGGTATGATGCTTTATTGTGTGGAACTGGAAAGATCAGCTAAGTTTTTAGAAGTTTCCCCATATAAAAGCCTGCAAAGAAATGAAGCATCTCCTAGGATGTTAAGAGTCTAGAAGTATTTTCTCTAAACTGCTGGTAGGGAAAACATAGCACAGATCAAACATGAACCCTGAACCAAAACTAAAAAGCTCATGAGTGACACTGATCTGGTCT
Organism: Strix aluco; assembly: GCF_031877795.1. Classification (NCBI taxonomy): domain Eukaryota; kingdom Metazoa; phylum Chordata; class Aves; order Strigiformes; family Strigidae; genus Strix; species Strix aluco. Next base: position 57,633,342 of record NC_133931.1, on the reverse strand, counting down.
TCAAGAGACTACACATGTTGCCCAGTTGTCCAGTAAAAACACTATTGTCACTGCTAGTAACAGACTACAAGCTTAATACTAATGTGCAAAGCCCCCATCCTGCCTATTGCATTAATCATCAACTTATATGGACTTGCTCTGTGAGCCAGAGCTTGATACTAAGTGTCTCTCATTATGATGTGGTGTTTAAATATGGGACAATAGTAAAAGTCTTGAAACTATGAGTTGAGGTTGGAAATGGTCTCAAGAGTATAAGAAACTCACTGGTAGTCAAGCACTGGACACTGAAGAATATCCTTACGATCTAGGGAGATAACAAAAGCAACAGCAGTGAAGCAAGGAAACATAGCTGAGCAATAGGACAAGACACCTGATGCAGCCTGGAAAAGCAACACCCTTAAGCATCAGGCAGCACATAGATAAAGGGATGGAAGTGCCTGGAAGCTCAAACATCTAATGAAGGGACAAGATATCAAGTGTGGGTGGGAGATGGGGGAAGTGATTCTGCTGAGACTGTCTAGAGCTGCTTGGTGGGGTGGGCTGCCTGCTCTCTCTGCTTGCTTCTAGGATCCTGGGTCTCCTTCTGTCTGCATGCCCACCCCAGGAACCCTGACTCCAAGGACCATTTTGACCTGACAGCTAATAATTTGGAACTGCGTACAACAGCGTAATGGTACATCTGCATGTGCATTTTTCCCCCACAGATTCTGCTCTGTAATGCTCTAACCCCTCAATAGAGCATTGCTGCATGTAAACTTCATTTTGCTAGTTACTATTACCTATGGTTTGGGACTGAACATTAAGTCTGTACAAGGGAAATCACAATGGTGGTTGTATGTGTATAGTACTATTCAAAGCACTGTAAGTATGGGACATTTTCTCCTTTTCACAGAATCACAGAATCATCTAGGTTGGAAAGGACCTTGAAGATCATCTAGTCCAACTGTTAACCTAGCACTGACAGTTCCCAACTACACCATATCCCTAAGTGCTATGTCAACCCTGGTTTTAATAAACCTCGAGGGTGTGTCTTTGCCACTCCTAAGAGGTTGGTTCTAATTCATCCCGTCTCTGTCACGAGCTCTGCAAGCTTTACCCTGAACATTCATTTGGTTAGGAGTCTAAAAAAGATCATCATTGACAAGAAAGACAATACTACTAAACATATTTAAGCAAAGCTTGTCTAATTTTCAGTAGCGATGCTTGGGTTTTCTTCTTTTGTCTTCACTCCCTTTGGACACTTTGTGCAGATAAATGCAGGACCTACTTATATATTATATTAGACTAGTTTAGATGTCTGCATATGAATATTTGGAACCCAAATTGAAAATAATTTGACGCATCTTTTCTGGGCATACTACTTACTTATATTTCTAATTAATTTTTAATGCTGTGAAATATCATTGCTTGGTTGTTTTTGTATGTTTTGTTTTATGTGTGCCACTATCCAGCAGTATCTAATTAAAAACAATGTTTACTTAGGAAAAGTGTCTCTGATTCCTCTAAAAGGAATTCTGTGTTCTGAAACACCAGACAGTTTTGGAACCACAAGTTTTTACGCAAAATGAGATTTGAAAATAAGTCATTTGTACAAATGAGACAAAACCTTCAAGTTTGAGAAATCAGTTTTGTAAGAAAGTGTTTTAAAATAAATTGTAAATAATAATACATTGTTCTAAAACTTTCATAAGAATGGAAACAGTTTGGATGGCTGCAATGCAAATAATTAAGATTAATATCTGACTACTACTTTAGTGGCTGTGAACAGTGGGCATTTTTCCAGGTGGACAATATAGCAGATTTGGCATGTCTCTAATAAAAGGAAGTCATGAATAAATCTGAATAGCAGTTGTGGTAGAAGTCTAAAGAGCAGGAAGGATAAGTTTATTAATAGTTTCAGTTCACAGTTAAAACACTTTGCAAATTGGACAAAGGATTTTCTTTCCAATAATGTCCTGTGTGCTAACAGTGATCATCTCTGTTTATACTTAAAAAAAAAATGCCAATAGGAACTTCAAAGTTATTGTACATCTTTTTGTCAGTAACAGGTTCTATTATTTTATTAGAAACAAAGACAGGCTCCTATCTGGGTAAGATTTGGCTCAGACAGATGAGTAATCCTCATTTGTAGCAGTCAGTCTTGGTGTTGTGATTATAAAGGCACAACTAAGTGTTCCACCATTAAAGGTCAGACAAAAAAAATTATTCATGTCGATCTTCTAGTTCTATAATGTGTCAGTTCAAAAGGGATTCTATTGTTCCATTCCTGCTGGAAAACCTTTATGTAGGTGATAACACTACATAAAGAAATTGGGTTTAGCTTCCAGAGTTAGTTTCTTGGCAGCTAATGAAAGGCATATGTAAATAATGAAGATTATTTTTTTGCTTTAAGAAGTTAACATGACATTTCTGTCATATATAATATGCTTTGTACCTAATTGTTCTGAATTTCATTCAACCTTTCTCATGCTATGTGGCTTGTTGGCAGACAGTTTAAGCAATGTGGTAAAACAATCATGTTCAGTACCTAGGTACCAAAATTGGAGAAGTGCAGTCCAAATTTCTTATGTTCAAGTATGGAAAAAGTGTGTGGCATTATATACTAGGGTGTCTTCTAGCAAGATTGTGGTTTGGCTTCTACTTTCCCCCTGTTGCTGGCTCAGTCTTCTGATTTTAAGATTTTATTTAAAAATAGTTTTTACTATATTTTAATTAGGTTGTTTAAAGATGTTTTTACTTTGTACTTGAACTTTTAGGTGGGCTTGTTTTATAATAATTTTACATTTTAGTTTCTCAGTATTTATTTTAGCTTGCGTACTATTAAGAACGGCCGTTTCCAGCAGCCAGGCCAAGTTTCCAGAAGTGTTCAATAGTTTCATGTGACACAATTTTTGGGTGACCTATCTGAGATACTTTGTTCTCAGAAACATTTAGGACCCTTAACTGCTGTTGAAACCAAGTATTAAGGAAGTGTGTTAGACGCAAGTGTGTCAGATCACTCTGGATGTCAGAGTGGTTCCTTTAATGTGTTGCAAACACTAACCTACCCCAAATCCTGCTTCTGACTGTGTGACACTGATTCCAAAATCATGATAATATTTGACTGGTTATGCAGCTCCCAAGGGTTTGCTCATATGTCAATAGATCATCTCAGCAAATACAGAAGACTCACTTGCTTTGTTCCTCATCCTTTTACTTTTTCTTTCAAGTGTGCACATACTCACACCTGCATCCATATCTATTAGAGATCAGTAGACACTCGACTATTAACTGTTACTTAGATTATGAAACAGTCACTTGCTTTTAAAATTCATTGCCAGTAGAAGTAAGGAATGTGCCAACATTGGGGACTTTAAAATCTAAATTTAGAAGCTACTTATTTCATTCACCATTTTTAAAATATTTGTTTTGGGTCTAGCCTGTGGCTTGGCAGTTGTATGTGGCATGCTTCAGTGTGAGGAAATAAAATTTCAGAAAGACTAAAATTTACTGGATCCCCAGAATTCAGTTTGAGAACTGAACTTGGGTTCTAATTTAATATCCCCATCTTGCTCTTTTCTTGGATTGCACAGAGCCCATGCAAGCCTGGGATCTGGGGACAGCCCCAGAGAGTGGGCTCTCTAGGGAGAAACTTTCTCCCCTGAAGTAAGCAATGCATTTCCAGAGGGTGCTAATCCTCACCTGTGGTCATTTCCCTTAATAGCACATTGAATATGTAGCTTGCTCTTGGGTAACTTGGATTGAATATACAAAAGAAGAGGGAGAAAGGTGGAAAACTACCATTTAGGTAGTTCAGAACCTTCGTACATCAACCAACCAACCAACCTTCTTTATTGTGAGCAGCTGCTCTATTAGGAAAAGTGATGTGGAAAAGGGACACTGTAAAACTAAAAAGAAAGGCTAATTTAATCAACTATTAGAGGACACACAATAATGATCACAAAAAGGCAAGATATTTAACAGTTAAATGTTTCTGAGTAAGACTAAAACAGCAGTACTAAACTTCCCATCTATTTCTTCATATATACTTAATGCTATAAATAGTAATACATATGATGTTATAAATGTATTTAAAGCCAGGTAACATGCAACATATCTGAATTAATATTACTATTAAATATTGAAATGTTAATACAATTGTAACTGGCATAAGTTCTGTTCTTCTGCTGACTTTCCTTTTAATCTCTTTCTCTCCTAGCCTTTTAGAAGTCAGTTCAGTATACTGGGTTATATGCCCTGCCTGAGGCTTTCCTGAGCAGTTGCAATAAGGTGGTGTGATAGCTCTTGGAATGCTGTCACCAGTCCCTCATATATTTAGCTGGCCAGTGAAGACAAGTTAACCATCATGGTGGGTAGCACAATGGTGTCTGTACGTCGCAGCAGAAGTCAGAACAGCCCCAGAAATAGTAGCAATTTTCAGAGTTTCAAAATGGTGTAATGTTTTCTGTATTTTGTACAATGTACATCTTTGTACAATGCTTTTGTAATGATTAGCACATGTTCTGTGATCGGCTGCATCCACATCAGAGTGTATCATTGGCCAGGAGGAAGCACATGCTTGTTTTCATTAGGCTTTGAAATGTTTTATTCCCAGCGTGCTGTCAGGTTTTAATACAATGCAAAAGTAGTAGTCAGCTCTCCTGGGACACACTGATCTCTTAGGTGAAAACAGGACATCTGGAGGGAGAGTATCTGAACAAGGGGCAGGTGCTATTTAGCTGATGCAGCAGGATTTACTAGTCAATAGAAGCCTTGACACACTTCCCTTCTGGGCTGTTGGGTTACAGCCTTGCTGCCGGATACCACCAGAAAACGTCACTCTTGGCTCTGGCTAAAGATAAGAGTAAGAAGTCTGTCTGATAAAATCCAGGAGGAACTGGGTGCATGAGGGGGAGGGGAAGATATAACCAACCAGGTTACCCTAACAACAATCCTTTAAAAAAACCCAACACCTTTATGGAGGAAAGCATGATTATCACTTTCTTAGATTCATGGTCTGTGAATCTAATATTCAAAGGCATGGAAATAATTGCTTGATATTTTTCATGAAGAACATGTTCATTTACTCCTGGAATTATTATTATTATTTTTCTTTAAAAAACCCCACTCTTTAATGGCTGTGGTTTTCTAAAGAGAGTCATATTGATAATTGAATTGACAGGTCTTCATTCTCTTCCTGAAGTCATCACCCATCTTCCAGAGGGAATTTCTACAGTTTGGCCAAATATTGGACATTAAATATTTAATGCAGAAGAGAAGCAATTCAGAAATACTTGGAAACAGTCTTGTACCTTATAGCAATTATGATCTCCCTGAGCTACCCTTAAACAAAGAGCTTTGTTCTTTTAAAGCAATTACCAGAAGTCTTTAAAAAAACAAAACCAAGAAGAAAAACAACGCAACACACAGAGCAAGCCTTATAATGCCAGCAGACTTTAAAAAGGCACACTTTTCTCCAGAAAGAGGTTTCTGTCATAGGCACTATGTGAATAGCTGGTTATCCTACATGTGATTTGTATTACAAAAGGAATAGCCCTTACTCAATCAGTTTTCTTGAACTTATAAAAAATATTTTTCTCTCACATTTGCAGTAATACAGGAAAAATGTAGCAATACCTGAGCATCATTTGTTTGCTCTGAAATGGAAAACATTTTAGGTGTTTTTGTGGTCCAGCGGATGCATATCTTCTACCTTGTTTAAATGCTGTGACTTGAACAGTGATTGTTATGTCTGCATATGCAAAAAGCTGAAACAGTTTTACAGGTGAGGGTGGCTTAGGTGTTCTTTCTTATTTTCTGTTCCTTCTATTCTGTATGCTATAGACTAAATTTTTGCACCTGTAGCTTTTTAGGGCTTGACAACATTGACCAGAATAAACATACTTTAGTCTCAAGCCTTTCTTTAAATGCCAATAACTTTCAGTGATAGATAAGCACTACTAAGGCATGTGATCCCATGAGTTTCTTTACACTCCAAAGTTAACACAGAAGAAAGTTCTGTGCTGAGTTGGCTGTGGTTTAACAGCGTGTTGTTGATAAGACAGTTGCAGGCAGTATATCCAGTTAGTTGGTGTAATCATCCCGTGAAGCTGAATGGTAGTGTAGTGTACTCCTGAGAAAGGGAAGTTCATATAATATTTCCTCAAGCTAGGACAAGCATCAGGTGTCCTACTGAAGTATGAGCTGTTTGACCATCTGGAATGTCAGGCTCATAGGCCTATGATTGAAGATAAATTGGGTTATCACCTGTTGCTCTACAGATATTTAGACTCAGTTTCTCCACACTTAATAACTTAACCAATGCTCGCTCAGGCAGACCATGATCTTCATTTCTGAATGAATAAAACACTGCTGGATATTTTTTAACGCACCAAGTTTCTTTGCATGTTTAAAACTTTTTGTGCTCATATTCTGCCAGCGCATATCACCCTTTGGATCTGCCTTTGTTTCCCAGGAATTTGTTTCTCATCTCTTGTTTTGGTATCTTCTGAAAGAAATCTAGGAGTATCAAGTATCCCCTCCATCCAGTCATGAATACCATCTTGATTTCTCTCTTGACACCCATCTCAAGAAGGAACATAAATCCATGCTGTTCAGTCAGCTCCATTCCCAGCTTTCTTCCCTTTGATGCTGATTTCACCTGTCACTCAAAATCCCTATGTGCTTTCTACCCTTGTTACACAAGGAAATCAGCACACAAGTGTGCTAGACCTTCAGAAAATACCGGGCAAGCTTAGACTTACTCACGCTATCAGTGAACCCAGGAGGCCAGGCCACATATAGGGCAGGAAGCTGTTCTTCATGTATGTGCTGTGCAATATAGAACAAAAATAGAAACCTGACCTGAAACATTTATGAGCTTAGACTAAGATAAGCATCACCTGATGTTTAGAGAAATGGAAAGGTGGAAAGAGGGAGCACAAAATAAGCCAGCCGTGAGGTACTAGTAATCGCTCCAAACAGCAGTGGTAGCAACACACATGTTGTCTGCCCCTTTACAAAATCTTTACAGCGTTGTGGGAAGAGACAGCTTTTGGGACGAACATCTTTAGGGAGAGAGCTGAAAGGCAATTAGTGAATATTTATAGGGTGTTCCCCTAATATGAAGGTGAAATCTCTGTAAATCAGCTTCGTGGACAGGTATCTACTTTTGGTACTGAATGACAAATGAAGAAGGAACAGCCTGTAAACCTACCTAGGGTCAAATCACCGACAGCCGAAGCAGCAGAAAAGCAGTGTGTCAGTGGAGAGAAGGGAGAGCTGAAATAGTTAAAGATGAAAAAGTGATCATTGCAGCTGTTGTCTGAATAGCCATCACATGCTCTTTGTTATTTGGTCAGGAAAGACAGAGCTGAAAAAGGGGTCTGGGAGTCAAGTACAGTTAAAACTCTACTTGAATTTGTGGGTGTAAATCTTTGCAAGATCAGGACCTTAATGGTTTCTATACGGAACAGACTGTTAATCTTGCTCAAATTACACATCTGATCACTGAAGTTCCATTAGAAAATGAAAATTATTCCATTTGGCTCATGTTGTTAGACTTTTTTTTATCCAAACCTTGAATTTTCTAAAGCTAAATTCTAGCAACATTTCATATTCCTCCAAAATGTTGTGTTATTTGGAATCAAAAAGATCAACTCTACTTTTTGTGGGGGTGGGTGGGTTATTATTCAGGTTTACTAAATAGTCTTGTTCATGCTGTTTCTGTGGCATAAAAGTTATTTGTTTTCAAGTGTTTTGGATCATGTTTGTCTGTATAATCACGTGTAATTCATTATGTAGAAGCATTAACTTTTACAGTGTTGACAGTGTAATTCTGAATTCACACCTTACATGATATTATTTCCATATTATTATCATTCTCATGTTTTTTAACCTGCTTAGTACTCTCATTTATTTGAAGATGAGGTAGCTATCCTAAAATTAAAGTTAGATGTCAGACATGCTGATAAGACATATGCAGGATCATATAGAGAATAGAAGAAAAAAAATAGAGACATGAGTGAGGGAAAGCCAGTCATGAAATGAAGGACATTTTGTGAGACAACACAATTGATTGCAGGGGAAACCTATCTTCTCCTTCACCACTGGGATCTCTTGGCCTGGATTTTGTAGAATGGTTTGGTGGACTAAATCTAAACTGACTTTGCTTCTTTGAGAGTGTGCTGATTTTGTCTGGGATAGAGTCAATTTTCTTCATAGTAGCTAGTATGGGGCTGTGTTTTGGATTTGTGCTGAAAATAGTGTGGATAACACAGGGATGTTTTAGTTACTGCTGAGCAGTCCTTACACAGAGTCAAGGCCTTTTCTGCTCCTCACCCCACCCCACCAGCGAGCAGGCTGGGGGTACACAAGAAGTTGGGAGGGGACACAGCCAGGACAGCTGACCCCAACTGACTGAAGGATTATCCCACACCATATGACATCATGCTCAGCATATAAAGCTGGGGAAAGAAGAAGGAAGGAGTGGACGTTTGGAGTGATGGCATTTGTCTTCCCAAGTAACTGTTACACATGATGGAGCCCTGCTTTCCTGGAGATGGCTGAACACCTGCCTGCCGATGGGAAGCGGTGAATGAATTCCTTGTTTTGCTTTGCTTGTGTGCATGGCTTTTGCTTTACCTATTAAACTGTCTTTATCTCAGCCCATGAATTTTCTCACTTTTACCCTTCTGATTCTCTCCCCCATCCCACTGTGGGGGAGTGAGCAAGTGGCTGTGTGGTGCCATGTGTGGTTAAACCATGACAGAGAAGAAGGAAGAAGATTTGCCTAGAGCAGTGACCTTTACCTGTGGGATAGACTCAGTCCCCATCTGGGCATTTAGTAAAGGAAAACAGTATTGATTATACATTATAACATTTACAGTCAGAACTCTCTGTAAGACTTTCACACTGACAGTTTACCTGTAAGTGGCTACCAAAGTATGATCTGCTTAAAATCACCTCCAGGAGAACAGCAGTATTATTATTGAGCAGACCTCCTTGCATCAGAACCAAGGGCTCATTTTATCATTGCAAGGTAAGCTGGAGACAGATACACTGTGAACTTTGAAAGTAACAGGTATTCCTGAGCAATACCCTTTTTAGATGAGCCCTATGAAATATTACACTATTCATATTGCAAAAAAGTGTGGTAACTTTATTGGAACGGCCAAGCTGCGGCGCAATTGCTCTTGCACTATATAAATACAGGATTATACAAGTTGTGTATGAACCCAAAAGGGAAACAGTCAATCCAAATTAAGAAAACAGCAACAAATCAAGAGTTTTCCAAAAAGCATTTCAGTAATATTCACAGAGAACTTTTCCCAGAAATGCTGGCTTATAAATCACTGCTGTGAAGGAGCAATAGTAACTTCCAATAGCATGTTGCTGGCACAGCTTTAATATATTCTGATCTTGTAATGATATGTACAGTACATTACATCTTCATTTTGAAAACCCATTATGCCCACTGGGGAAGAGGGTCAGGACAAGAGAAGAATGAGATACTAGTGATTTTCCCATTATACCTGCAAGTATGCTTCGAAATAAAGCACTTGAAAACATTTGCCACTTTCTTATAATAAAAAAACTCCAAACATTTCTACTTTAAACTTGCCAGAAAAAAATGTGGAGAGTAAGTGCTCTCATCAGTATTAAACCCCAAAGTATCTATATTTGTGATATATCCCAGCGTTTGTGGCAAGCAATGTAGGACCAAGGCACTGACCTATAAAAGCAATAGTTAACTTTCTCAGGTAGAAGAGAATTGATTTCCTGAAGTGGGTGAGGTTAACAACTAGAAAGGTACTTCTGGGTCTGACTGGGATGGAGTTCATTTTCTTCATAGCAGCACATATGTTGCTGTGTTTTGGATTTGTGACCAAAAGAGTGTTGATAACAAACCAGTGTTTTGGCTATTGCTGAGCATTACACAGTGTCAAGGCTTTCTCCTTTTCCCACTCCGCTCCTCTAGGGAGTAGTCTGGGGGTGGGAAAGAAGTTGGGAGGGGACACAGCTGGGGCAGCTGACCCAAACTGACCGAAAGGCTATTCCATGCCATATAACATCATGCTCGGCAATAAAAGCTCAGGGGAGGAGGCTTCGGGGGAGGTAGCCATTGCTTTGAGACTGGCTGAGCATTGGTCTGCTTGTGGGAGGTGGCGAGTGATTGCCTTTGCGTCATTTTTTTCCCCTTTATCTTTCCTTCACTTATTAAACTGTCTTTATGTCGTCCCATGAGTTTCCTTGCTTTTGCTGTTGCTATTCTCTCCCCTGGCCTGCTGGGTGACTGAACTATTGCCTAAAAACAGCTGTGAGACCTCTATGATCTTAAATGTCCTGTGTGTAAAAAGGAGCCTTCCAGGAGACAACATTACCCCTTGTAACATTCTTGTCTTTATGCAAAAGATGAATTTCATCAGGAGCATCATATATCCTGAACTGTCAGTTGCTGAATTGAATAAGACCTTCCAGGTATGGATAGGCTGTGTGTCTTCCTTTCAGAAATGAGCTTTAATAGATAGTTTCCCTACTGCCTTGCTAGCTCTCACTTGCAAATTTAAACTTATCCAACTGTATTCAAGGCACATTCCATTTACACAGGCTCTGGAGACACCTTTGTAACTGGAATATCGGCACAGATTCCCAGGGTGGATTATTGCATGCCCGTCATGTGTTTTTAGTGGTCTCACTTTCCCACAGGCCAGAAGTGGGTGCAGCACAGTGCTTTGTTTTGCCACACGTAAAATGTCAGCATACTTCAGGATATAGGCTATACCCAGCTCTGTACTTGCTTCACATACACTCAGTATATTATTCAGCTTGTCCAACTGCCTAAGACAATTAGCTGTATGAAAAGCCTGTCTCAAATAAACCAGGGAAGACAATGTTATACGAATTATAAAAATCATATGCAACCTGTTAAGATTCTGTTCTGCTGGATTACTTTCAAACTAAAGCCAATTAAATTTTTTTTTTTTTTTTTTTAATGTGGAGTTACTGGACCTGTCATAACAACCTTAACCCTGAATTTGTTAATATTTTATGGTTGAATTCTCAGCATTAGATTTGATTTCTTTATGACTTTAACATCACACAGTTCTGTCATTTTTTGGACCACTGAACTTTGGGCTTCTGATTCTGTTCTATTGCAAACTATAGAGGCAATCCTTATTATACCACTGTTTTTTGAAAAAAAATATTTTAACAGAGTCATTAAAACAGTGAACTGCTTTTATGGAAAAAGCCATCAAACAGTTTATACGTTATAAAGAAACAGAAATATTACATGGTGCCTGCATGTTCCATATGTAATAATCTGGCTCTTTAAAAAAAACACACAGGCACCAAAGTATTTTATGTTTAAATTACTATGTCCTATGAATACTAGAAATAATAAGTTTTCTAATAACCTTTTCACTACCACATTTTGACCCAGTCATGGTGAGCTTTAATACTTCTGCTCTATCTTAAAATCAGAAAATCAAACAAAAACCTTATTTAAATTGCATTTTGCCACCAGGTCCCGATTCTGGAAAGCACATTAACTTACATTCTGCTCCATGCCTGTCATCAGAGTACTTATCCTTTATCTGTTAACTCAGTTCTAGTCACAAGCTTTTTATAGATTACTTTATCAATACAAGAGTTTTCCAGATACTGTGTTACAGCCTGGTTTCTGGCATTGACAACATAATCCTTGGGAAGACTTGCTTGGATATGGAACTGAATGAATGGATTTTGTATGGAAGAAAACCAAACATGATAATAATAAACATAAAGTAATAATTTGTTGCCCAATGTTTGAGGCATTCTGGGAACATAAATACTATTTCATATTTGCAAAGTGCAAATATAATTCAGCATGCCATCACAGTGCCCAGGATGTCCGAGTTCTTCATTCAGCCCTTGATATGGTATGTAACAGTAAGACAATTACAACCTCAAAACCAGAGGTGAACTTGGGTTCGAGCTTCAAATTCCAGTTTTCCAATTTTCAGTGTTATTTTTGATAGAAACCTACATGCTGGCTGACAGAACCTCATCCTTTGAGAAACTGGTGGCTGACATGCAGCTGTGCCTCCTCCTATCTCGCCCTGCTCCTCCCCGAGGAGCTGTCACAGCTAGCCTTGATCAACGCATCTAAGGCTTCCTGATGCAACAGGCTAGAAAAAACTTTCACTGTCATGTTTTCTCTTTGCACACTTTCCATGTCAAATTGTCATTCCTGTCCTGACACAAATCTTACCCTTTTTAGTGTTCTTCAGTGAGATTTTCTTTTCCATTTACATCCAATGTTTACCAGACAACGAAATGCCTCGCCTTCTTCTGTGTTATATCTAGGAATGGTCAATTAGTATTTGGCCAAGAACTAGTCGAACTAGTTCATGTTCCACCATAAACTCTGAAGCTTATGCGTTTGGTCTTCAATTTTAATGTTATTCAATTTAACACAAAATAAAAAGTAGTATTTTATTAGCATATTCTTTATGAGGTCTGCTTCTGAAATGGCTACTGTCTGTGGGAAAAGCTGAGTTGCTCAACATGTTGCCCCAGTCCTTTCAGCAGCATGACTGAAACATTGATTTTTCCTACTCATGTAGAGCCCCAGAAACAAGATGTGTTGCTCTGATAACATTCAATAACATTCAGTTTCCTCTCATGTCTGTGACTCTGCACCTTGTGACAAAGGCCTGTTTCTGAATTCTGAATAGTTTGAAAACTTATATATAAATACTCTTTGTTAGGAAGCAATAAAAGTCATGATAGTCAAAATAGTGCAAGTAATATGTGAAGATAATTATAGTGAATGTCTGCATGTATAAAATATACACCAATAATGTAAATATCTCCTGAACTAATACAAAAATTTGTTAATTTTATTTTAACATTATGATTTTGGTCCTCTCATTTTTAGCAATTTTAATGTTAATTTGTCCTTTGAAAGAACTTTGTTTAACATCCTTTAAAACTGTCCATTATTTAAAATTTGAATCCAAAGTCACCTTTGAGAATGTGCTCGTTACTTTGCTAAAATATGGAACCGCAATAGGTAGAATTTCAAGAACGTGGCAATGATAAGGACAACGGTGGGTGTTACAATGAAAAAACTAGCTCTCTGTGAAGCCAATCACATAACAGGAGATGCCAACCAAGACAACTGAGTTACGGGACTCAGAGTTTGGAAGGACCTTTTTATCTGACTGAGGCAGTTTATATGCTTGTGTAAATATGCACTGTGAGAAGAATTTGCAAGTCTGTTCGCCCTGTCATATTTTATATCAGCTCATATTATGCTGGAACATCTCTTAATCTCAGTTTAGTGAAATGGTTTTCCTGTAGTAATTGTACCTCATAATCATGATATCCAGTCATGCTTAAGGAGCTTTGAAGAATTTTAAGGGTTCAGCATTGTCCACCTATCAGGAGCTGGAAGCATTTTCTGGGACAGCAGAAATTTTACAGAAATATTTCATATAATCCTCAGTCATCTTTTCTCAAAGCTGAAGAGTCCTCATCTCATTTTGTATGAAAGGTGTTCTATTCACATCATTCTTCACCAAACTTTCTCTCTATTTCTACTATCCATCATGTGCTTCCTTAGAGCAGTTGTGACTGGTATTCAAAAAGTGGGTACACTTGGTATTTTAGTAGCATTTCTCGCAGTTTCTTAAATGTTCTTGACCACTGCTGAGCAGGGAGATGCAGTTTTCAGTTTACTCCAAAATTTCTATTCCTGAGTCATAGTACTAATTTAGAACCCATCATCTTTATCTATTTAGAAATACTTTTCTATGTGCGATACTTTGCACTTATCAACACTGAATTCCACCTGCCTTTTTATCTCTCGGCCACTCAGTACAATGAGAACCTCTGCAACTCCTCACAGTCAGTTTTTGACTATCCTGAATAAGTTTGTATCAATCACCAGGAAACTGTGTCACTTCTCTACTCATCTTCTTGTTCAGGGCATTCAGCAAAACTGAATCCTCAATATAGGAAAATGCGCTTGGTAATTGAACACTGAACTATTTTTGGTCAAGAGCATTTATTGTTGAATCTACAACTTATTGGAAGTCAGCTTTTTTTGGAATACACGATACAGTAAGTATCACAGAGTATACTCAGATCCTTTCCCTTCCTGGATCTTTTGGACTATGGGAGCAGAACTGGAACAGAGCATGTCTGCTGGTCGGGAAATGCACTGAGATTTCTCTTACAGACTTAGATTCCAATTTCATTTCTAATTTGGAATGGCTCCCAGTGCTCTACAAGGCCCATCTAAATGACTAGAAGGTAAGCCTTTAAAATAATAAACCAAATTAGAGATTTAATAGTTAACTTTGGAATGATAGTTGTGATTTCTCCTTAAGAAGCATTGCATGGGATATTGTCTGCATCACAGTGAGAAGGAAATTGCTAAGGTAACTCACTGCATTCCCGGAAGCTTTAATAAATGCTTAGCTGATTTTACCTTCAAACTGTGGACCAAAGCAGTCTTTGCAGCAGCCCCTCCACCCAGATAATAATGATTTGTGGCTGTGGCTGGAGTAGTCTGAATACGTATCGTAGCTGAGGAAGGCCACAGAGGTGTCTGTTCTGAGATCAGGATTTTTTGTTCACACAACATCCTGATTCCAGGCAAGAGTTTTTGGTTTTGGTTTTTTTTTTTTTCTTTTGTAGGCAAGTCTCTTCTTCCCTAAGGGATAATTTGCATGACAAGCAAGCCCAAATCTGATGGTGTATTCCAGCCAATCTACATAATTGTGTATGCTGTAGGTAAACATGTCTTCCTGATCTGATCTGTCCCACAGATGGTGAGGATCAGTGATACCTCAGAGATCAGAACTTCCAAGTTCTCAACTCTCAGCCGCATGCTTGTGTTCAGCCAGTCACCAAATTATACAAGAAGATCAGGAACTCAAGGTTTTGTGTATGACACAGTGATGACTTTGTGAGACAGAAAGGCAGTCTACATTAGGGCTTTTGTAGAATAAGTGTGCTTTTGAGGCAAACAGCAAGACTGACCCCTTTACTATATTATGTTTTGGACTGAGTGATTTCAAAGCAACCAGCTGGGCTGCTTTTGAATGAAGCTAAGCTAGAAGGTATGCTTCAGGAGTGAATATAATGTATTCCAGCTATTAATAATTGTTTCGTTGCTTAGAGCTAGTCTGATGTAAAGTCCCTGAAATATGTATAGAGTAGATGTTGGGTACTCAGCTTCTGTTACGCTGCACTACTTGCTCATATAGACATACTCCTACTGCTCAAAAGTTTAAAGGAGCTGTTAAGAAACTGGTCTGTTGTACAAGTCCCTTTTTGGATTTTGGAGAAGTCATGAAGAGAACAGAGAGAAGTTAGGTCCGACTTTAACACAAATGAATCAATCTGCATAGACTGCTTTCTCAACAAAAGGGACTACTTCTAGATACTTACTGTAGGTAGGCACTAAACCCTCTAGAACAGATAAGGATACTGTAGCTACTATTCAAAATGTTGATGAGTTATATAATGGAAGGTCAGTGAAAATCACACCTCTGGTCAGTAACACCCTGCATTGTATCTCTTTCCTCCTTTCCCCCCCCTTTCTTATTACTTACTTTTTGAAACACATTCAAAACATTTTCTAATTTAGCTTGGAAGGACTGTGAGATAATGAGTTTGGTAGTTGGCTCAGTCATGTGTTTCCTCTGTGATTTAGTCATTAATCTGTGAAATGAGAATGTTACTTTATAAAGTGTCATGAAGAAATATTTAGTTAATTTATTGTGAAGCTCGCAGATGTAGAGCTCCTGGCTAGGTTGTTCCACTCATCTTCTACCTCTCCACTAGCAGAATGCTTTTTCTATCGTTTTCCCCTCTACAAATATTAAACAGCTACCTTTTCTGTTTCCAATAGTGTAGCTCACCCTAATTCAAATAATGTAAAATATTGTTTATTTGTTTATCTTGTTTATTTGTTTGTCAGATGGCCTTGGCTATCTTGTACCATTTCATTCTATGTGGATATTTCTTTAATAAGTTTCTGTTTTCTCTGCTGTCTGCCTGAATTTCTTTTATGAAATGACATATCCAAGATACCTGACACATAGTCCTTGACTGATCAATGAATTTGAGGACTAGAGATCATTATATAATGTGTTAAGAACTGGATTTTCAAGCTGAGATCCTCACTTTGCATTCAAGTTTTTTGCTGAATACTTGACGTACTTTAAACTACACAGGTACAGACTTTTCCTAGTCTTGCTTTTCACTGGGCTCATTGATCTAGTTAGAGTCTACTTTGCAGACACCTGAATCAGCAAAACTGGAAGTGCAGCAAACTGCATAGACCTTGAGCTAGTTTTGCCACCAGAGAAATAATAAAGCGTTATTGTGTCTCCTGTCAGTCTGGCAGTTTTAAATCTGCATTCAGACTATTTTAGGGTTGACACCGGTGCGTATGCTAGCTTGCCTCCCTTCTACAGTCCAAAAGAAACTGCAGATTGTCTTCATGTAAAGCAAAAGCAAGAAAACACCATAAGCTATTTATGTAGGAACATTCTGTGTAACCAACAGAAAAGTGACAGGAAAAGGGCAAGGTGGAATGTAACACAATTTCAAACAGATAACTTAGCATCCTTACTGGGGTACCTACTCTGGTGTACCAGGACACAGTGTCAAAAGAAAAGTCTGTGGAGGTTGAGTACAGAATAAAAACAACTCCTTCCCTCTCACATGAGAAGCAGAAACAAAAAAAAATACTTCCTGTATTTAATGTTTAAGGCCTCTTTCAACGTTCATTTGGTAACTTAATTTAATTTTCACACGTATTTAGTCCCACTTAAGTCTCTTGTCATTAACAAGGTACGTTGCAAATAAGCAAGATATTTACTAATAGGATTCTAAGTTGATCATTGTGTTTGTTAAGTCTCACATTTTCATATTAAGTTAAATACTCTTATGAAGAAAATGAATTTTCTTTAGTCTCTAGAACTAAGAACTTCTTTATAGAAAAAAAAATTAAATTGAAAAGTAAAAGTTACTTATTTAGTTGCAAATATTTCATCTATTTAGAGCCATATATATTTGTAGAGTTCTAACTTTACACTTCTTTTGTAGCTTTTTGGGAACATTTTATGGTTGTGTATCTGTCTCCTACAATAGATGTTTTGGGACTTCAGTTGTCCTGCAAGCATTTGTGCAACAGCTTCCCTTGACGTGCAGTGAATAGTACAACAATGAATCACTCAACAGTATATACTTTAGCAGTCTGAGGGCTCAAAACTGTAAATCAGATCCCAGAAGCTCTGAGGTTGGCCCAAATTTTTTAAAAGAAAAATGATACTGTACTCCGTTGTCTTTTCAGTGACTTCTGTCTCTCAAACATTATGTGTCTGAGCACAGAGCTGTATTTGTTCTGACATCCTGAAAATGAAAAGCCTCATTTTTCAGGTGTGTCCTCTGTCAGCCAGACATCTTGCAGGGCATTGGTGGCTGCTGGAAGGGACTCAGTTCTCGAAGGCGGGGACCACATTCTGGCTGATAAAGCCAAGAACATGTATTAGAGCATAACAAGAGAGAGTCTTGCAGTGAATGTCCCCCTCCTCGTTATTTCTTTTTTTTATGTCTCTGGTAAACTGTGCCCTGTGTGTGTGTTAGGATTGTCTCCTAGTTGCCTCAATATATGTAGTTCTCCTAAATTTACATTTTCCCTGTCAACCTTTCAGTCTTGACCCATTATGTGAGCTCTCAGACCACACCTCAGTCCAATTTCTTGTATTTTTGGAATATGCTTTACAAGGCTTTAGAGGAATGAAGCAGCCCTGTGGGATCTTGCCTCTTATTCTAGGCTGGGATAAACGTGTCCAGAAGCTCTGATTTTGGAGGCAGGCTGGATGTTAAAGGAAGAACTCAAGACATATCTAATTACTAAGAGAAAAGGAGAGGCAAAGGAGAGAGAGAATCTGCCCATAACTGCTCATGTCTTTCTGTGTCTCATTTACTGAAGAAGTATGAGGATGCTCAGATGTGAAGGTGGGGGAGCGCTGATGACCTCTTCTGGTGGCCCCGTCTTTTTGGTCTATCTATCTCAGATGTGAGTGAGCGTGACAGGCAGTTGCGGGGGGGGGGGGGGGGGGGGTGTGGATTTTGTAAGAGCTGTTGCGAAGCTGGCTCCGGATCTAACCAAACTTGGATCACATTCCAGAAGAGATCTCAAGAGCTGGCAACACTCAACATATGTTAAGCCTTTGGCAGAGTTTTTCAGAAAAAGGACTGCCTCTCCTGCTGCTGGGAAGGCAAACTGTATGTTCTGATAAATAAATGTCACAAAAGATGAGCATCTGCAAGCAGAGGGGTTTTATCCTTCATCTTCTAAAGGGAAGCAAAGTCTTATGGAAGATAAATCATCACTATATCAAAATCTTCTCACAGCACACTCATCATTTTCATTTGTGTGAGGGTACAGACACTTCTTACAGTTATGTACCTCCCTCTTCTTAACATGTTCGGAAAAATACTTGGTGGCTACTGGGACTGTGGAAAAATGGCAGCCTGAAGTAAAAATCTCTATATGGGATGGAACTGAAACCATGAGATGATAATACTCCATTTGTGATGTCCAGCTAGGTAGACTCAGAGTATGGAGCTTTGCTTGCATAAATTAAATGGGAAAGAACACCTACAGCACTTCATACCAAACAGGGTTATGTTAAAAGTATATTTAAATTCTGTAGTCTGACATGCAAACATCACAAAATGCTAATTGCAAAGTGCGATTCAAAAACTTAGTTCTGTTTTCCAGGGTAGTTTTTACTTCAGTTAATAATGCTGTAACAATGGTAAGCTTTACTTCTAGAAGACCATAGTAGACAGGATCTTTGAAACAGAATATCCTATGTCTAGTAAAATTGCAGTTTGTTACAACTCTTATGTAATACTAGTGACTGAGAATATGGCCATGGTAAGAGAACATGGCTGTAATAATTCACTTTGTATATTCTAAAGTGGCTCTTGCTTTTCTAGTATTAAATCAGAAATTGCAAATAGATTTTTTAATGATATGAAAGTATAAAAATGTTGCTGAGATAGACAGGAACAAATTGTATTCTCCGAGGATGCTTAGCTTTCTATATAGGACAAATCTCTATTTATCTTATCCTCTAGAATATGAAATATGTCCAGTTTTCCCAAAGAGATAGAAAGGTAGAAATAAAAGAAGGGAATAAAGCAAAGAATATTGTGCATTGATTACATTGCGTTTACTTCTGTTTTCAGCCATGCTCAGATGGTGTTGACTGTAAAAGTTGTAAACAGATACTTGAAAAATCCCACTGTTATGTATGAAAACAAAACAAAGAACTCTTTTACTTATAGTGTTTTCAAATAAGTTTTAAAAGCAATAGGGCTTTTCAGTATTGACATTATGACTTCTGTTTTCAAAGCAGAGTCCCAAAAGAATTGTGAAACTCTCACGGTAGCTTACCTTCCATAAAACTTTAAATATTTTTTTCTCAGGCATATACTTTCTACTGGCAAGTTCCTGTGGTTTAGCAGAGGCATAGTCAGGCATCTGTGAAGTTTTTTGGATTTTCTTAGCCAAGTTTTTAAAGATATAGAGAATTAACTCTATTTTACTGCTCACACTTCTGCTTTATGAAGGAGCCATCTCTCTGAAACACAGTAACGTTTACTGCCATCTCCTTCATGCCATTGTTTCCTAAGAGAAAGATGACACCCATCATGAATACATTTTAGTCTTAAATTATTAAATTATTTAGTCTTAAATCCATTAGGAGACTTCAGATACATAAAAATTCTGTACTAAAACACTGTTTTACATGAAACAGTAAAATAAGTATAATCCCTATAGCAAAGATACATCAACATCCACATAAAAGTGTTAGGACAGTTTAAAGGGTTTTGTTAATAAAATATTCAGTGCTTAATATTTTCCTCTTCTCAGCTCTCTGCCTTCCGAGTTTCTCCCGTGATGGACTGGTATTTCAGCAGGACAAAAAAGATTATGCTTATTCCTGTGCCGGGAAAATTTAGTGATGTACGTATGCAAATAGTTTCATGTAATCTTTGTTAAAGTACTTTGTTTCCAGCTTTTAAAGCCCTTTTGCTTTTGGAATAAGACCAAACCTCATCCATTTAAAAATTTCCTTAAAACCTAATAGTGTTTTGGACAACAATGATAATGGTTGTTCCTGCTACATTTCAGCTGGGATTAACTGAGCTCCCTGCGTAGGCATTATTCTTGGTTGCCACCTAAAAACTATGTAGTATTGCTGATACACAGTTCTGTTTTCTATACTCACACATTATTTCCTGATGGATCAAATGACACACGTGAAAGTGGATGGTTGCATTATAGATATTTGCTGTAAGCAAAATTTTTTTTAGAATCAGAGTTAGTTAGAATTACCTTCTCATTCTTCACCAGTCCCTCCGTTTCACCTGTACGTATATTAAGCAGCAGATGTGTGTAAAAACAGTAATTAAGAAATTTTGTATGTGCTCAAGGAAGCACAACACAAAATATATTCCATTCTAGAGACAGCTAATTTTCTACAATGAGGAAGTTAATGTTGTACAACAGGGTACCCTTTCAGATAAAGCATGTTTTATGAATGCAGAATAAACAATGCAGGAAGAATGGAGCATGTTTACTCACTCCTGATTGTGGAAGGCACAACAAATTCCATTAAAATAAATAGAGATTATTGGATTATTTGGAGTCATAAGAGCTACTGTAGATAGATACTATTTAATGTATATTTCATAGCTTATCCTGTCTAAATGTTTCCTTTCCAAGATACCTGAATTCCTACTGACATTAAAATTTCTAGTATCATTAATTTTTGTGGAGAGGGCTCAAGAAGTAGTATACAAGAAGTAGGATATCAAATTAATAGAAAATAACAGGAGGATTGTGTGGGTCACAGATCAAGTAGATGTAATAAATATCTGAAGGGTTTTGTCATTATTTACTAAGGTTTAAATACTGCAACCTAGCATTTATATTCCTATACTCTCAACAACTTCCACGAAGGCAAATCACCCATATTGCTGTGCCAAAACTGTTGTCTTGAATCCACAACGCTTTTACACCGTCGCTGGCAGGTTAGATGCCTTTGCTCCTCTCTAGTCCCCATTAATTACTCATCTTGAGTTCTTAAATCATGTGTCTACAACTGTACAGATAAGCTTATTCTGGGTGGGGGAAAGTTTTTGGTTACAATGTGAAATTAATTTTTGTTAATACTTGATGGTTTGGATCTCTGAATAAGACTTTATTTCAAATCTTCTTGGATAAAATAAATAAATAATGAAATATTTTCTTCAGTTTTAAGATTTCACCTGACATGAAAATTTTGCTTGGGAATGCTGAATATTTTCAAAAGTCATTCTGGCAATTCCTAGAGTAGAAATATAATAGTTTAAAAAAAGGTTTCAAAAAAGGACTTGGAAGCACTTAAATCTTTCTACAAATACTTCATCACTTCAATTTTCTTCATTAAATAGTTGTTGCATTCAATCTACACTTGTAAACAAAGCCACTCCAGCAAATTTACACTTTTAAGCACATGAAGAATCAAGAGACAAAAATCCTTCACCCCTCATTTACCTTTACACCTCCTTTATAGCAATCACTGTTGTTCTTTAACTTTCAGGAACTGTCCTTTAACTTCCAGGAGTAACTGCAGTGCTGTGAGAGGCTGTCTGGTCAACGTGTTCTTGAATTGTAATGGAAACAGAGCTGGTTGTGGGAGAAGGATTTTTAACAACTGTTAAATATTTACAAGTCAGTAGCCCTTCCACTGTATGGGAGCCATGTGTGTATTTGGTGGATGTCAGTCTCATTCCCACTAAGCATTTATTTGACATCTGTCACTGCCTCTGACAGGAAGAGTCATCTTAACTGAGTACAGTCTCTTTTTCTGTTTTTCCCAATGTTGGCTAAAAAATTAAATGATACATGCTTCCAGGCTGGAAGCTTGTAATGTAGTGTGTGTTCATTATTCATAGTTAAGACATTTTCTTCTACCTTCATTCAAATGTTTCTTCAGAGTTATCATCTCTAAAAACAGGCCTAACTGTACAATAACTAATATGACTAGTAAATGTTCGAGCTGTGGAGACTGAAGAAGGTAAAACAAGTTTAAATCCCATCTCCAAATTGCGTGCTGAGTTGCAGCCCCCCAGACAGCTGCAGGCTTGCGCAGGATGTTAATTTCCGTAGCATTTGGCAGTCTTGCTGTGAAAAAACACACTTTGTTATCACTCCCCATTTCAGATTTTTCAACACTGAGCAGTGAAGGACTCTGCGTTATTTTTGCAGTGTACTGGAGATTAGACCAAATACATTAATGAATCTTACATAGCACGCTGCTGGGCTGATGAGACTAGATTGAGCTTTGTGATTTATGATTTGATTTGCACGATTCATGGTCACACTTTATACTGTATTGATAAAAACAAACATTTGTTTCTTCTACATTACCATTATGCACTTAAATATTGAGACATTATTGAATGCTTTCAGGTTTCCCCTCAGTGGCCTGACAAATCGAAAGTCTGATAGTGTAATGATTCAAAATATTTGTATATGCCTCTTAATGCAGTTTTAAATGTCCATGGTAAAATACAATGAAAGGAATTATATTTTTAAACCCTTTTGGTCCCCAGGGCTTACAGCTAGGCTGTGCGGGCACACTGGCAGTGGCAGCCATGTACCTGTGCTCTGTAGCTGGTGTCCTTCCATGGGGTCACTCTCCCCAGCCCACAGCTTTCACTCACAGCTAACACTCAAGGCTTTTTCAGGCCTTTTCCTGCTTTCTTATTTTCTAATTATTCAATTAGATGTGCACATACAAGGTGTGCTGGGTAAAATATCCACTAACCATTTCAAAGTACTGTAGGGAGAGAGCAGTAAATGAAGGGGTGAGCTCTGGGCTGTCCCTCCCTGGCTGCAGGGAAGTCTCTGCTCAGGCACCAGAAGCACCTCCTCTCCCTCCTCCTCCTCTGCCCCTGGTGTCTATAGAGCTGTTTCTCACACGTTTTTCCCTTATTCATTGCTCCCAGGTAGTGTTTTGCCCTTTTTAGATATGTTTTCCAGAGGCCACCATCTTGGCTGAGTGGCTCGGGTGTGTCCTGCAGTGGGTCCATTGGAACCAGCTGGAGCTGGCTGGAACCAGCTGGAACCAGCACGGGGCAGCCCCACAGAGGCTGCCCCTGCAGGCCCCTGCTGCCAACACCTGGGCACCTGTGCCCAGTACAAAAAAGGACAATAAACTGGTGAATGAAGATACCATCACTGTGACCTGTAAGGAATATGACAGAAGAATTGTGTTGCTGAGCTGTCCTGACAACCTGAGCAGGCGCGAAGGACTGACCCCTGTGGTCTCACTGGCAGTAGGTTCACTCTGACAGGGGTGACAGTTGGGTGCCACCGATATTAATGAACTAACAGTCTCATCAGCCTCAATGAGAAAGAAAAAAGAAGTTTGCTCTATTTAAGGTAACAGACCCTTTTTTTTTTTTTTTTTGTACTGTAATTTTGTTCAGCTTCATGATTAAAAAACCCTTCAAACTAAAGTATGTAGTTTTAGCAGTAAAAGCTCTACAGTAAATGTGCTTTATGGTGATAAAGGCCCTTTAAAACACTGCAAGATTTCATCTTCCCGTACAGGAATGAATATTGTATTTTGATACTGATGGATCTTCTACATCCAAAACCAGGATCTTGCACAAAACTATTAGTTTACTTTTGTCTGGAGTGTGACCTGAACCATACAGGTACATGGGATAGTGCCATGTTCTCTGCTGGAACATAGAGCTGTTTTTTTGCCAATATCATTATCTGACTATTCAGCAGATCCTATTTAACTAGTTACTCCAGCAGCTCAGGAACAAGGACAGCAAATGGACAGTATGTCCAGGCAGTCTACAATGATACGCTTAAAAAGAACTAGGAAAAGGTGAAATGTTATTACTATAACTATGCCCAAAATAGTCACATAATGTGCTCATTGGTGCAGAAGCAATTGCAAGAAATGTGGAATGCACTCAACAGTGGCTGGCACTGTTGTATCATTCCTGTAATTTTAAATCATCATTCCTGATGCTGTAATATTTAGGGATGGGTGAGCTGGTTAAGACCACATAAGCATCTAACCTAAACATTTGAGGTTTGAAATAATTTGGTTAGCTTCCCAACTCAACTCCCAGTTTTCATATGCCCCAGCACTTCCCTGTTGGGACAAATCCAGAAGGGGAAATATCAAAATACCATGAGAGAGGCTGTTCTCTGAAAGTTGGTGGCTCCATGCCAGTGACCTGTTAACCTAGCAGCCAGATGAGCCATGGTCATCGGTAATGCATCAGTACAATCCACAATGCACACCTTGTTTTATGGCTCTGCCTGTTTTTTCTACAGTGTGCAACTCTTGGGACTTAGAGATAGGGCTTTACTTACAAAATATTCCTGAAATCTCAAATAGCAAAATATGTACTTTAGTAAGTGTGATACTGATTATTATAGAAAAATCCAGAGTTGAAAACTAGAGAGAAGGAAATTATTACTCAGAATGCAAATATGTCTATGTCAGAGGCAAACACTTGATGTACCAAGACAAGTATATCTGATTCTTCAAAATGAATCACTTTTTATTAAAGACACATGATGGAAAATTCAAGTATTTTCTTAGCTGTTTTGGGGAGCTGGACCACTGATAGACCAAACCATGATGACTTAGAGACTCTTGTCCAATAATAACCTGATAAAAAAAAAATCCATAAATTAACATTGGAACAGAGAATTCTCAGAAGAATAGTTTATTTTATAGGTTAAAAAGCAGAACACCACTGAAGTACGTTGCTTAATCCT
This sequence comes from Strix aluco, assembly GCF_031877795.1. Taxonomy (NCBI): domain Eukaryota; kingdom Metazoa; phylum Chordata; class Aves; order Strigiformes; family Strigidae; genus Strix; species Strix aluco. Next base: position 57,608,480 of record NC_133931.1, on the reverse strand, counting down.
GGATTTAGAAAAAGTAAGTTAGAATAAACACTATTGATAACTGAGTATCACAAGTCATCTATGTATTTGTATCTCCATGTCTGTATAAATACTTATATGAAAATATGAAGAACATCAATGGCTCAACAAAATTTTATGATTGTAAAGAACAAATGATGAACTTTATCACAGTTTTGGTGGTCTTGAGACATCAGGTAGTGCTTTGTTGCTGCTTTTTTTTGCCTTTTTTTTTCCTGTTCTTTTTCATTTTTTTTTAATAGGTGTAATTTTCCACTGTGCTAGTAAAAGGTTGTACCACTGAAATTTTGCTTAAGGATAGATCTTATCTTAAACCCAATTAATTCCTTCAATGTTGTCTTCAGGACTGTGAAAGTTTTTTGGGTTTTGCTCAGTAGAAAGTCTCTAGATCTTCTGATAAAGCTATGCATCTTTGCATGCCCAATTTTTTGTGTGGTACCACTGTTAATCAACTAGGTCGGGTATAACAAAAGTTTTGGGTAACTTGTAGCATCCACATCTCAGAGCAACAGCTCCAGTTTCCTAACAGAGAGATGAAGCTGAGAAACTGTAGGATCTTCTACCACTTTCATTAACTAAGAGGTCAAGAAGTTCCCACAGCACTTAGGAGAGATGACTCACACTTGTCACTTGAGGTGCTTATTTCTCTCATTCTTGTCTCTAGGCTTGTTTGTTTTGTGAGAACATCTCTTTTATTTGTTCCAACATGTGTGTATTGCTTTGCTAGAGAAGGCACATGTTTATATCTTGTATGTGAATGAAAGGTTTGTGATGGTCTTCAGTTCTGTAATTAAAATACTAGTAGCTATTGCTGCTCTATAGCAATGCAGGATCATGAATGATCACATCTCAGTTCTCCCAGAGAACAGGGTAGGAGCTGGGAGCAGAGTGTGTCTCCAAATGGAGTCATGAATGGGAGAGGAAAAATGGAGAGGATGAGGAATGTACTGCAGACAAGCACCCTTGTCTTCAGTATACCTCAGGGCAGAAAGGAGTGCTTTTTAAAAGTCAGAGGCTTAAAAACTGAAAAGCATTCTGGTGTTTCCATTGAATATACAAAGCAGAACTGAGAAATACTGATGCTATTTATGATATGGCCCAAGGCTGATATTTCCTAACCACACGTGTCTAAAATTAAGCATCTAAATGCATGAATAAGTAACAGGTTTAAATTGAAGTTGGAAATACTTATCACTTGCAAAAATCAGCCTTTTGGAAAGAACATAAATGGAAGACGTAGATACTCAGCGTGTAGAATAAAAAGAGATTCTGAACAGGTCTAACTCGGGTCCAAATTCCATCCTTGTTTTTTCATCCTGTCCTCACAAGAAAGTCTGGTATCCTAGAAGTGGGGATGGTTATGATTACTTTCCACTATTTTTTCCTGAATCTTCTTTCATAACTAAGAACTTGTTATGTCTGGACACTTCTGGTCATGTTTTCTAGTCCCTCTGAAACTAAATAACCAACCAGAGGTGAGAGCCAGAATGCAAACTGTTTAATACTTGTTTATGTTTTCCTTTCATCTGTTCCCTCTGCCTCCATCTACTATACTGAAGTTTACAAATCTTTATATGAGGTCATCTGTCAATTGTTATCCTTGTTCCCATTCCACAGGCCTCACATTTGATCTAAAGTCATTGCTCAGTTCATGAAAAAACTTCTTGTTTGCTGTGAAAAAAAAATAAATATTGAGGCTGTGGTTATAGGATTTTCATTACTTTGCAGGGGTGCATATTGGGAACAGATGTGAATGGGCAGTAAGCCAGGTCTTGTCATCTGAGACATGGCACATGGGCACTTTTTGTATAAACTCTTTTAAATGTAAAATCAACCTGGCAGCTAAACAGATTGAGTCATGTTACAAAATGATTTTTTAAAAAGACTCTTCTCCATTACAAAACTATACCATTGTTGTGGGTTAATTCCAATAGGCTGCTAAGCACCACACAGCCACTCTCTCACTCCCCCCACCTCCACAGTGGGATAAGGGAAGAGGAAAGGAAGAGTAAAAGCAAGAAAACTCATGAGTTGAGATAAAAATTTTTTAATAAGTAAAGGAAAAGTGGAAGAAGAGAGAAAGAAACCAAAATGAGCGATACAAAGGCAATCACCCACCAACTCCCATGTGTAGACTGTTGCCCAGTGTCATGGTTTGAGCTCAGAGGGTAACTGAGCACCACACAGTCGCTCACTCCCCACTTCTCCCCCAGCACTGAGAAGGAGAAAATAAAGCAAAAGGCTTGGTGGTTTCAGCTCAGAGGGCAACTGAGCACCATGCAGCTGCTCACTCCCCCCTTTCCACCCTCAGCACTGGGAAGGGAAAAAATAAGCAAAAGGCTCAGGAATCGAGATAAGGACAGGGAGGGATAACTTAGCCATTATGGTCATGGACAAAAAGACTCATTAGGGGAAGAAAAAATGAACATAAATTTAATACAGACACTAACAACAACACTTAACAGGCAGAGTAGGACAGTGAGAAGCATTATCACATCTTGGAAACACCTTCCTCCTTCCCTCCCTTCTTCCTGGGCTCAGATTTGCTCCTGATATCTCCTACCTCCTCCTCCCAGCATTGCAGGGGGCAGGGAATGGGGGTTACAGTCAGTTCTGCTGCCCCTTCCTCTTCAGGGGGAGGACTCCTCACACTCTTCTCCTGCTCCAGCGTGGTGTCCCTCTCACAGGAGACAGTCCTCCATGAACTTTCTCCAATGTGAGTCCCTCCCACGTGCTGCTTTGGCGTGGGTCCCTCCCGCGTGTTGCAGTCCTCCCAGTGCCAAACTACAACAGTGGGGGCTTCTTCTCCCCACAAAGTCCTGGCCTTCTTTGGGCGCAGTCACCTGCTCTGGTGTGGGGTCCTCCACAGGCCACAGGACAGCATGTGCTCCACTGTGGACCTCCATGGGTGGTGGGGGGGTGCGGCCCTGCCCTCTCACCATGGGAGTCTCTGCTCTGGCGCACCTCCCCTCCTTCCTCCTCCTTTCTTCCACTGACCTTGGTGTTCACACAGATGTTCTCCTCACAACTTCTCACAACTCCCACTCCTCCTCTCAGATTCCCCTTCTTAAATACGTTATCACAGAGGTGCAGCCACCATTGCTAATTGGCTCGGCCTTGGTGCAGAAGTGGGTCCGACCTGGAGCTGGGGCAGCTTTGGGAAGATTCTCACCGGGGGCCACTGCTGTAGCCCCCTCTCCCACTACGAAAGCCCCCGCCACTCACTCAAACCCAGGACACCCAGCCAGTTCCTGAACTAAAGATGGCTAACCTATCTAAACCCCACGCCTCGCCATTTTATTGCTGAACATGATGTCATCAGTTGGGGTCAACTGTCCCAGCTGTGTCCCCTCCCAGCTTCTTGGGCACCCCCAGCCTACTTGCTGGTGGGGCAGTGTGAGAAACAGAGAAGACCTTGACACTGTTCAGAAATAGTGAAAACACTGGTGTGTTATCAACATTGTTTTGACCACAAATTCAAAACACAGCACTGTATTAGCTACTACAAAGAAAATTAACTCCATTCCAGCAAGACCCAGGACAGTTGCTTTGCACATCTCTATCATCAGACCTACAAAAGTTTCCTTTGTTATTTACCTGGGAAACATGGAGTATGGGGCCATTTCAGGCCACTGCCCTTTTAATAGCATTTCTAACCTTTACTGATTTTAAAGGCTGATATTTTCATTTTTCTGTCCCTGGGTAAAATTGTATGAGGATTATAAATGTCTTGTTTATTTCCTGATATATTTGTTCAGAAAGTGGTTTGCTGCTCCTGAAATAAAAAGATTCACCATATTTTAATGTATAACATACTTTGCATTGTTGATAAGGGTTAAGAGATCTCTCTCAGGCAGTGGTGTGCAACCAGTGTTTAATAATGGGTTCCCATAGTGAATATATCATTAATCAAGGCAGGATGTCTATGTACTAGTGGTTTATGTGCACAGGGAAGGTGGATGATGGATTTTAAGAAAAAAAAGCTGTTAATTTTCTTTACAAATTTCCCAGTGTTTTCTCTTAATTTTGATAAAAATAGAGGAGACTTTTACTTGATTGCCCCAGTGTAAATGAATTCTTTATACCTGATACAAGAGAATTCTGAAAAACATATCTTGCTGGAAACTGTAATTCTTCATTTCCAAAATACCCCACCCTTGTTCACCCTTCTTGTTCAAAAAACAGTTCAATATACAACTTCTCTTGTTACAAAATAGTAAGGGAAATCCCCCAAAGGGATATTGAATTATATCCTAAGACTGCTTTGGAGTGATGGGTTCCCATTCTTTACAGTCCAGTATTCATTTATATATGATATTTCTTTCTTAAATAGTGTCAGTAAAATTCACTCCACAAAAAAACCCTTAAATAAGGACCTCTCCAAACCCCTGCAAAATCTTTTTGTGCTTCAAACTTAATCTCTTTTTTATTGAAGAGATTTCAAGCTGTAGTTCTGAATATTTGGTTATGATATATAAAAATACATGTCAGTGTTACTGCTTAATTTCGATATTGTTGTCTTTAACATTTAGTTTGTAGTACTAGACATTTTAATGTATGCATGTTTTACCTTCCATTCATTTTTGCGAGCACTTTCATTATCTTATTTTCCAATGCCAATGTGTAATTTAGAAGTTTTTCAGTTATCCATATATTATATTTATTGCACTGTAACATAAAATGAACAGGAATCTGATTTTAAAAAATTGATTTTGTGCATCTGCACAGGTACATTTCACAGAGATAGAGAGAGATTTGAAAGATTTTTTTTTTTTTTTATTCCCAGCTGGGTTTAAATTTAATTTTGTTTTAAAATAAACCACAAAATCCAACAAAAAAACATATGGTACAATCATAAGACTGACAGAAATATTTACATTCCTTGATATAAGAATTCCAATAAAGAGTTTTGCTAAGTAAGCATGGTAGTGCTGAGAGCTCTGCCGGGCAGTCCAGACAACCAGAACGTAAAACCGAATGCATACTAAGGGGAGAGTTTTCATTACACAAGTTTTAGGAAATGTCAAGAGTAAGCAAATAATATAAGAAATGATAGGTATACTGAAAGTTTAAGCCTGGACTTTTAAGTTCTCTGAACTGTTCTCTTTCATTTGCTGAATAGATAGGACATTAATTGTTTTAATGATTCTGTGTATGTAGTGAGCCCCCATCTTCCTATATGATTGTACTCACAGTGCTATAAAGAAACTCAGTCCTGAGACCTTTAAGTTTCTTTAATTTCGAGTTTTTTAAGTAAGACTTTCAAGAATGTAATTACCAATTAATCATTAAGCCAATTTACTGGGAACATTCTTAACATTTTCATGTCAATTCTTCTATCAGCTCATAAGCCTCCTACAGTGCATTTGCTGGAGTTTTATCTCATCTACTTATCCAAACAGAGGAGACTGACTCCTCATTTATTTTGTCCCTGTTCAGCCATACTTTTCTTTTTAATCATACCTTCTCATTGTTCCTTTATGTCGTCTTAATAATTGCACTACTCTGTTTCCTTGGTATTACATTGCTTCTTTTTTTAAAGAAGTCATGAATAGGGAGGTAATTTACTTCTTTCTTTTTGTACCCTTACCTGTTCATCCAACAAAGTCACTGTGCACAGTTCATGATGTAGTTATCTTTGCTGTTCACCATCAGGTCTTCATTTTTTATCTTTTTGTAGCACTAAGCTTTTTTTCCTTCTACTCCCACCCTTGCTTGAGGTACATGTTCTTGAACATTTAAACAGAGGTATGTCTTCCTCTCTTTTTCCTCACATTTGTATGGGACTTAACCCATCTGCCATTAATTGCAGTGGGGATTGCATGACTTAAAGTGCTGTAGAAATGCTGAGGTTAGTGGCAATCAGGCTATGAGGATGCATCTAGCCAAGCATGACATTATAAAAGTCCAAGTTCTCCTTATGAGGCATTGTGAATAAGGATTAACACAAACCAAACTTGTTTAAATCAGTTTAGCAACTGGAAAAACTTAGCACTTGGCAAACCAGCAGTGTTTGTCTCAGCACTCCAGTGCCAGGGCACTTAAACACTCGGGCCCCTCCCTTCTCGAACAGCATGTAACTAACCCCCCAACTAATTGAGGGGACTTCGTCTCCCTTCAGTGCGGTCCTGTTGGCACCAAGTGCCTGCAGAGGTTAATGGAAGTGGGTAAGTTCAGCTAGAAGAGACTAGAACCCTCTGACTTTGCCCTTTCCTGGTTGCATTTTTTTTTTTTCCTCTGCCTTTTTCATGGTAGCCTGCAGCCTGGATGCCAGCCAACTTGTACTTCAAATAAAAAGTTGACTTAAAAGTGCTGCCTGCCATAAATACTATAAAGGTTTGCTGAAAACAACAAAGAAAAATAAATGCAAGGGCCTACTGCTTCACCTAATTCACAGTAAATACCAATTTGTATGCAAGTATGCAAATATGCAAGTATGGAAGAAGACATAACGGTATGAGCTTATAAAGCATTTTGCCTTAAAATTAGAGAAGGAGGCATGATCCTTCTAAGTGCTTGACTAAAGGTATTTTCCTTAAAAGTATAATTCATTAATTAATAGTAATTAAATGCCATTGTGATGTAGGGTTGTACAGGCTTGTAGACCAAACAAAACCTTGATGATCAACTCAACTAAATTTTAGATGTCTTATGGTGAAGTGATAGTTTGCTTGGTGTGATGATAATAGCCTGATGATGCTGCCAAGATTTATGGTACATATGAGTATATTAGAACATCTATTTTTGTCATAAAATTAAATAGATAAAACGAGTGCTAAATTTTGGCAATAAAAGCAAGCATTCAAAACATAGCAAACATTCATTTGACAGGACCAGAGGCAATGGGCACACACTGACACACAGGAGGTTCCCTCTGAACATCACGAAACACATTTTTACTGTGAGGGTGACTGAGTGCTGGCAGAGGTTGCCTGGGGAGGTTGTGGAGTCTCCATCCCTGGAGATATTCAAATGCCATCTTGGACATGACCTTGGGCCACCAGCCGAGGGTGGCCCTGCTTGAGCAGAGGGGTTGGACAAGATGACCTCCAGAGGTCCCGTCCAACTTCAACCATTCTGTGGTCCTATGCTAAGGAATACATAGCTAACGGCATCAGCACAGACGACTGTATGTATATGGTATGTATAGTCCTGGTGAGGTACATTGATGCATCCTTATTGTGAAGCATAACCTTTTCTGAGCAATAAAGGATTATTTAATCACATAGATCAAATGTTAGTTTACTTATGTTTTAGAGAAGATATCCACACTGGTTTTATGTATCGGTTTCTGATGACATTTTCCTGTTTGGAAGCCTTTTCAGCTTTTCATATATTTTAGTGGACAGTAACTATATGATGGTTCAAGAGAAGAAATGCTTGAGAGACTAAAATTTAACACTGAAGGGCATTGAGATACTCAGTTCATTATTGTGTAAATTAGCTGTAACACTGGAATTAAAGATCCCTCTTGTATTAGTTTTGCCATGGTAATGTACACTTACCTTTACTGCTAACATGGTAGTACCTTCCACCACAGAACCCTCCACTTTTTTGTGCTTGTTGTGGGTTGTTATGACTTTTGAGAGTGTCACAGGGTCAAGAAGCGTTTGGCTTCTCCCCTGAACTGGAAAGCACAAGATCTGCTGAGTTAGGTGACATGGATATTTTGTGTCTGAATTTGCCTTTTTTGCTGACATGGTTTTTGCTTACACTTAAACAGACATTGCAGGGACTGGGCAGGACACTGTAGATATGCTAGTTATTTAAAAATACTTCAAGAGTTAGCACTCATCATTGCAAAGTCCTTGATGTTATCTGGCTTCTGTGCTTCCACTAATTGCTTTGTGCACAGATAGCTGACTGTGTTCAAAGGATCAGTTATCCTTTGTGGAAGGGGACAGTATGGATGGCAAGCAGCAAACTTTCTCCATAATTGTTGGAGGATTAACACTCATTGTCAGATTCATGAAAATGGTCATTACCAGTTCTCTCAGAATAAGTCATTAAAATGTACTCAGTATGGATTTTGGGGCACAGATCAGACAGTTCATGAAGCAGCCAGTGAGTAGTGGGCAGGTCAAAAACTAGATTCAAGGGGGAATAGGAAATGCGGTTTATAAATCGGAAGCAGAGAAAATTCACATGAGTTTCCTATTCTCACAAAAGTGACCCCACTCTAAAGTCACATCCAGAGGTTGGCTAAGAGAAGCAGCGCAATCTGGATGCTTTAGTCAGCCTTTGGAAGAGCTTCTCTTTGCCGATGGATTACAGGAGAAATCCAGAGAAAGTAGCACCCTGTGCCATTACATTGTCAGTTGTAGTGTAGCACCTGACACCAAGGTACTTTACATTTAGTGTTTATAAGATATTTCCTGTAGGAGAGGTCATTATTTTATTTTACTTTTTCCTGAAGGATTAATTTAAATGCAGAGAATAATACTGCCACTTTCTTCCCACTCAGGCAACAAAGACCCTGGATTTTGGACCAAAATCTAATATTGTGTCATGTAGCACATGGGCATTAGGAAAAGTATTTTGGTATTTATCATACTTGCTAATTGTCTTGTCTTATTCTGTGTGCTAGTATAGAGGATGTTTAACTAACAGAATTTCTGATTTGAGCATTTATCTACTTTTTATTCATTTTGTAGAAATGCTAAATCAGGGTTTGAGTATACCTTAGTTGGAGACCTAAGAGTCCTTCCAGGGTAAATATGATGAGGTCAGTATTATTTAGAGTTGATGTGCAGGAGAAATGGGCTTAAATTGGTTAGTGTAAATCTAGACTATTTCAAATACCCTCATTGCTGACCTGCTAGTAATCTTTTTGTTTGTTTGCATTGTGCTACAGTGCTTTCTAAAGCAATCTAATTGTCAAATTCTCTCTCACTTTCCTTTAGCGACTCCACCAGGGTGTGCAGGTTGCTTATTCCTGACTTCATTATCACTGACTCTTTGAACTCTGCCAGCAATCCAGTCATCTGCTAATTAAGTACCTAGAGTTTCAGTTGCAACAAACATAAGGTATTTTCATTTATTAGGTCCTCACAAATCACATTACAACTCAATGTATACAGTGGATTCCCTTCAGTCTGTCTCTGTAAAAAAAAAATACTTGAACTTGTGAGACCACCTAGAATAGAAAATGGCTGTGTCAGCTGGTCGTCACATACGCAATGTAAACACACACAGTGAGGCAGATTCCTTCATAAAACGTAAGAGTTATCAGGCTCTGCCCAGACACCAGCCAGACTATGATCAAAGTTTCAAGCAATACTTCTTTTATCGTTCTTTTGGGTGAAGTATTTCAGCAGGTTTGTGCCCCAAGCCAAAAAAGATTTTGTAGGGTAGTCCCACCTGCTATTCACTAGGAAAACTTATTTTTAAACTGTTTCCATGAAGTATGCCTGGTATGGGATCAGACTTTACAAGCCGAATGAGGGTTCTGCTGGATACATATGCAGTACAGTGCCTCAGTGTATGCACCGGAAAAGGTTCAGTGCTGGACTCTCTCCCTCCACACCTCATTTTTAAACTGTTAACTATAAGCTCTCATGGTAGCATTGCTACATCTGTACCGCAGGGGCCACTTTCAGGTGCCAGTAACCTCCTAAAAAGTATCTGTTGTGTACATTCCTGAAACAGAAGTTCTGAGGCCAGAAGTGAAATGTCGTGGAAGGTTCTTGATACTGTTCTTCTAGATTGCCTGCACTATGCAAGTGTTAAAATATTATGGAGACACTTTATAGAAAGTAAAATCCTTCTTTTTGTGATCAGATCACTTAACAATGATGTTTTAAGGATTTCCAACTTGTCTCTGACTTACTTGTCAATAAAGATAAGTGTCTTTTGACTTGACAAATTGATGTAGTTTAAAAATCAATTGCAATACAGCATGTGACCCTTTACAGAGAACAGGCTTTCTAAATTATGAACTGAATCAGAAAAGAACTGTAAAAAGTACACATATTTTTATTCTTGGAAAAATGCTTATTTACAGGGTGTGGGGTGGTTTGCACAAAGGTTTCACCAATGGTTTCAGTAAAGTAAACATCTCTACTATTTTTCTAGTTGACATCTTCACAATAAGGTGATAGACTAAAAAACCAAAGGTCTAAATGGATCTTAAGTTTTTGTCTTGAGTAACATTATTTCCACTATTTTTTTCTGCTGAAGTTCTCTACTCTTTGGTACAAAATAATCTTTTCCTGATACAAATAATCTATTTTGCATTTTTTTGCATAGGAAATCTTCCCTGTATTCTGCTCATTTTACACTCCTTTTTTGGCTTTGATTTTCAGGGTGTGCTCCATGAGACTAATTACTAAGTATTTTGCCTTTGCATGTTTCATATGGGGAAAATAACCTGCTAAGCAAATAAATATGTGAAATAATCTCTAGAACAGTAATGTAAATTGTGTAGGGTTCTTGTTTGCACTTTATAGAAAACAGCTTCCCCCCCCCCCCTTTTTTTACAATTTTATTAATCAGTTTTGTATTTGCAGTTTGTATTGTGGCTATTAATGCTATAGCCCATGTCTCAAAGAGTACAGTAATGCTGATGGTGTCTGAAAAGCAGGCCATGAAGTGAATGGTTTGCTTTATGTTTTCAAGTTTATTGCTTTATGCTTTTAATGTCTTTTGCATTTTTATTAGCAAGAGCTGCTACTTAATGCTGGGGGGCTGTGAAATCTATCCTACTGTGACTGGACTTACAGAAGAAATTAAATCTTTTTTTGGTTTAAAAATCAGCAGATATTTTCAGTCCAGTGCCTTTCTGTATGTATCACTGGCAGGTTTTTTTGCACACATTCATTACTATGCCTGCAAGCAGACATTGCCTGTTTGCAAAAATATGAATTTCTTCTGGAGCTGCTATTTTTTAGTATAGTTTGAAGTTATTGTAAGGTCTAAGACTTCACAGTTATATCATACTGCTGAAAGAATGGTATTACTGAAGTGTTGAACCTGTAGCTTAAATTCTTGCAGTCTGAAAGCCTCCTCTCATTCCAGGCAAAACATGGAGGTGGTATCATAGCCTTTCAAACTTGGGTGGCCCTTAGGATTTCAGATTATATTGTTTGGGCAAGTGCTGAATGTACTGGAGCATATTCCAGAGGGCATAAAATTCTAAGTGTTAGAAAAATGTAATGGAAAATTGTAATGTAATAAGGTGCTCGTATGTATATCTGGAGTTCTGCATGTATACATTTGGAACTCTGCTTTCTGGAATAAACACAGCTGCATTTATTTGAATGTGTGAAACAGATTTATATACACAGAACAATGAATCTTGTATTGCACACTCAAATACTAGAGTATAAAGTTTTAGTTATCTGTGTATCACTGTCATGAACTTTATATTTGTCTGCCTTTTTTTTAAATTACATGAGAATTACTTCAAAATTTGTCCTCTGATTTCAAGTTCAGAATTTAAACAGTCAAAATCCCAGTAATTTAGCTATATACGTCTCCAAACAACTGTTCTAAGCTACAGTGAATAGCACTGTCTTTATAAGGTCCCAGAGGATAATGGCCCTTATTCATACGTTTAGCAACTCCTGTATATATGAGGGAAAATATTGTAATAGTAAAGATCAACTTGGGATCTAAGTTTAAATAAACAAAATGTTGTCAATTCAGTGTGGTAGGAATTTTACACTGATATGGTTAGAACTGAGTTGCAGATATTACACTTGCCTTTGTGCCCCCCTTACTTGTCTTACAACTGTATTTCCAAGTATAAGCATTTATATGTTTACTGTTACTTTGAAAGAATGGTGCAGTGGCGGGATTAGTTCTGCATTAAGAGTGAGTATTGGATGTGTGGAAGAGTTTTATCTGCACTTCCTTCAGCTCACAGCTCTTTGTTCTGAGGTCAGCCAGGAAGGCAAAGGACGAGTGCCCCTCCTTCCTTCCAGACAGAAACAAGGAGACAGGATGAGTATCCCCACAGGGACAGAGTGCAGATGTGGGTCTGCTGTCACTGCAGAGGAAGCAGCTGGTGACAGTAGTTCTGTCAAGAACTACTTAACAAGAAGAAGTAGTTCTTGTTAAAACTCTTCAAAAACATTTCATTTAATAAGGCACATGAAGAGGGAATGCAAAGACACCATACAACCCAATCTACACATTTATTTTCTAGGACACAAACAGCTTGAATCACGACATTTCCTAAGTGTGGTTTCAGAGTGAAAGACGAATAAATCAACATCATCCTTTGAATAGATTAACACTTCCTACACAAAACCCAGTGCTGTGTCCTACCTGAAAACAGACGCATGTGCATTAGAACACAAAGTCAGTGTCTTGTGTGGTGGATATAAAGGAAGTATACTTTTTTCCTAACACCGCTTCCTTTCCTTTCTTGGACAATTAATCTACAGTGTAACAGCCCATATGCAGGAAGGTGACTGAAGCAAGGTGTCTGTGCCCAAGTAGACCTGCCTTCCATGAGAGGGCAGAAAATAACTGATCTTTCTGAGAAAAGCCAGCAATATTTCCCAGCTTTCCACTCCACTGGTGCTGTTTTCTCACAACACTGGGAAAGCACATTGTATGTGCCAGCCTCCTTTGTTTCACTTGCCCCTAGGCAGCCCCTACGATATTGTTCCACAGCCTTTGCAACGCTAGAGCAAACCTTTCTCCTGAAAGAGAGGAGAGCTACCTTTCTCAAAGACTCTGCTATTCCACACATCATTTTTAAGTTACACTCGCTTCATTCAGACTGTTCAAAAGGGCTCCCCAAAAGACATGCCAGTTGCCTTTAGTATCATCCATCCAAAGCAGCCACAGACACCTCGTTGCAGATCCAGGAGGCTTGTTAGCACTGGCACTTTATGCAAGTCTGCAGGTGATCAGCTCTCACAGGCCCAAGTAGTCAGAGGATACAGCTACTAGTGATGCCACATATTTATTGTAGTTATGAGGTGGTGAAGTATAGCCATACCTAGATTGATTCACTCTCTGAGATGAGTTAGTCACATATTGAGTTCAGACAATAACCTGGATTCTTGCACGCGTTCATGTGATTTTAGCTTCACTAGAAAATTACAGATGTAGGTGTGATGTTAGCAGAAGGAATTTATCTTAAGGCTGCTCTGGAGAAAATGTTACAGGAAAATGGAAATGCAAGATGCTGCCCAACACTGGCAGGGGTACTCTGCTCAGGCCTAGTGGATGAAAGGCCCAAGTAGTACAGTTACAGTAACTAGTCCACAGTGGACAGATAAACATACTTTGGTATATGGATTCAGAATTTGTATATAACTGAACTGCAAGGATCTGAAAAACTCCAGTCCAGAGCTCATGTTTCTAGGTAGTGACATAAGTGGTTTGCTCAGAGGTAGCCTGTTTAATCTGAGGGAAGGAAGAAAACTCGGAGAAAAATATTTTGGTATCAAGTTTGCATTAATTTTAATAAAAAATATGTATATGAGATTGGTAGCTTGACCCTTTTGCTCAGGAGCTGTTCATTTCCCACATGAAAAGAAATGGGACATATGTGTACATCTGTGTGACAGAAAAAGGAGGGGAGATAAAATGCTCCAGAGAACTGAGACTTCTGAAGTAAGGAGAAAGACCACTCACAGAAAGAAGAAAGGTGGAGATTTTGGCTCTAAAGAGCATAATGTTTTCTCTTGGACAGGCTGTACTCCCATAAAGCTGGTATTAGCTCTCTGGGACTTATTGGAAGCACTCAGGTGCCATTTGTGCTGTTAGGTCTGAGTTAATAGGGAGGAGATTCTGCAGCAGAGCATACAGAATCAGTGAGCAACGTGTTTAGTGGATCATGACTAATTGGAAGAAAAAAAAGTCAGATGTTCCAAATCCATATTTATTGCAATTACTGGATGACTAAACTGGTATTCCGCAGTCCTTGGAGAAGGAAATTCCTCCATCCGTTAGGGAGTGTCTGTGACTTATCCAGCCTCAGTCCAAACTTCTTTATGTGACTGGAATAAGAACGCTTCCTTGTTGTACTTGTCAGAGCAAAGCACTTCAGCTTCTCAGACTTCTCTTTTAGAGAAGTGGTTTGCAAGCTGCTGAGATGATGATCCCTAGTTTTTTAGGCTGGTCAAACACTCACAGACCAGTTTATAAATGATTGGAGCAAAAAGTCAAAAGAACTTTCTAATATTAATTTACTCATTGCTGTCATGCTGAGGTAGAGACTTTCTTGAGAAGTCCCTGTGTTGTTCTGCTGTCTGTGAGCAATAGTCTGTGCTAGTGGAGTTCTGAAGCTACTCAGTAATTAAAATCACATCTACCAATCTATTTTTCCTGTACTTATGATGCCATATTACCATGGTATTTGAGGATCTCTAAGAATAGATTTTGAGCAGAATGTCTAATATAAAACAAGTGAAAATATGGTCATGCTAAAATCTCTACAAACCATTGTTGACTAGGTCTGGAATTAATTATTAGAGCACATTATTTTTTATTTTTTTTAAAGTTTATTTTCCTCTTTCCGCAGCAGGGATACCTATAGCAGTACAAATTGTTCTATATATGTTGATTTAGAAACAAAGTTTGGGTTTTTTTGTATACTTGCATCTCTCTTGGGCTTGATGCCTCAGGAAGTTCTGGCAAACAGGTAGTTGGCAAGAAAGCTGCCACCTTGGATTACTTTATTCTGCCCTGTTTCTGTTAATTTCAGCTGTATACTCAAAATGTAGTCTGGCGGTTTCAATAGCAAGGAAGAAAACTAATAACTGTCTTTGTACTGGTCACATTTATGTTCCAGTTATAAATGATGTCAACTGAGCCAAAATACTTCGGTTTAGAGCAGCATTTTGCCTCATACATTCACCAAAATGAACAAATAGTCTCTGTCCTTCCCATTAACACTTGGCATTTCCTGGCTTTACAGACAATATATTTTTTTGCTTCTTTTGTCATGTTCTTTCTCTGGAAAGAACAGATTAGCTACAGCTTTTTTCATGCTCAGTGGACATGATCTATACAGATATCTGAATATCTGTAATAGGAAAGAAAAAAACCCAACTTATTAGAAGCATTAGGGCAGGTTTCTTAGCTGGAAATATAGGAAATGTTGTAGAAAGATCAGTCTTGTAGCTTGTATGCTATTATAGAATCATAGAATGGTTTGGGTTGGAAGAGACCTTAAAGATCATCTAGTTCCAACCCCCCTGCCATGCACAGGAACACCTTCCACTAGACCAGGTTGCTCAAAGCCCCGTCCAACCTGGCCTTGAACACTGCCAGGGAGGGGGCAGCCACAGCTTCTCTGGGCAACCTGTTCCAGTGTCTCACCACCCTCACAGTAAAGAATTTCTTCCTTATATCTAATCTAAATCTACCCTCTTTCAGTTTAAAACTGCTACCCCTCATCCTATCACTACAGTCCCTGATAAAGAGTCCCTCCCCATCTTTCCTGCTGGCTCCCTTTAAGTACTGGATGGCCGCTACAAGGTCTCCCTGGAACCTTCTCTTCTCCAGGGTGAACAACCCCAACTCTCTCAGCCTGATCTCATAGGGGAGGTGCTCCAGCCCCTTGATCATCTTTGTGGCCTCCTCTGGACCTGCTCGAGCAGGTCCATGTCTTTTATATGCTAGGGGCCCCAGAGCTGGACACAGCACTCCAGGTGGGGTCTCACGAGAGCAGAGCAGAGGCTGAGAATCACCTCCCTTGACCTGCTGGTCAGCCAGCAGGATGATGCAGCCCAGGATACGGTTGGCTTTCTGGTCTGCAAGCACACATTGCTGGCTCATGGTTAGTTTTTCATCCACCGATACCCCCAAGTCCTTCTCTGCAGGGCTACTGTCAATCCACTCATTGCCCAGCCTCTATTTGTGCTTGGGATTGCTCTGACCCATGCACAGGACCTTGCACTTGGCCTTATTGAACCTCATGAGGTTCGCACAGGCCCACCTCTCAAGCCTGTCAAGGTCCCTCTGGATGCCATCCCTTCCCTCTAGAGTATCAACTGCACCACACAGCTTGGTATCATCTGCAAACTTGCTGAGGCTGCACTCAATCCCACTGTCCATGTCCCTGACAAAGATGTTAAACAATACTGGTCCCAGTATGGACCCCTGAAGGACACCACTTGTCACTGGTCTCCACCTGGACATCGAGCCATTGACCGCAGCTGTTTGAGTGTGACCAATGCTAGATGTAAAGACACACCAAATAAAGACATCTTTTATCCTTTCTAGTTGAATTTTCAGGACACACAAAACCTGTGTGTATTTATCACTTCCTGATCCTCAAGGTGATAATGAGTTTCAGCATGATGGACAGAGAAATTTGGTCTAATTGTTGAGATGCCATTCTATGTTACAGTGCTCTCTAAGAGCAAGACGAGGTCTTATGTACTCAGTTCTTGTGCAGGCTGGAAAGTTTGAAAGGTCTAACCACTCTTTTTTCCTGTGCTTTTTCAGTCCCTCCACCTGAGGAAACAGGAATGCATAATGCTGTGTGTCCTCAGGGGTTGTAAAGTGCATTGGCACTGGATGAAGGCTGTATAGGTTGGATAGGTGTACGGAAGCAAGCACTTAGCAACTTCTCAGGGGATGGTGGAGAGCATCCCAGTCCATCAGACAGCTTGACACAAGTGTGCAAAACCTCCCCCCTCAAACTCTTTTTGCAATGGCATAACTCTATGCTGCTTCTTATGTGCTGTATGCAGCAATTTAGATCTAAAAACATTATACGGCAAATGAACACCACAGATTTTAGAGTGCCTGAAAGCCATCAAACCATTTTAACTAGATCCTCTTTTTGTAATAGACTAAGTGATGTGCTGGTGAATTTCAACTTTGTCTGTAGCTAGCACCACCCAGCAATATGTTATTTCCTAGATACCAAAAGTAGCTTCATACAGGATTATCAAGTATCATAAAGCTAACTCTGGCACTTGATGACACTTCACATTTAGTAATAAAAAATGATGAAAGACAAAAGATATTGAAAAAAATCACCTGTTGAATTTTCTCATTTGTTTTGACAGGTGGTTTTTGGGTGGGAAGATATTATGACTGTCAAGACAATGACCTTCACATATAAACAGCGAGCAGCTGGTCCTCATGCACTCTGAGTAGTTTCTTAGTTCTTTACAATATTTAATGACAACATGTTCTCTAGAAGTCTTAAAAATAGGAATTTAAAAATTTGAATATGGCTTCTGTTACTGAACTTACCTTGACAAACAGGGCAAATAGTAAGATTTCCTTTGATGAGTTAGCTGAAGTTTCTAGTGTTTTGATGTGAATAATTCATAACATACCTTGACTTTTTGCTTGTAACGAAAAATATAACTTGTTACAGTAGATT
Source organism: Strix aluco (assembly GCF_031877795.1). Taxonomy (NCBI): domain Eukaryota; kingdom Metazoa; phylum Chordata; class Aves; order Strigiformes; family Strigidae; genus Strix; species Strix aluco. The sequence continues at coordinate 57,591,157 of NC_133931.1, read as the reverse complement.
TTTTTGATGATTAAATTGACCCGGTAAATGCATTTTTGTGTTATCAGTTGCTTGAAACAGCACGAGCCACAGGTATTCAAATATAGCAGTCATACAAAGCACTGCAACTTTGAATAGAATGCAGAGATTGCAAATTATTATTGTCCTGGTTAGTTAGGCCTTTATAATCTAGCTTTTATTTGAACAAATTACTTACTCTATGGTAAATTTTTTCATTATTTTTACTTTTTAATACTAAAAGCAGTTTTTATTACAGAATAAGCAATATTCCTCAAGTGCATTTGTTGGATGCATAAAGAAAATATGAGTTTAAAAAAAAATTTCTCATTTGCTTTGCATTGCTCCTACAAACTATTTTATCAGAACATTCATCTGAAGCAATAGAAACAAGTGTATTTTGTATCTATACATGTACTAGGAAAGCAGATCTTCTGATCTGGGTGTTGACAATTTTAGAATATATAGCAATTGTCTAAAAGTCCTATTAGAAAAATACTTCAAACTTCATTGTTTTGACCCCAGTGATATCACAAACTTGATTCTCTCAAAGTATAATTTTAAATTCATACCATAGGTGGATACAAAAGACTCCTTTTATCAACGAGCTGTGCTTTCTAAAAATATCTAGTACTTTATCATTAATAAATAGTATAAAAAGCTTCTACCAAAAGATGGAACAGTATGGCCTCTTTTATCCAAAACATGCTATTGTTTTGCCTCAAAACCTGGCTGATTTCCTTGTGTGACTGCCTTAGAGGAAAATAAATGAACTTTCTACCACAATGTTGTTCATGGCTTTTCAAGCGTCTGAAATTAACATGACTGGAAGACTCTGATGAACTATAGGAGAATAGGTGAACAAGAGAATAGCCTGACAGACTCAACCACGAGTATGTTAGGCATGGAAAGTTACTTTATCTTATGGTTAATGTTGTGTATATGCATTTACATGGTATGTGAAATGGGAGAGGGAATTTTCACTGTCACCTTGATAGTTTGACACAAACCAATGAATATATATCTGACCTAAAGACGCAAGAATTGCCCATGGGACTCAAAACTGTACTGCATGCAGAGCTGAAGGGAAGCTGATGGCAGTGGCAGTGAAGTGCCTGTAGATACAGAAAGTTACCTCTTGGTAAAATGTATTCTAGGTTGTGAGGGTTCTTTCTGCCCTCTTTCCATCATTCACAGGTCATTCACAGGGACTGGCTGGAGGAAGACTGTATAAATAAAGCAGCTTTGTGTTTTTATACAAAGAAAATAAGACTGGACAGTGTGCATTACAGCCAAGCTTCATATGCTTTACAGCTCCAGAACTTTAAAGTATTTTAATACCTAAAGACTATTTTTAAAGACCGTTTCCTGAGACTGTGTTTGCAGTGTTAACTAGTGTGCATTTCTCCTTGCAACACTGCTTACCAAAACCTGTTATTCTCACTGTTCATTCTGCCTAATTGGGCACATAATGGCATGTCATGACTTCATGAAAGTGAGTAGTTTGACATTGGTTTTAAATATGTATTAAGGAAAGAGATGTAATTCTGATTCTTACTTTCTCATCAAAACAGGTTATCAGTTTCTCAGCTCTCTCGAGTTTTAGGGATGCCAGACAGTGGAAGATTCAGCGTGCTCCAAACATGAACATAGCTCCACATAAGTGGGAGGCAGGATAGGAAGAAGGGGGAGAGGGGCTGTTATTTCAGCTGAAAAGCTCTGTTCTTTAAATGACTTACCCAAAGACATGCTAGAAATCAGCAGCAGTTCTAGAAACAGAATAGTTACATTGCTTTCCAGTCTGAATACTGTCCTTACACCAGTCACAGTAAATCTTTCACTTGAAAATACGTAAATGGTTGTGTTCATACAACGGAGTCATTTACTTTTGCAATGTTATTCCTGTTCTATTTGGTATTTTGGGTGTAGGTTATTTGGATCACGTTTTATCCAAATCTTGATTGGTCATAGTGTGGTGTGATTCTGTATAGGATTAGAATAAATGATATTTTATCAATGCACACATTTTTGTAACACAGATTGTGAGATAAACAGACAACAATTACTCTGCCTTGGCTATGCTTCTGTTTAAAATAATGAAACTAAAAAAGTCAGTCATTTTCTATTCCATTTCCTCTCCCTTTTTCTATCCCATCAAACCTGTTCCATTTATTAACATTTGCAATATGCAGACATTTTGTGCATATAACTGGAAACTGGTAGCTGTTACACATTGGCTAATGCTGTTACAAAACTGTGTTGAGAGCAACAGCTTAACAGGAATCTGCAAATCCACCCCAGAAAAGGAATGATTAGTGACAGCTGGTGAACTCAGTTAGCCAACATAGTTGCTCTGTATTTGGAGGAAGGCAACTAATTCAACAGACCTACCTGCTGGAAGAGCTCAGCTGAGCTAGAAGTGTGACTAAAAAAAACATGTGTAGCTCAGCAACCTAGGTTTTATAGGATTAAAGCCAGGACTTCTTTTTAGTCTGTTACAAGAAAAATACAGAAATATGAAAGGAGGAGAAAGTTATGTCCACAAAAATTCAAGTTGAATTTTCATAATTTTCTGTCTGCATGGAGAAGGCTCCTGTGGAGAAACCCTTGGTCATGGGACACTGAAAGAAGAAATATCTTGGAAGAGAGGTTCAGATGTCACACTGAGAAACAATGCTTAGCATGGTAGTGTTTTAGACTGTGTGGTTTGGCCTCTGATGAACAATTCTCTCTGTAAAATGGGAAGTGTTAAAGGAGTTGTGCTCAGCGTGCTGGCTTGCAGAAGAGCTGGGCTGAAGCTGGCAGCATCACTTGTTGATCCTGCTCTTAACCCAAGGAACTGTACCACTGAGGCAGCTGTTACGGATCTGCTTTGTGTAGCATGTAGACTAGTGGTATATATAACAATAGTAATGGGTCAAGAGTATAAACCAGGCTGTAAATAATGGTTTAGAACTAGAAAGAAACTTATTTTGGGGGATGGTCTTCCAATATAGTGTCCTGTTGAGTTTATTATTCCTTCCTCTCAAATGTCTGGTACTGGTCATCGGCTGGAGGGTAGTACTGGAGTGGGCTATTGATCTGATCCAGTTTAACAGTTCTGTAGTCCTACTGAGAATAAGCTGATGCACTGTGAGCAATTTACCCTACTGTAGTTGTTAGATTATTCCTAACTTCATAACATAATCCATTGTACTTAAAACAGTAATTTTTCTAGTACCACTGTTCAAATGAAGCCCAACTAAAAATACCCAGGGCCTCAACAGCATTATGAACAGAGCTTGTCATACATTAGGGAATTCAGTCAGAGTCTTAAACTGTATTGATTGACTTTATTGGCATGTATTCATTCTCTGTGCTCCTGAAAATTAACTCTGTTCAGAAAGGAAGTTCAGTGTAGTGATAGGAATTCTTCAGTACTGCAGCATAATTGGCACTGTTTTTCCTGCAATACCTTTCTCACTTCCCACAACAGATTTTTCTCTTCAAGTGATGCAACCTACTCTTGATGGCTATGCACTCATCTCTCTTCTGATGACCCATTTTCCTTGTGCTGCCTTCACATCGGTTCTCCTCTAACCCCATGCAATTGTGCTTTATTCTGGCTCCATTTTTTTGCCAGTCTTAGCTGTTGTGTCAAAAACCAGGAATTGGTATGGAGGTCTTGTGGGAATTGCAAACTGGGATTGAGGAGCATATTCCATTTCTGAAAAGGTATTTAGGGTCGTGAACATCACCCCTTTGTAGCTGGAAGTTCCAGTATTCACATGTTCGTTGGGTCTAATGGCCTCCAAGTCCATTCTGCATGGGGTCGGGGAGTTTAGGAGGGGTTGAGGTGAGAGAGAAAGGAGGGAGACAGTGCAGCTTGCTTTCTGGATTTCAGTAAGAAAGGCTCAACAACAAATGTCTTAACTGCTTTAATGAGACAGAATATGAAAATGAGTATGGATAGCAAGTAAATCTTACATCCTTTCAGATATTGGGCACTCTGCATTTGTGCAGCATCACATGGACTCCAGATGGATTTTTCCCCTGGTGTGCTGCACAGAGCAGATCCAACCCTGTCTGTGGGGAGAACCTCTCCCTTTTGGTCCTTTGAGCTATCATGTAATTTCCTTACAAGAAAACAGCTCTATTCCTAAAGGGTGCTCTTGCTTTCAGATAAGGCAAGGCCACCAGGTAGTGTAATTGCTGACATTGAGTGGGAGCTGCCTGCAGTTCCTCTGTTACAATTAGCTCGGTGAGTTATCCTGCAAGCAAGGAATTTGTGCAACACAGCACAGTTCCGACAGCCACGCTATATGTGCAGCACAGCACAGGCCTACACCTACTCAGGTTAACTGTTCTGCAGATTGCTAACTCCTAAACGTGCAAGTTTCTCGGTCAGGATCAATACAAAGACCTAGAGTGAGAATCAAAGAAAGAGATGTTACATCTTGAATTCTGCTTTTTGATTGCTCAGCTGCTCAATACTGAGCACATCTCTTCTCTGTGACAGCTCCCACATCAGTAAATTATTAGTGCCAGCTTGTGTGCTGACACTGGCAGGTGAGAGCACTGAATGCTCAGTCTTCCACAGGCCTAGACCCTCCGCTGACTTTCCTGTCTCTGGGCTGCAATGTCATCTCCACAGTTTCTGAGTATCCCATACTTCTTTCTTTTGACAATTGTACAGGGAGATTTGTCTCTGTTGCTCCCCTTTTGGTTTTCTCTGTATTTCCTTTCCTGGTTCTTCAGGAGGCTCTGAGCAGATTCTCACCTTTATCTTAGTCTTAAAATTTCTGTAGAAAACCACTGCAGGGGAAGCTCTTTGTTTCAATGTCTTGCTCCACGTTTCAAGTAATCAAGACTTTTCTCAACAGACCATGAAAATCATGGCCAAATACATTCCTTGGAACATCAAGGCAACAGGCTTGTCACACTGGGAATCTGATATTGCCTGTACCTGCCAAGAGTATGTAATGGGTTGAAAGATAGTGCACAGACATCTCAGCTGTATCTGTCTCTCCTGTTGCCCTATGCCTCAGTTCTGGTGGAGGCACTTCTGCCAAATGGTTACCACTTAACTTGTTTGCTGAAATGAAGCAGGGAGAAATATGGGTCAAATGGAGCTCTCACTGTGACCTGGAAGGGCAACCATGGAGGAGTAACTTTACTTGCAAGTGAATGCGGAACATAAGGTTATATCAGCTGAGAGTAATTTTTAAGACTGCTCATTTCCAGACAATTAAGTTTAGTTCATGAAAACACAGGGTGGCATAAAGGGCCCCACTTTATTTGCAGATGAAGAAAAGGGGATCTGATAGCATTTTGGATAAGGTGAGATCACTTATTTTCAGTAAGTCAGGTAAGTTGAGGACTATCAAAGCATCACTCTGCCTGGCGAGTGTTACACATTCTTATATTATTGAGAAGACAGTCATGTGACTCCATCTTGTGAGTCTTGACTGAAAATACCTTTAAATAACAAATACGTCTGCCTTTAATGTGGTTTTGCATTGTTAGACTCAACATACAAACAATGAAATGAGAGCAGTGTTAAATATAACTCAGTGCTTGGAATGCTGTGCTTATGCAAGAAACCACAGCAAACTGTGAGGGAAACAAGGAGAAAAAAAATCACAAGTATTAGTGGGAAACAAATGTGCTTTGGAGTTGCCAGGCAAAGCATGCAGGGGTAATAAAACAAAAGGGATTTTGGAAAGGGAAAAAAGGCAGAGCTGAAACTGGGAGTCTATTCTCTTGTTTCCCTCACCTCTCATTGTAGGTGTAGAACAATGTAACATTCATGTCTGAAATGCCTCACAGATGTTCTGCTGGTGGAATGGGATGGGCATGTATCAAGAGAAGTCCACATCCTGTTTGTGCTCTGACTGCTGTCTGTCTTAAAGGCTTTTTGTGGGCCTCAAGATGCAACTCCAAGTTGAGTTCTTTCTAAAATGTCTGTGTCAGCACACTGATGCTTAATTAGGAATGGGAGTGCCCTAAATCTGCTGGTTTCACTACAGCATGTACAACCCATCACAAATATTTAACTAGCTATTGGGTACTTTAAGAAGATCTCTTTCTTCCCTCTGCTGTGTACATAGAAGTTTTAACTTTCCCTTTTTACAGCAAATGTGGTGATACTCTAGCTTTTGTCATCCTAAGCGTTCACCTCTGCAGTTAAGGTCCTTGTAACTAGGGGCAGCCCTTGACCTGGGAATAGTGGGATCCATTCACACCAGGGATTTATAAGCCTTGATAAAATGTTATTGAGACTCATTTCTCTCTTGTGCAACACAAAACCCAACACCATGACACACAGGAAAAGGCAGTATGCTGTACCTGTGCAGTAGCCCTTATTCGGTATTTTTCCATCTGTTCCCAAAGCTGTGGAGCTGCACAATGCTAAGTGTGAGAAGGGACACATGGGAGAAGGTTACATAGTCCCAGGTGTCCTAGATTTTTTCATGAGACATGTGGTGATAATTTATTGTATAGTCCTGTGTTTCAGCCTTCTATTTTAAAATGATGTTGAACAAAGATGTTCTTGCATTACGGAGTCTTGATGCATTTGTATATCAACACAAGACCTCAGTGGGGCTTTCATGGGCTATATGCAAACTATAATGCAGCAACTCAAGCTAAGTGTGAAAGGGGACACACAGGAGAAAGATGCGAGGTTGTCGTGGTTTGAACCCAGAGGACAACTGAGCACCACACAGCTGTTCACTCATCACTCCCCCCTCAGGAATGGGAAGGGAAAAATAAAGTAAAAGGCTTGGGAATCGAGATAAGGACAGAGAGGGATGACTCACCCATTAAGGCAAAAGACAGACTTATTAGGGAAAGAAAAAGAACATCATTAATTCAAACATTAACAAAAATAACACTTAACTGACAGAGTGGGACAGTGAGAAGCATTACCACATCTTAAAAACACCTTCCACCATCCCTCTCTTCTTTCCGGGCTCAGTTTTTGTTCCTGATCTCTCTACCTCCTCCCCTAGCTGCGCAGGGAATGGGGGTTACAGTCAGTCCTACTGCTCCTTCCTCCTCAGGAGGAGGACTCCTCACATTCTCCCTTGCTCCAGCATGTTTCCCCTCTCACAGGAGACAGTGTCCACAAACGTTCTCTATTGTGAGTCCTTCCCATGGGCTGCAGCTGTTCCCGTGCTGCTCTGGCATGGGTTACCCCTGCATGTTCCAGTCCTCCCAGTGCTGAACTACAACAGCCGGGGCTTCTTCCCACATAGTCCCAGCCTTCTTTGGACACAGCTTCCTGCTCCAGTGTGGGGTTCTCCACAGGTTGGCATCTGCTCCACTGTGGACCTCCATGGGTAGCAGAGAGGGTGGCCCTGCCCTCTCACCACGGGCAGGATGCAGGGGAGGTCTCTGCTCCGGCTCACCTCCCCCCTTTCTTCCAGTGACCTCAGTATTCACATGGGTGTCTTCCTCACAACTCCCACCCCTCCTCCCAGGTTCCCCTTCTTAAATATGTTATTACAAAGGCACAGCTGCCATTGCTAATTGTCTTGGCCTTGGCCAGAGGTGGGTCTGACTTGGAGCCGGGGGGAGGTTTGAGAAATTTCTCACAGTGGGTCATTGCTGTAGCCCCCTCCTCTGCTGCCAAAAACCCCACCACATAAACCCAGCGCAGAAGTAATGTCCATTTCTCCTGTTTTCCACTACATAAATAGCTAGTATTCTTGCCTCATTAGTATTATCTCGATAATGAATGACCTGTACCATTGCGGCTTTTAAGGTGTTTTCCTCAAATGTCCATTGTTTTGTATGTGGACAGGCAGGCACCCACGTCTAAAGCTTTTGAGGAGATAGCCACCAGCTGCAAAGCATTATAGCCACCACTGCTTTTAACTATGTATTTAGCAGCATTTAACTGGTACAAAACAATTTCTCTGATTGCACGTAACAATAATGAAGCACTTTACTGGTGTCTCTCTAATAACATTTTAAATAGGGAAAAAACACTGCCCACACATCTTCTAATAAGGAGCATCCACTGAGTTTAATTAAATCATGTAAATGAGAGTCCTATTGCTCTTAACCTACACAACCTCCCCGTTCTTAAGCATCAGGAAGAGAGCTCAGTTTTAAAGAATATCTTGCAAGTTAATAGATCCAGGCTGTGACGACTGGAGTTGAGAAGAGTTAGAGACTTTCAGAGAAACTGTCCTAGCAGTAAATTCTTTTCCTTAGATTCAAGCAGCTGCACCACATGATGCATGGTGAACTCATTTGGCTGCAGTCAGTGAATGGTACCAGGAGCAGCCACAAATAATATTGAGGGTGAAGGTTGTTTTGTCTTTTTATTTCATTCCATTTGTTTTACATTATGCCATGTCTTCTGGGGGAGGGCAGGGGGGATGTAGTTCCCCTTCTGTCTTCTGCCACAGATGGGGTATGGAGAAATTCATGAAGAAAACAGCTAGACTGCCATTGCACACAGGTAGTGGGAATCTGTTTTATTTTTGTTCCATGCTTCTGTAAGGTTGGGAGAGAAATAATGAGGAATTTGTTTTCTTCGAGTGGTATGTATTGGAGAGAAGATAAAATAACGTGAGGTTTTAATGGTTTCTGGAAAGCAGCTGCTATGTGAAGAAGAATAAAATGGTTAGAGACACCCCCAGGATATGAAGCACTACTCCGGAGCTTCACTTTTGTGCCTTTGCAGACCTGGAATAGATTGTTTTCCAGAAAAAGGGACGCAGTTGGATCCTTGTTTTTAGGGATCAGGTGTTCTGGTGGAGGCCTATCCTTTCTGGTAAAATTTAAAGATATCTTTTCCTCGGTGACGTTTTATCTGAGCTGAGTGGGAACCATCACCATGCATTGATGCTATTTGGGAGAGGAATTTGGTCATTGGTCTTTGTATTTTTCCTTTTCTATAAGTTCTCCTGTTTTCTACTCATGAGTTTAACTTTCTGAGCCAAGTAATGATCTATGCAGCTCTCTGTTACTAAAGAAATGTCCAAACTAGACCTCACCATGTAAGATACATAAAGGATACAGAGTTGACAGATACACACACAATTTTAGTGCTTCTCTACTATGACCAGAAACAGTAGGCACCTGTACCTAGAGATAATAAAATATTCCTTTTCTTCCAACTTTCTCCTGTAAAGAAGAATTATTGGGGTTGGAAGAAACACATCTTGTCCAACACCCCTGCTCCAATTAGAGTAGGTTGCTCAGGGCCTTCTCCAGTTGGGTTTTGCTTATCTCCAAGGGTGGAGACTCCACAACCTCTCTAGGTAACCTGTTCCAGTCATCAACCACCCTTACAGTAAAAAAGGTTCTGTTAAGTTTAAGTGTAATTTCCTGGATTTCAATTTGTGCCTATTGCTTCTTGTCCTGACCCTGGGCCCCACTGAGAACAGTCTGGCTCTGTCTTCTTTACTTTCTCCCATCAGATATTTATACACATTGATAAGATACCCCCTGAGCTTTCTGCTCTCCAGGCTAAGCAGTCTCAGGTATGTCAGATCCTCCAAGTCCCTTAACCGTATTCATGACCCTTTGCTGGACTGACTTCAGTGTGCCCATCTCTCACTTTTACTGGGGAGCCCAGAACTGGACGCAGCACTCCAGATGCAGTCTCACCAAGGGCTAAGGAAAGGTGTCATGGTTTAATGCCAGCTGGCAGCTAGGCACCACACGGATACTTGCTCACTCCCTCCCCAGGAGGATGAGGGGGAAGAGAACTGGGATGGTGAGAGTGAGAAAACTTCTGGGCTGAGATAAGAATGGTTTAGTAGTAATAATAGTAATGAAAAGGGAAATAAAAAATAAAATCCAAGAAAGGCAAGTGATGCAAACGAAAAACAATGACTCACCACCAACTGACCAATGCCCAGCCACTCCCTGAGCAGCAGTCCCTAGCCAAATTTTCCGCAAGTTTATATGTTGAGCATGATGTCGTATAGTGTGGGATATCCCTTTGGTCAGTTGGGGTCACCTGTCTCAGCTGTGTCCCCTCCCAACTTCATGTGCACCCCCAGCCTACTCGCTGGTGGGATGGGGTGAAGAACAGAAAAGCCCTTGACTCTGTGTAAACACTGCTCAGCAATAACTAAAACATCCCTGTGTTATCACACAGTTTCCAGCACAAATCCAAAACACAGTCCCATACTAGCTACTATGAAGAAAATTAACTCTATCCTAGCCAAAACCAGCACAAGAGGGGAAGGATCACCTCCCTTCACCTTCTGGCAATCCCCTTACTACTGCAGCCCAGGATGCCATTGGGCTTTGCTGCAACAGGGCACTTTGCACACTTGTTGGCCACCAGGACCCACAGGTCTTTTTCTGCAAATCCAGTCTCCAGCCAGTCAGTCCCCAGCTTGTACTGGTACATGGGCTTATATCTCCAAAGGTTCAGGACTTGGTACTTTCCTTTGTTGAACTTCGTGAGATTGCTGTTGGTCTATTTGTTCAGCCTGTCAAGGACCTTCTGAATGGCAGCACAACCTTCTAGTGTATCAGCCACTCCTCTCACTTTTGTATCATCTGCAAATTTGCTGAGGATGCACTCTGTCCCTCTAAGACATTAATGAAGAAGTTAAACAGTACTGGCCTCGGTACTGATCTGTGGGGTGCACCACTTGTGACTGGCCTCCTGCTGGACTTCATGTTGCCAATCACAACCCTGTAAGTCTAGCAGTTCAGCCAGTTTTCAGTCCATGTCACTGTCCACTTACCAAGTCTGTGTTTTATCAGTTTGACTATGTCAATGTTATGGTAGACAGTGACAAAAACCTTTCTAAAGTCAACATAAGAAACATTCACTGCTCTTCCCTCATCTATGAAACTACTTATCATGTTATAGAAGACTATCAGTTTGCTCAAGCACAATTTAGCTTTCATAAATTCATGCTGGCTAGTCTCAATTGCCTTGTTGTTCTTAGTATATTTTGGAATTGTTTCCATGATTACTTGTTCCATCACCTTTCTGGGCACTGAGGTGAGGCTCGCCAGCCTATAGCTCCTTACATCCTGCTGCTTGCCTTTCTTGAAGATAGCAGTGATGGTTGCTCTCTGCCAGTCCTCAGGAACCTCCCACAGTTGCCATGACCTTTCAAAGGTAATTGAAAGTGGCCTTGACAAGGGGGGAAGTATGAAAACGAGTCTATCTGCTCTTGTTATGTGTTGTCTATCTGCCTGCTTGCCTTGAACTGAAGTCAGCCATTTCAAACATAATCACTTAGATTTTAAAGGGACACAGTTTTTGTATGCAGTTTTCAAGATACATTATTCACTTGTGTTAAAACATGAAGTGGTAGAGTTGACTCTGCCTCTAAGACCAGATTCTTGCTGCTGCTGGTCAATATTGTCTGTAATGGCATTACACAAATGAGAACATCATATAGGGGACAGCTTTTTGTGTGATTATAACTATTCACTGTAGATGTTTTTGATTCTCTGGCAACATGCAAAACCAATCATCTGTTTCTTTCTGTGCAGTTACATAAACACTGAACATCCTGACCCTTCTTTGTGAGAACAGTGATGTCATGAAAATACCCATCTTTGGTATTAATGCTCAGCAGCTGTGATCTTTTTATGCATAAATAAAAATTCAGTGCCCATCCATGATATCTGTGATATTTTTGATACCTGGCTCTTTCAACAAGACTGTATCATGGGAATCTATTTAAGAAACTTAGTTCCTGCCCAGCCTCAACAAGACATTATAACTTTAAATGACTGCTATTTTCCCTTAACAACCCTGTTTCCCCTGCCTGGGCAGTTAAGTGATTAAAAAAGAATGCACAAGAGTTCTATTTTTAGTTCTCATATAAGGTTTTAAGTCTATTATACTTAAATAGAAACTTATAAATTGCTTTTGGGAGTGTTAAGCATCAACAACTTCAGATAACATTGTTTATGATGAAGATGCCTTTAAACTAGACCTGAAGATCTCTGATTTGGTAGCAAGAAGGAATATTTACAATTATTGGTCTTTCAGCAGCTTTTTGTTTAAACTTTATTGGGTGGGAGTGTTGATCTGCTCGAGGGTAGGGAGGCTCTGCAGAGAGATCTGGACAGGCTGGAGCGATGGGCTAAGGCCAACTGTATGAAGTTCAATAAGGCCAAATGCCAGGTGCTGCACTTCAGCCACAACAACCCCCAGCAGCGATACAGGCTTGGGGAGGAGTGGCTGGAGAGCTGCCAGTCAGAGAGGGACCTGGGGGTGTTGATTGACAGCCGGCTGAACATGAGCCAGCAGTGTGCCCAGGTGGCCAAGAAGGCCAATGGCATCCTGGCTTGTATCAGAAATAGCGTGGCCAGCAGGGACAGGGAAGTGATCTTACCCCTGTACTCAGCACTGGTGAGGCCGCACCTCGATTCCTGTGTTCAGTTTTGGGCCCCTCACTACAAAAAGGACATTGAATTACTCGAGCGTGTCCAGAGAAGGGCAATGAAGCTGGTGAAGGGTCTGGAGCACATGTCGTACGAGGAGTGGCTGAGGGAACTGGGGTTGTTTAGTCTGGAGAAGAGGGGGCTGAGGGGAGACCTCATCACCCTCTACAGCTACCTGAAAGGAGGTTGCAGAGAGCTGGGGATGAGTCTCTTTAACCAAGTAACAAGCGATAGAACAAGAGGTAATGGCCTCAAGTTGCACCAGGGAAGGTTTAGACTGGATATTAGGAAGCATTTCTTTACAGAACGGGTTGTTAGGCGTTGGAATGGGCTGCCCAGGGAGGTGGTGGTGTCCCCATCCCTGGAGGTGTTTAAGAGTAGGGTCGACATAGTGCTGAGAGATATGGTGTAGTTGGGAACTGTTATTGTTAGGTTAATGGTTGGACTAGATGATCTTCAAGGTCTTTGCCAACCTAGATGATTCTGTGATTCTGTGATTCTATTGTGTCTCAGTTTCTAAGATGTGGGTTTAGCCTAGTAATGCTTAAATCATTAGGAAATATCTTGCAGTCCTTCAGAAAGGTCAGTTTAAAAGGTGAAGCAAACAGCTAGTGTCTAATTATCAAGCAGCAGAAAAGGAGATTGTTTTTTGGAAAGAAAAAAATTGGTCTTTTTCTACCTTAATAGTCTCTACAATATTATCCTGTTTGAAAATTAATTTGTTTTTTCATAAAAAGTGTGAAGAAATTCATATGACATTGCATTTTATTTCTCTAAGACTGGGTTACATGACTGGCTGATGTGAACAAGGATAACAAGTTGTTTCTGAAAGAGCACAGTTTAAAAAAATCCTGGAGGATTTACCCACAATGCATATATTCTGTGTAAATACATGTTTAGTTAGTCAGTATAGAGTTTGATACTTCATCAGAATAGAAGTTTTAGTTCAGTCAGAACTGATTGAAATCACTGATGAAACTTAATAAAATTTAATGAAAGTGTTTAAGGCTTGAGAAGAAATTAATGTCTATATTAACAGCACCGCCAATGTTAATGGTGAGGTAACAAAACCAATAGAAATGGACAATAACTCTCCCCCTCTTCTGTATTAAAGATCATAACCCAATATTTTTTCTTAAGTTCTGTCCATGCTGTAGGAGGTATCATGATTAATTGCATGAATGGGTACCTTTGATCCTTAAGAACTGGAAAGCTAAATACAATTTCTACAAACTTAAATTGGTTGTTTGACTGCATAATCAGCAGTAGACAGAAGGAGCCAGGTAGAAAGTTACTTAGGTACCTCAGTTTTTTAATTCTACTCTCATAAATGCTGCAATGATTTTCGAGGGAGATACTGGCCTAGATGGCCAATGAGAAAGTGATACACTGATGCATACACCCTCTACATGGTAGATTAAATAAGTGACATTAATTCAGATTTCTATAGGGAGAAAGTCCTGAAGCCAGAAGCATATTACTGTGTTGATGTGAATCAAACTTTATGATTCTAAAACTGCAGCAGGGATTGAATTCTGAATTGTTTTAAAAGCAGTGACAGGTAGATTAGGCAGGTAATAGCTCTGTTTTCTGATGATTTTTAATAATGTTGCTCTTAGTTTGACAGTTGTAAATTTTCAGGATCTTGAGGTTTTACACTGTAGTCCTCATAAACAAGCTGTACATAGTACACCTGTTGGCAGGTGCCTGGTGTCTTTGGAATAAGCATCTATGTTGGATGTCACAACATTTAAAGTAAACCTCAACAAGCAATAAAATCTCCTAACCTCAAACCCTATGCTTCTCTGTCTCTCAACTACCATTAAAATCTGAACATGCTGCTCACTTTCCACTTACTTTGGCCAAAATATTTATATTATTCATCATTTTGTATGAAGGACAGCTATGGGGTGTACTTCTGTGTTTTGGATTGAATGTAAACAACATTTGGATATCTTGATTTCAGTTGTCTCATATCCCTTAGAATTATGTTTTGATTTTGTTTTTTAAATTTCCATAAACAACCAAGCTAAAAAAAAATCCTTCTACCTGCTGTTCTTCTCAAAACCAACCCTCTCCAGATCAGTGCCAAACCAATCTGACAGAGGTTTAGGGGTTTCAATTTAATTACATTTTTACAAATCTCATTGAAAGTGGCTATCTAGATGCACAGCACAGAATCTATTAATGTTTTTACTGAGGGAGGAACTCCAGTTGGTTCATGTTATTTGTTGACTGTCAAGCTGTCCAGAAAGAAGAAAGACTTATGGGGTTTTCTAACCACTAGACAAGATCATTTGGACCACTTGTTTGTTTGGATGTCAAGGTCAGGTCTAGAAATCCAAATTCCTTTGTTCTCGTTTTATTTTTAAAGAAGAACAATTATATATTAGTTTCCTATTGTGGGTATTTATCCAGAGGTTTTTTTAGAACTTCTGGTATCATCCAGCATGAGACTCTTCAGAAAATGCATCAAGTTATTTTCTGAGTCCAAACAATGATATGAACATCTTAAAAATGGTTGATACTGTGAAAACTAAATTACGGTAGGTGAGATTTCTCTTACGCACAGACTTTTAGTTATTAGCCTTTGAACTTGCTCTAATATCTATTTTAAAGGAGCTGTAGTTTCAAGTGTTTGAATCCCCTTTGAACATAAGTAAATATTCACAAACATTTCTGTCAAGTGGTCAGGCTGGCCAAGCTCTGCTAATGGTCCACTTATAATCAAATAAAATAAACTTAGCTTCCTCCTGAGATCTTGTGTGCAAGTAACATACATTCAAGACATGAACTGCTGAAACAAAGTGATGAACCATGGGGTATATAAACCTGAAGTTTAAGCCAAAGCTATAGTCTGGATGATCTGTTTTTGTTAAATCTTCTGGGCTTGCTACAGGAAAGAAGAATGGTATGGATTCATTTGAGGATAACAGTAAAGTAACTGCATTACTGGGATGAAAACTATGAGGAGCAGGGTGGAAGAAAGCATAAGAACCGCTTTGAGTAAAATGGATATGAAGGATGCTGGAGTCATGGTCTAGGCAGCTGGAGGTTTGTTGATTTAGGTTGGAGTATGGTAGGTAGGAAGACAGTAAACTGCCCCTGGTAGCATGCAGAGAGGAAAGCTAGAATGTGTGTTGCCAGCTGCCTATCTTCCTTTGTCAGACTGGTTCAAAACCTGGTGAGTTGTTGCAAAGGATGGGCTTTTCTTGTTTGTTATTCATGTACTTGATGAATACAAGTAAGGTAATAGGCCTTGCTTGAGTGGGGTGGTGGGGGGTGAACAAGACAACCTCCAGAGGTTCTTTCCAACATAAATCATTCTGTGATTCTGTGAACAATGGATTTTGCAAGGTTGAGAAAAAAGGCATTGCAGTAAGAGCTCTGAATGTGAGTCCACTGAAGAATTACAGCCTTACCTGTGTACAAAATTACGTTTTCAGATGCTGTGTGGGGACAAATGTCTATGATGTCTCAAAAATTGTATCCACGTGTCTCCAGGATGAGACCACAGTTAATGACCACCAGTTAGTGGCAAGATGATGGTGCTTCTCATTCTCGGCCAAAAGAGATGTGATACAGACAGGAACTGATGGTATATAAGATAGCAACACTGTGCAGAAAATACTGAGACTAAGTGGTTAATGTGCTGTTGATAAACTATCTAGGATAATGCTCAGGACATCAGATTACATTATTTATGCTACACTGAAAGGGATATCAAGGGGCTTTTGTGGTTTATGAAGTAAACTGTTTTCACTTGGTAGTAAATAAAAGACGATGATGCAGGCAAATAGTAACCATGAAACCACAGCAAAGAAGCTTTAAAAATGCCAAATTAGAGGGAAAATTACTCACTTTCAGAATCCTTTATTTTCTTTTCCATACAAAACAAAGTTTTGATCAGAGCTATATCTGTCTATGAGATGAGTAGACTATTGTCCCAAACTATGGGACATCAGTCACTGGTGGCTTTCTGCATTGGAAGAATCAACCCTTTTAGAATGATGTCATTTGCAGAAACAAATAGGTAGATCGCAGCTGTTAGTCTCTGCCCACATGAGACAAAGGGCATACTTTTCACCAGGAAATGAGAGCTAGCACTCACTCCTTATGATAACTAATCAAAACCCTTTTAAGCAAAGAAAAGGAAGATAAAACACAGACATACATTTTCTGTCCTACTACTGTGGTCTAGGTAAGAACTTGATAGTTGTCCAAATGCTTTCTCTGAGAAGGATTTGATGATAGAAGTTCTTCTGCTCTGATTTTCTATTTCCATGTTTGAAGATTCAAAGGAAAAATACTTTCCCTGGTTTTGTAAGACATTTTTTCTAGAAATAAAAAGGGATTACCTTTATAGTAGAGAGATCTATCCTTTTATCCCTAAAACCTGTGCTGGTGTTTCCATGTATTGAAGCCAAAGCATTTATTGCATCATGTTTATACTTGCTCCTTCTAGTGTCTCTGGTGTCTTATGCACAGATTTTTTCCTCTCAAGTGTTGGGATTATCTTGATTTGGGAGGAAACAGCTTTAAAGTTGACCATATCTTTACCATTGTGCTTATTTTTAAAAAAGTCAACAATGATAAAAATAAGAAGAATAATAAACTCATTCATTCAAACTTGAAACTCAAAACTTGGCTAAAAAGACAAAGTATCATCATTTTGCTTACCTTGGAGGCCATTCCTGCAAGATACTTTTATTTGTTAGGGAAAACCCTGATACTTTGGACACTGAAGCTCTGGAAAGTTCCACATTTTGCTACTTAACATCTAAACTTCGAATGAGGTTTCTAAAATGTCTAAAAACTTTGGAATGCACTTTAAGAATGAGTCATGGGAAGTATTTTAAATATGCTTACCATGTAAGGGCTAGATTAAGTGACTAACTTGCAAGAATCATTCCTTACTAAGGTGCTATGCTTTTCCATGTATTTCATCTAGACCAGATATGTTATACACTTTCTCTGATTAGTTGCAGCAATCTCTTAGTTTCTTGTCTTATTTTTTTCCCATGTTAGCTTGAAATCCTCATCCTTTTTACGACAAATAGCCAGTTCCTAGGTCTTGTTTTACTTGAAAGTATTCCAGAACAAGCCTTTAGAATGATATTCCTGTGGATACACAAAATTCTGCAGCTCACCGGACTAGACACATTCTCTCTGCCACTCCACACAGCACAGCTCCTCATTTGCATCAAGCTGTCAACCTTCCTTGTGTACCTATTATCCTAGGATTGCCTTGTCTGTATACTTATTCAAAAGCTCTCAACTACTCATAAACCATTTTTTATCTCTCTTTGTACCATGTGCTGAGTGTGCTAGTTGTTATCTAAGTGCTGTTTGTGAGTCTAGTCATATGGCATGTCTTGATTTCTTTGCCCTGTGGGAGGGGATTACTTCCTGCATAGCAGTTAACACCTACCAACAACTATTGTAGCAAATGGTAGCAGAATGGGAGTTAGAGCAAAGCTGAAGCTCCTCAGTCAAGTTATAGTTGGGTAACTACAAGTAGTGCTCCTGTTGTATGTACTGAGGGAAGGGGACTGTAACTCTGCAAGAGATGTTGCCACCTAGTTCTGTCACAGAGGTTTGCACTAATGGGGGCAGGACCTTGAATCCAATTAACTTGCCTTCCTCTGCCAGTGCCTGCCATCTGAGAAGGCACAGATCTACCAGACATCAGACTCTTGTCTGCGCGTTACATCTCAAAGGAGAGACCTGTGTTTTATAGGTTCTAGAAATCCAGGTGCAGACTGCTGTGGAGCAGTCCTGCTGGAAGATGTAAGAGAAACTGCAATAAAATCCAGTAGGTGCCTTTAATAAGCTAGTTCCAGATGATGGCCAAACACTTCTATTTCTGGTGTGTTGGTCTATATGCTTGTTTATGTGCATAGTTTCTTACTAATGCCAGATGCTTAAGGTTTTCTTATCAAAACTAAAGAATCAGCTATGTAGCTGAGCAAGTATGCTGCTCATTCCTCTTGTTGGAAGGCTTAATTTTTCTGTTTGTCTGGCTGCTTGCCCCAAGATGGAGGTAACCATTGGTATTAAATGTAATGAATGGCGTTGTTGCTGGATTTCTAGAACTGCTTTTACAACAGGCAAGAAAACGAGGGAGGAAAAGTACTTTGGTGCACAGTTTGATCAATGTTTTGAGCTCTTAGCTGTACTGTATGCTTAATTTTGGCAGTTTGCCTTGAGACTGTGAATAAAGCTCTTTGCATCTTGAAAGGTAATAATAACAACCATTAATTTTGTTTACTAAACAAGAGTTCTATGAAACAAATATAAGGCAAATGTCCACTACCTCTTGTCTGCTTCCCTTTTTGTCTACTCTTCTCACTTTCCTATTGGGTGTGGTCAGACAGAGTAAGGGTAAAGGAATTTGTGGCATAGCTGTTTCTTCTGATTAACAGCTACATGATATTTCTTACTAAGAACTCCAAGCATCATGACCTTTGGGCATGCCGGTGTAGCAGTGAAACAACTGATTTTTATATATTTGGAAACTTTGCTCCATTGGGGGAATTGTGATTTCTTAGCTTAAAAGAATGCTGAGAGATCTTACCTTACCCTGAAACTGCCAACAGTCCAGAGCACTTGCCTTGTACCCAGAGCAAAGTGGCTTGGAGTGGTGTCTTTTACACCAGGTACATCCTTTAACAATGGACTATTCTATGATGAGAAGACTGTTTCTGGATTTTCATGATGTTTCACAACATCTCAGATTTCTCCTGATAAAGAGTGGAGGAAAGAGGAAAAGGCAAAAGAACATCTTGTGAGATTAAACTTGTTCACTCTAATTTATCAGCTCTGGGTGGCAGCTTAATTTTGTAATTAAGCAAAAGAACAAACCTTTATTAGAGCATTTTGTCAGTGTGCTCTATATGCAGAAGAAGGGATAGAAGAAGGGCTCCTGGAAAAGGCGGAGAGCTTTCAGGAGAGTATTCATGTTTAGGGATGGTAATCTGAACTGATGTGGAATGAGCAACTCTGCTTGTGAACCTTGAGACACTATTTACGTGTTTTCCACAGCATATGAAGAGATACAGTGTCAGCTGTCCTTTTTTTTTCCTCTCCCAGATGGTTAGCTGATGCTGCTCTAAACGCCTTCTCTGTAACAGGAAGAGTCTCCTAAGGCTTTCTCAATGCATTGTTTGTGAACACAGTGACTTGGGTATGTCACTGTCATGTACTAAGTATATATGTGTACTCAGCTTCTTGGACTTTTTCAGTTTCATGTGTTTTAAAGTTTATCCTGCTGTACTGAATCTGAGGTTCAGCTCATCCACAGATTGCCCAAACCAGAAATGGCTAATAAATGTTTACACAAATGCAGTTAATGACCTTCTTTGCAGAATGTTTTCTGTTTTCTTCCAGCCAGCATTTAAAGTGTGAGAACACCTTCTCATCAGTTTGGAATATCTTTAGATGCATCATTTTAATGTGACTGGTATGTCTACAAAGCTTCTTTCCTAGTTCTTGGACAAGCTTTTCCACTTGCTCATAAAGATTTTGTGCAAAGTGGAACCTTCAAGAAGCAGATACTGGCTTTTTCTAGTGGGACACCCCTGTTCGCTTTTGAAACCACAGGGCAATTTTCAGCTAGTTTAGTTAGGTTTTGGATAAACTTATCTTTCTTATCTGTCATCTAGGAAAATGCAGAGTATGCCAAGCCTCTTGTAATGACAAAAGTACCTCCACCATCCTTACTGACACTGGATGTGGGGCCAAAATGCTCTTCCATTGCCATCGAACAGTCCTGTCGTTATTCATTACACTTACTATTCAGAAACTATTCATTATTCTTACTATTCAGGAACTTTCCACAGCTATCAAACAGGCCTTAAAACAACTAGAAACACCCTGTAGGATTTGTGACTTGATGCAAGGAAAGATTAGGTGCTAGATACATCAGATATCTTGTTTAAATGTAATTCAGATGATAACCAAAGTTCAGAGACTGAATTCCCTATACAGTTCACAGAGAGAGGTATGTCTCTGAAGAAAGAAGGGAAGCAATTCTGAACTCTTTTACCATATAGATGGACAGTCTGAACAGCACTTCTAATACAGCTTAGTATCACTAAGTATTGCCTGACTCCAGGAGAATAGCTTGAAGGTTGTTATAGTATACTAAACTGGCCAGCTGTCAATTAGTGGAGGCTGGGATAATGAACTTCCAAATTGTAATGGGCACTTTGTTCACCCTGCTTCGGAAACTGCTGATGTCTGTCTTCGGCTTCTGTTGCTTAGAGTGCATCTGCACTGGTTTCTAGAAAAATGACTTTGTCATCACACCACTCCCTGCAGGTCATGCCAGGTCTGCATTACCGTTGTGTCCAAGCTGAAACCAGATGTGGTGTTCCACTGAACAATCCTGCTCTGGAAAAAATGTATGTGGATTTTGCTTGTCTTCTCTTCCTCTGCCTGCCTTGGTCTTATCTTTTAAAGTCTCCCAACTCATCTGCAATCAGCTGGACTCATGGCTCCTAAGGCCTTTAAAACAGATGGTAATAAATAACAAGATTATAACAGCTAATAGCATCTTCTACATATTGCTTTACTGCTGTCTAAAAACTGGACTGCATTGTTGAAGCAGATCATTCATTGGATACCGGAAGATTTAAGTGAGAGAATTGTTTCCTTTATCCCTTTTTAAGGTCTAGAGTCCTATTAGATATTGTACAGTGAGCTGCAAAATAATTGCAGAGTGCATACCGTTCACTGGAATACTTTGCATCATGCAGTTTTTCCCCCCAAATGCCATGCAGCTGTTCTAAAAGGGCACTAAGCTGTGTGGGAACATGGAGATTAGCTTATGCCAAAACACAGTCAGACATACATGGACACAGCTGTAGTGGAGAAAGATGTGCTTAAAAGTAAGATACTTAACAGAGCTAGGTTACCTTACACTTTGTTTTCATTACTGAGATATTTCAACACCTAAATAACTGTTGAGGACTTTGGTCAAAGTTATTTGAAAATTAATTCATTAACTTCTAAAGGTTTCTGTAAAAAAAAAGGAACATGAAATTAAAACCCCAAGCTTGCAGTTTAATGCAGTCTTGCAAACATATAGAAGCAGTTCCTGGAAAGCACAATGGAGCCCAAGTATAGCTAGTGCTGTAACTCTTGATATCCATGTCTTAAACCACATAAACTGCACACAGAACTCGGTATATTTGTCCTTCTGGCTTCTGGTCTGGGCAGCTGATTGCAAACCATGCCTCTGCAGTCAGAGCAGATGTGGCACTAAAGTTGTAATTCAGCAAATCTTGCTCTCTTGTTTTCCATGCTTTGTGACAGAGAAGCAGAGGATTTGGCCCTGGAAGAAGTATTGCAAAGCTTGACCCATATGCCAAGAGAAGAAACACTGAAGCTGGTGGGTGAACAGTACTGGATTTTTCACTCTTAGTGACAATCCTATTGTATTCTTTTAAAACCAATCGGATCAGATGGTCAGGAGGTCAGGAAGAATTGTTTTTCTCAGGAAAGAGAAAATTCTCAAGGCTCCTCAACAGTGGTGTCAGGCAGAGAAGTCCAGAGAGGACTCCTGAGAGGAGCAGGGAGTAGACAGTCACATCTTGGAGGTCATAAAATTTCTTGGTGACAAAAGGAAACTGAGTGGATGTTGCTGCAACTAAGATAATCACCGAATTGACTGATTCTAAGCCTAGGAGCTAAGACAGGACTAAAAAGATACAGTGGAAGGGGAAAAGTTGTGTTTCAACATTTCTTGGGTTTTGGTGTGTGTCGTCGTGCCGTGCCTCGCTCCCTCCTCCCTTCCCCCAATTCTTTGACTGCTTTTTACACTGAAAAGTCTTAGTTTTCTTTGGGGAAGTCACTGAGAGAGAAGATCAAGGCAAACCTACCTCCCTGCTCTGGCTGACTTGTAACCTCATCACAGATGTCTGGCAGGAATGGAAGGCATTATACCTTCTGAGGATACTGTTTTTCATGCCAGGAATCAACTTCAAACAGTTTTGCTTACATGGGTGGTTTTATTTTATAACCTTTTTCTTCTTGCACTCTTGTGAGTTGTTTACTTTTGGCATGCGTAACAGCCAATGGCGGCTGCGATCTTCTTGACCCTGACCTGTGATGACACCTAATCTCCAATATGATGGCTTCTGGTGAAGTTCAGGGTTCAGCTGGCATTTTGCACAGCGTGCTGATAGAGGTCGCTGAGCTTTTGATGCAGCTGTGCTTGTCCTCGAAGTACAGATGAGAAATTCTTTACATAGACAGTCATGTTGTGATTCAGATTCAATTTCAAGTAAAAAAACTAAAAAAGATTAAAATATAACAGTCCAGCAGAAACAGATATGTTCCATTTTTCTGTCTTGTACTTTGGTCTTTTTGTAGTAATGTTAGGTTGGTTTAGGTTGAGTGTCTTTTCCAATAATTATCTCATCTGAACAGTGATTAAAAAGAATTTTAGTAGTCACACCAGTTAAGCAAAAAGTACCTGAAAGAACTGATACATTCATCTGAAAACACTTGAGTTTCCCAGTATGGGTTTTTTTCATGTGGTTATTCTGGTACTTTCTTTTGTGGAGTATTCTCCTTGGGAAATAATTCCATGCTCTCTGAAAAAACATTTTCCAGCTTCCGCTTTTAACCAGAAGACTATGTATGTGAAATCAGATCCTTATTCTTTTTATTCAATTATGCTAATTATGCTAGAAAAGCTTTTTTATAATGCCTTCTGGGAAATGTGTGTTATATGAACAAGACATTTCCTGATATGGACTGAACATTATACTTGTATATGTCAAACATTAAGAAAAGATATTCTATATTGCCCCATTTCTACTGAAAAATAAATAACACTCAAGAAAATATTTTGATAATGTCACTTTATTCTTTTCTTTGCTGACCTATATCTATAGCAAATACATCATGTTCAAAATGATAAACATATACACATTGACAAGAAAACAACTTCCAGTGTTCTGGCTTTTGAGATGTCTGCAGCTCAATAGATGCTTGATTTGTCATCTTTCCCAGTTATTAATTTATTTGTGTAGAGTTGCTTTATTTTCAGAACTCCTCTCAAAAAGGAGGGCTGGAGTGTTGGTGCTGAATGGGAATGGCCTCTTTGTTTTAATTAATAAAATTTAATGCCCGCTACTGCAGTTTAGTTAATATCAAATCAGGAAACACTTTTCTTCCATTTTTTTTTTTTCCATTGTGCGTAGTGTGACTGGGAAACCGACCCTTCATAGGATAATGATTTCTTAGAACTCTCCTTCTTCAGAGGAAATAATGTGTGTGCTGTTGCCAGCTGTAGCATCATTAGCATGGTAGCATGGTTACAGCTTGATGCTTTTTCCTGGGAAATCTCCCCTATGATTTCTGAAGGATTTTCCTTGCAGACATGATGTGAGACCTCCATGAAGTTTGGGGAAGGTCAAATAGTGGTCCATCAGGGCCTGAACTTGTTCTGAATGCTGCTTACTAATGTGACATAATATACTAGTGTATAATATTATCTGCCCTTTTTTTGCTTTGTAAGCCTGTTTAGATGAGTTTCCCATTCCCATTTCTGCATCAGAGTATCCTATTTTTCAGCACTGATGAAACTAAATATTGCACCTTCACCCACCTCAATCCTCATTGTATGTCCTACTATGTTCACAGAAAGAAAAAAATCCAACATGGGCAAGAAGATTGCATTTTCTCTTGTAGACAAAAGGTATTCAATGTGAACTCAGAGCAAAACCCCCTGTATTTTGCTACTTACTTTCCTCTCATTCTCCACCCTTCTTTCTTCCCATGCCTTCCCAACTATTCCGTTTTTTGTGTTGTACTCTGAAGGCTCTGGTGCAGTGCATAATGACATTGTCTCCAGCAAATTATTTTATCCAAACCCAAATGAAATGTTACAGCACTGTTTTTTAAATCTCTGAGTGCCTAGGGTGAAATCATTTGCAGGTTTCTTTGTGGAGTATTGAAAAGGAAAATCTTTATGGGAATGATTGGTAAGGTCATGCTCCCACAGGCTAATCTATAAGATTTTGATGTCCATTTACATGTTATATCATTTTTACAGGACTGGACACCAAATCAGGAAATGAAATTTTTAGAGAGCTTTTCAGGAGCATTTTCAAGCTATAAAGCATGTTGATAAGAAACACTGAAATGCAAAGTAGACAGTTTGCAGATCAGACTTCAAATTCTTTTCTTTGAAATTGCTGTAATTATAGCTGGGGGAATTTTTTGTATGTGTGCATTTGTAAATTTCTTTCAAAAAGGGGTTGTAATGATAAAATTACAAAGTTGATCAGAAGCAGAATTACACAGGTCCAAAACTCATTACTAAAAGTTTTACTAAAACCAGCTGTTGTAATATTGATATGAGACAGAATAGAATGGCTTGTTCATAACAGGCAAAGTTTCACTGCTTAATAGCGACTACTTTGGATTCAATCCAATGAATAGTTTAACTCCATAAATAATGCAATCTTGCTACAATTTCCTCTCTCAAGATTTGGTGTCCTTAATGATCTCAAACCTGCCTTGTCCCATGGTATTATTATACTGCTTTAATGGCTGTGAATTGCTGACTCTTGGTAGCTATGTGGACTTTTTTTCTGCTTTCTCTAACTGACCCTTCAGTTAAAATTAAATTATTATAAAAGAAAAGAAAAACAGGTTGTATTGTCCCTGTGTGGCACAGTCTACTGGAGACAACCATAAAATGAGACTTTTCAGTTGCGGTGTTACTTTATTCATTTCACTTGGGAATTACTTAATTTAACTTTTTACATTCCAGTATCTTTCAAAGCCAGGGGAATGTACATTTCTTTTTCATGCAGCTAAGAGAGTGGAGAAAGTGGGGAGATGACTGGCTGCACATCTCCTCTCGTTGAAGGAACACAGCTTCTGGATGTGTACCTTCATACCAGGTATTGCCCATAAGACTATCTCCCTACTCTGTGAAGTTTTGGGACATTCTGCTGTAAAAAGGCATTTTTCCGTCGTCATGCTTGGTCTTCACCATACAAAACACTCACCATATCCTCAGAGCATATGGTTACAAATCAGGAGTCGTAGCCTTCCAGGTCCTTAGGGTTTTAAAAAAAAATGATGGCTCTACATTTTGGGTTTGAATCTGTGTGCTTTTTATGGCCTTATTTCAAATTTTTCTATGCCATTGTGGTGGTAGCTTTCATTAGCAAAGATCAACATCTGTGCAAGCACATCTATAAACTGGAGTAGAGACATTGCAGAACCTGCCAGTGCCCTGGATCACATCAACTCCTTTCCAGTTAAATATATGATTCTGGAAGGGCTGTGAGAAGGATGAAAGGAAATGCAGGGACGGATGAAATACAGGGAGCTGAAGTTTCACCAAGGGATGAGTCATCTCAGAGTTCACATTTGTGTGTGTGCGTGCATTTGTGTATGTTTGGTTTTTGGGTTTGTTACTTTCATTAACTTAGAGATGGCTAAGCAGGAATCAGATGTCAGCTTCCTCTGACTCTTTAAATCTGCTATAAAAATGTGTCTGAGTCTTAGGTTTTCTGAGCGTTTTGAGTTCACTCGGCATAATTTCTGTTCCCTTGTATAAATAAGGCTGCTAACAAGAATTATAATTTCTTAAAGCATTGAAGGCAGTGAATGGAGACTTAATGGATGTGCAGACTGCACCATCTCTCATTCACTGAACCTGGAGACAAGATTTTGAAAACTTGAGGCAATTGAACTGAATTTCAAAAGTGCTGGAAAGTTAACTCGATGCAGCAACCTCCATCTGGCATCAGTGGTCAGGGTAGGGATCTAAGCTGTTCAGGAGGACAGGCAAGGGGCAGTGGGTTTATTCTGTATCAGTGCCAGCTGTATGGACATTTGAGTAGAAAACAGTGGAAATAGTGGTTGTATCAGGTCTGCCAGCTTTCTTGATTTTATTGCAAGACTCACTGCTTCTTTCTTTACTCCATCCCAACAATTGCAGTCATGTGATTGCACAAGAATTTTGGCCTTGATTTATTGAGAAAGAGTTTCTAAACTCCAGGTTAGGAAGGGAAGGCATGAAAAAGTGAAACTGCAAATGTGCATGAAATAGAGCTTAATAGGAATGAATTTTAAATTCATTCTTTTTGTAACTTCACTGTTACTCACTAATGTTTGGAAGCTTCCTCAAGAATTTTTCCATGTTTGAGGCTGGCAGGAGTGGTGTATTTCCTTTTCAAGGCATATCCTCCACAATGCAAACAGCTGGAAGAGACTCCTACAGAGGTCTATCTGAAGTGGGACAATTTGGAAGGGCACAGCACAATGTCTCTCTCTTTGTCTTTTTAGATTTTCTGAAGTATGAAAGCAAGTCCACAGTTAGTAAAAGTCTTGCAAACAATATGTTTGCTGTCTGACTACTACTGTGGTAACCATCTTAAGTAAAAGCAAACACGAGCTGGCAGGAATTCTGTGCATTAGTTTAAAGGTAATAGACACAATGACATTTTGACTGGACTAACTTTCTCACAAGAATATCTTTTGAGCTGTTTCTCAGAGGAGTAAAAAAGGTCTCTTTCCAGAACAGGTAAATAAAATTGTAATGATTTTTAGGTGTATCACCTATATCTGAAGTTCCTGTGGTATCCAGGCTCATTTTACAGCCAGCTCTTCACTTAAATGGTCAGTAAATGCTGGTATAGCAAGATGTCATACAGTCATCACGGAGGCAAGGAACTTTGAGTTTATTCTTTGTGAAAATGCTGTGTAATTATACCTAACACTATGTGTTATGACAAGAAAGTGTAGAAATGAAAGAACACAGTAAAGAAGATAATAGAGGTGATTTTAGATAGGCTAAATATATCCATGTAGTAAACAGAAAAAAATCTATAAAGAAGGATTTTTCCTCATTTTCCTTCCCTAACTTGGTTGCAAAACTCACTTAAAGTGTGAAGCCAATTTTAAAGTTACACATTTTCCTGTAGTTCCTACCTATAGTCATAACTAGTTGTAACACAGATTCTATCATCTACCTAACAAATTTAATTTAAGTCTCTAATCTGGTTCACTCTCTAGGTAAAAAAATCAAGGTTCAATGATTTTACTTTTTTCCCAACTATCCCAATTAAAATTGCTTGCCACATACAGTCTGCCTTCTATCCTGCTGTCTTCCTGCTGAGATGGAATCAAGTTTAATTATAAATTAACTCTTTGCATTTTATCCTTTCTGTAGAATCCACAGTAGAGATGACAGGGAATAAGAATTTAACTGAAATGATGAAGTTAAACAAGTTTTACTGTTTGTTTGAGTCCCAACATTACAAAGTGTGAGAAAAAAAACCCTGAACCACCATGGAAGAGCTCTTTCTCCTTTTTGTAGCTTCATTGCTTCTCTATGATTTATGTTCTTCAGATGCTGAATTTAGAAATATAAATTGTTAAGCACAGATTTTATCTTGAATACCAACATCAACATTTTTGCTGGCTTTTTAGAGTATATCTTTTCTTCTAAAGATGCATAGACAGCTGTTTCATGTCAAAGAAACAATTTCACATCTATATTTATTTTGTAAAGATTGTTTTTATGCTTGTGGTCTATTTATTGAAAAATGCAACATTATTTTACAGCCATTTTCTTTTTTTGTCCCATCCTTTCCCATCCCAACCCATCCCAGCCTATTTCATCCCATCCTTAAATGAAACACATTTTATTTACAAAAAGCAGAAAACATTCTCAAGCTGAAGTCCAGCACATTACATTTGTCAGTTCTAATAAGTGCCACGTAAATTTGTTGGAAAAAGTTATTAACTTAAAATAATATTTTTTAATCCATTCCATGAACAATTTGTTTACAGCTTTTAATGTTTGTTTCTTCCTATGTTAAATTTTATCTTGTATATTATCTCTCAAATATGCACACATGATTCTTGTAATGGTTTATTCATTTGCAGAAAACTACAGAAGTATATAATCATGTCTGTTTGGGCCAGACATTCCTAAAGCAATTGTCTAAGGCATATCCTGAACACCCAGTATACAAAAACACACTCAATCTGTAAGTGATTACTAGAGATTATTGCAAGGAATACAAAGATTATTTTTGCGTATCTTCATATTCTCATTTCTGGCTCTCTGACAGTCATAATTATGCCAGTAATTTTCTGAGGAGGAAGAGTGCAATTTGCCAATAGTACTTTTGGGAAGACCATCCCTGTATTTTCCTCTGTCAGGTGGATAACCAGCAGCTATTGGCATTGCAGAGCACAGAGAGATAAAGTCTGTAGAACAAGCTCTCACTGTGTCTTCGCAGCTCCAGTGATGTCAGAAAGAGAGCAACAGAGGTGGCCAGAAGTCTGATAGCACCTATCAGTCCGGCGCTGTTTGGGTGGGGACTCCAGCGCTACAGAGAGTCTCCATTTGTGTGTCCCTGTTTCAGTTCTCCCTGGAAGAGAGTGATAGGCTTATTTGCTTTGAGACAACTGGTAAATGAGCACTCAAAAGTATTAGCTTTCTTTTTCTCATGGTTTCACTGACATCTAGCAGATTGCATTGGTGCATTGTATTCAGTAATAGTTTCACATACGTTCACTGGCATCTCAGAGTGTTTCAAACTTGCACAATGATTAAATGCTTCTCTTTGTCAGTATTATTTTGTATCCATTTTGTGTCCTGCAACTACTGCTACTTGTGGTGTGACAGTTGTTTTAAAAAGAAAGAATTTCTTATGTACTTCTAATCATTGGTCATGCTTTCTACATTTTCTAATACTTTTCTTCCGTATCTTATGGTAGACTCTTAGATATTGGAAGAAGGTGTCAGATTGTCCACGGAAAGATGTGTGTATGATTGTTAAAGTATAGAAATTTGCAGTTCAGGATAGACATGTGTTGAAGGAACTCTAGATTAGTCATGGCAAGTTAATTCTTAGCCAGATATTGGTGTAGTTTGTGGCTAAAAATATGACTAGCATTTAGGAAAATTCAGGAAGTGTCAATGAATTTAGCAGACTGATCTTAAATGGCTGTTCTCACATCTGCAGCCATCTATTCCTCCCGATTCATCTGTTTTCTCTAAGTAAACCAGTTGGATAGGAAAGTGAGATGTTTACTGTAGTTGCAATTTTTGTGGGATTCTTTAAATAAGAGTAACAGGAGAAGGAAAGATATGATTTGTGTGTAATTTAAAAGAAATATCTGCCTAGGATTTTTGAAATCTGAAAACTAAGGCAAGAAGTCTGTATTAGTGTCTTAGATGTAACAAATAATTACATAAAAATTCATTTTTACTGGAAGTAAAATAGGATAATTGTGTCCTAGTTTTGAAAGCAGAGACTAAGCAGAAGTAATGACAGTGAAAACAGCAACATTTACATGTTTATGTTCATCTTACCCAGCTGCTGCCTTCTTATTCTGTTTAAAGTAATGTATTTATGCTTTGCATGAAAGTATCTACTTATAGATGTATAATATTTATGGGTATAAACATATACTTACATATATATATAAATGCATATATAGTTTGTGTACATGTGTAAGTAGTAATCATACAAAACAATACTGCACATAACAGCTTTCACTGGTTGGATTTTCCAAATCACCTGAGTACTATTTGTTTTTAAGAGATTAGGCTGTGGGACTCAGATACATTATGTTGCAATAACTTTTGTAACATTCAGCCCAGGAGAAAGGAGTGGAAAAAAGATAATCTAACAAGTTATATCCCTTATCAGTTTAATATACAACAGCATCAGACTCACTGAATGAAAAGAAACTTGATTCACTTTTGTCAATTCAGTTATGATGTACTATTGTACTATGAATATGTTTAGATGAAATCTGAAAGCAGTTACAGCACTATTTACCAAAATAATTCCTACAACAAGTTTAGAGAACTATTTTTCATTAACCAGACTTTGACTGTTTCAGAGGTGATTAGTAAACTGGATAAAAGAGAACTATGTTCAACTTTGACTCAAAATTAGAATTAATAATGAATACAAATCTCTTGAAATTCAAAAATAGTTTGCTAAGTTCTCTCTTTAGTTTTTGCATCTTTATCATTCCTGAGTCTAGAATCAATAGACTTCTGGGAAAGGTTATTCTAATTATTTTTTGTCAGACATAAATGGAAAGCAGGGTGTATAAAAGCATCTGGTAAGATGCCATTAATTTGAAATTTCCAGGTCAGTTTTTCAATATTAGGAGTTTGGATTCTCCAGGTAAGAAAACAGCAGTTGTGAAGAAAATTGTCCACTGCTTGTTTCAGAAAACTGGCAGCTGTTACCCTTGTCACTTTAATGAAACATCAGGAAGAGAAAAACAATCTCACTTCATTTTAAAAAGATGTTTCACTTCTATCCTTAGCATAAACTTCGTTGAATTCTATACCATTCAGACATGAAGCAAGAATGTTAAGTTATTCTTTGCAGGGCATGAGAGACTTTGTAACATAATAATATTTTGACATGGGCATTATTTTAAAGCTAGTCCAGTGTTTTCTTTGTCTTTGTCACTGGTTGCAGTAATTGTCTGGGTATGTTTGTAAGGCACAAATAGCAAGAGCTGTTATCTGAATTTTAGCCCTTGCAAAGTGATGACAAGGGAGGCTAACAAGGCTTGGAAATGTGGACTTCCCGTCCTGGTGCGGGGCTGGATATTATTGCCAACACACCACTGCAGGTTCTCTCCGATTCGTCTGCTGAGTGTGAGATTCATGTAGGAACTTGCAGCCCTGCGCAGCAACCCTGCCGTGTGACATGATGCAGGGCTTTGCTTGTGCTGTACCCTGGGTGTAAGTAAGGTGGGGAGGAACGTCCCCACATCCAGACGTTGACATTAGGTGTGCATGTTTGGTCGTACCATTCTTAGACAAAGCAAAATAATTTCTGAGCAGGGTTTGAAGGAGCTATAAGTTCACTGCAGTTTACCCAATTGACTCAGTTGATTGGAACCCAGGTGTGATTTTAGCTCTCTCTGAAACCCACCCATTTTATAACGCATGTGTAGGAGAAAATACCATATGAATACTGAGAACTTTCTGCGGGCTCCCACACCTAAGCAGCAAATACAGTCTTTTGCAGATGAAGTAATTGCCTGGGAAATAATCTTCAGGAGTATTGAAACAAATCATTCCTGCTGTGCATCCAGACACTCACAGACAAGTGCAGAAACAACCCAGGAATATACCACCTTTGGAAGTGATCTGCCAGCCTGTGGTAAGCTACCTGTAAAGATCCCAGGATCATTTGCCCTGGTTAACAGTTTGTACGCAGGCATAACCAGAGGATGGTTTAACGACATTGCAATAGGTGCAGACTTAATCCCTATACTATTGAAAAGAGCAGTGGTATCACAGCAGGAGTTACATCAGAAAAAGCTGATGTGGTGTTGTTTTCCTTGTCTCTCTACAAATGATAGTAACATATGTCCAGCAAAAATGGTTATTAAAGTAGAATTGAACCCCTGCCATTCAAGCAATTTAAAAGGAACACTGTTTTGTAACTTGCTCACCTTTGTATTTTGCTCAGAACTTCATGGGAGACATGACAAAATGTGTTAAAACTAAAACTCAACAAAATATTAAAACAGTAATGACTATTCAAGCTAATAGAATAATCCAGCTGTAATTTAGGGGGTGCATACAAGTTTTTTAGATTAATAGTTTGAATTATGTTAAGATTACCAATTACTGGAGAAAGTGTTTCAAGGGTTTCCATTTGTATTTGAGTGACTAAGGCCAGGGACAGTCACTTACCAGCACTGCGGATATAGTTTTGGGATTTAAAATGTGCCTTTGCAGTGTTAGGAAGGCAGGAGGGAAGACCGGGGTCTACACTGATGCTCCACTGACAGAAAAGGTATTTATCCAGATGTCTTCCAGGGTTGATCTAGCCTTAAAGGTTGCTCCTATGTGAAGACTGGGTGTCATGCACTGGGTGCCATTAGACTCTAATGCATCATATACTTTATCTCTTACTGCAGTGCTTTCAGCACCACTTAAGCTTGCAATTCCACTTAAGATTGCACTTAGAAACCAGACTACAAAGACCCCAGAAAAATTAACTATTCCCATCAGTGAATGTCCTCTTCAAATGTTTCCCAACATATATGAAGTAAGAGTTTGCTTCCTTTCATTAGCTTTTTTCCAAGCAATAACCATCATGCTAATTGACTGTAATTTCTACCCTTATTATTAGGAAATCCAGGGAATGAAAGCTGAGACCACCACAAGATCTGCTGAATCTGGGTCCCAAATGTAATGGTGGATAAATGCTTGCACATATCTGCAGAGCTGTGCTTGCACACTTAGCCTCCCTGCTTTAGACATAAAGGATTTGGGTTTAAAAGAGTTAAGTCTGGGACCAGCAGGTGCATTGCAGAAGCATTCATAATGCCTGTTCCATGGCACCACAATAATACTTGTGATTGCAAAAATGCCCTTCAGATGAATATGCTCTGCCTCAAACAAAAAGAAAACAGCTTAAGAGTTGCCAAAATACAACTCCCTTTTCTTGGATATCATATTTCAAGGAGTTTTCCAGAAATGTTAAACAGCTTGAAGATAAGCTTGTCACTGGAGAAGGGATAACTACACAAATACTAAGAAGAAGGTATTTCTGGTCGCTGCTGCTCCAAGAGAAATCTGAATTACTCTGGAAGAAGCTTATAGGAAAGTGTATGGAAGATCTTTTTAAAATGTCAGACAATGAGAAAAGATATGTAAAGGTGGTATGAGGACAAAGAAATCCATGAGGGAGATGTGGGAAAAGATTTGGTCAGAGAATGACATTTTTAGTAATTTATCTGAAAAGTTCACAATTACTGTAGGTAATCTGCAGGTTGACAGTGGGTGTTTGCACGTGTATGCCTACAGAAAAATGATAAAGTTTAGTCAAAACATGACACTTCGGCCTTTTGGTATTGTGACCAAGACGATTCTTGATTTAGAGGACCAGATCTCAGTTAGATGTAAACTGGAGTAGCTTGACTGGCTTCAAAAGAGATTCATCGTTTTGTACCACTGACAATCTGTTGCACACATCGTGGGGTCAAACAGGAGCATCTGCATTTTATTCTTCTTGCTAGTGTCCTGTTTACGTTGTTTAGAAGCAATTTTGACTTGCTCTTCCACTTCACAATTTGCTTTCCTTTCCCATACCTAGCCGATATTTAAGCTATTAATATTTTGACCATGATTATAAGCAATTAACTTTCTGTGATGAAGATGTATATATACAAATGCATTATCTTCTTAGATATAAGAATTATCAGGCACTGCAGAAATTTTTCTTCAACTAGTAGGTTACATCTGGAGTGCCATGAACTTCTTGCCCTGTCATGTTTGATGAGCAGGCAGCTCTTAGTTTGTTCACAATCATCATGCTGCTATTTCCTGAGGAGTTTGACATCGGCAAGAGAGTCTGTAGAACTGTTTGGAATTTACAATAAAGGTCCTTAATAATATGAGATGCTTAGGGTTACTTCTAGATTAAAAAAAGAAGTACATAAATTTAAAACACTGCTGCAGTTGTAAGCTAGCTGTGTAGTTGTGTTGCTCTTCTCTGCATTTCAGGCTGTTGTTGGCCACCATGATTTTACAAGATGTGGGTGTAGGTTTTTGCCTCTGAGCCAAGAGTAGGAGACTGCGAACAAACTTGTATCCTTGATCCTAACTGTAACTATGGAGACTGGGAAAGGAAAGAGCTATCTTCAAGGGCTTCTGAGCAGGAGAAGGGTCATAGCTTGAGAAAAAAGGCCAAGAACTGTGCACTCAATAAACTGAAGCAGGAAACCGCAGCATGACTCATTTCTTATGCGTAATGTATCATCAGAGCTCTCCCGTTACAGTTCACTGGTGGAAATGAAGTTCATCTTTCTCTGGCTTTCAGGAAACTGCTGAGAGAAAATTCCTTTAGGGAAGCCACAGCTCCAGTGCTGGGCAAGCAGAAAGGCAACACTGATACCTGACTGCTGTTAGACACAAACTGATACTTTGCTTAAAGCAATCTTACCCCTAGCTGAAGTATCAGGGTCTCTTCAAAACACATTTGCTTGGTGAGAACTTCAGTAGTCTGGTATCTACATTCTCAATGAGGGAGCACTAGCACTGTTGGCTGGCTGGATTGACTCCTTTCTTCTTATTCTCTTGCTGCTTATTTTTATGTCTCAACAGTGATGTGATCAGCAAGAAAACAAACTCTATAATGGAAATCAGCTAAAACAATGAAGTTTGTTACTGGGTTTTTTTGGCCAATGATTAGCACTTAAAACCAAGTCTTGAATGGGAACCAAGTTAGATTCTGTTCCTATTCTGATTTAATAACTATTTTTGAGGGACCGTGATATGGGACTCTTACTAAACTTCACAACAAAAACAAGTGATTCTGTTTCCAAGTTTCCTGCAGGATTTTTTGTGGGGGAAAAAGAGCACCACAGAGGTACTGACAATGGCCAGTGATTTGAGGAGATAAAGAAAGGTGTAGAGACACAGATGTAGGCAGTGTTGACCTAGAGGCATCTTGCTTTTTTGTTCTAAATCAAAATGTCCATAACAGAAGATTCCCATCCTGAAATATTAAAACATGGCCCCATGAGCTACAGGCTGTATTTTAAATCTGTTTTTGTTTTCACAAAAAGCTACATTAATAATATCTTGGCATGGTACTGAGCACCATCAATTGTGTAAAATTCTGTTGCTTGCTGTGCTCTGCTGTCATTAATAATACATCCTAAGAACAGAGTCTTGCAATGCTAGCTGATAAGATAGCTGAAAATGCTTCTTTCATTCCAACTAGGATGATAAAAATAAGAAGGAATCTTTCATACCTTAGATGACAGATTCAAAGTTGAACTAAGAGCATCTAACCCTGCTGAAAGTCATGGAACTTCACTGCCTTGCAGGGAATCAAGATGAACTGAGAATTAAAAAAGGAAAAAAATCCTGGAGTCAGTTATATTCCCCAAGCACTGAGTTTATCCTTGAAAATATCAGCATGATTTTCTTTATGCTCTGATGATCCATCAGTGTCCCATAAATTAAACCCGTGCAGTTGGAAAAACTAATTTTTTTTATCTACTTCTTTATTTCCCCCAGTTTTTGAAGGCTTTTTTCTTCCTGTCTTCTTAAAATGTTGTCTTTAACCTCATCTGAAAATTTTATAAAATTGTTCCTAGAAATGCTATTGTTCTTCCAGACATGTTTTTTTTGAGAGTAATGTCTGTTGAAACAATGGTGATGAGCTGTTTTTTTGGAGGTTGGTCAAGAACTCTAAACTTGATCCCACAAACAAGACACCAAACTTCATGGTTTCCAAATCAATCATCTTGAAAACCTGTTTTTCATCCAAATGAATCTTGTGTTGATGTAGCATTAGGCTTTTGTTCTATCTTTCTGGAATGAAAACACTGGAGGTTTTTGCTAATGATGAAATTTATTGTTTGCTTATTTATTCTGCTTTTCTCTTGCAGAGGAGAGTTCAGGTAGATCTGGGGAGACTGGTATGCTATTTTTCATGTTGTGGTAACAGAGAAGAGTCAGTTGCTTTAATTTCAAATGAAGATCTGGATCTGTCCCTTGCATGTCCCTTTATAGCTAGGGAGGCCAGTAAGCTACTTTGAAAGTAAATAAAGATATGTTGTTTCAACTCTTTAACCTGGAGAATAATTTGGCACAAGAAAAACATCTGGACTAGTCATGAACAAAAGAATGCAAGAAATTCAAAAAGGGCTTCCAGCCACAGAAACACTGAGGTTCTGAAACAGCCTTCCTATACAACCAGTTAGATTTGCCGGGGGGTTCTTTTGCATTATCTTGTTTTCAGAGTGTAGTTTGATAATTCTGAATGGGATTATACAGTGTAGTTGTCTGCTTCTGCAGACAAGCAGGACTATTTTCTAACCTATTCCTAACTTATTTGGTAATTTATATTTCAAAAGAGGGGAAAACAGATTCTTTCTCTGACGCTATTTTGTGTTGTTTAGTTCAGAAAATTGCTTGCTGAAGCATTAATAGACAGAAATTATTTTTTCTTGGTAACCAAATTATTTTCATTAACTCTTTGATACCAGTGACTAACTATGGAACCAAATGTAACTTATTAAATGAGGATTTGAAGGGGATTTTTGCACACTAGTTTGCTGCTATGCCTAGAAACCATTTTAGTTTATGCTTTACTGTCAAATAGATCTGCTTATATGGTAGAGGTTAAAAAGTCACTGAAATTTCTTGTCGCAGTATACAGTAAAATAAAGAACTCCTTCTTCTGGTAAAGAAAAATTGTTAGTAAGAGAGAGGGTGTGGGTTCACAAGCAATGTGAGCCAATCTAAATGCAGGTTACCACCCAAAGAGGCCTTCCTGTTCTCCCTGGGACTGTTTTTTTCCCACCTTCTCCCTAGTGTTTGAACTCCTATATTAGTACATTTTAAGTGAGGTTGAATTGTGAATTTAAGGTAGAACTTGGTATTGTAAGACAAGAAGAATCTTTGAAAGCATAGCAGACACCCTGAGACAGAATACTGTCTTGTTTTCAGGTCGATTTTTAAGTGACAATATTAGCTGTAACCTGAATGTAGTAGTAGCTGTGCCTGTAGGGGCCACATCCAGCTCTAGCAACATACAGTCAGGGTGTGGTGGGAAGCATTCCCCCCTGTCAGGAAACAAGAGGAGCACTTGCTGCAGTGACACATCTATTTCCATTTGATTTCCCAGCCATACTTCCCTCCCACCCATCCCATCCTCGGCAGAATAAGCACTACTGATCAAGAACATGGTATACGTCTTACACTCTGTTTCAACTGTTGCTGTGTTCAAGTAAAAACTGGGCAGAATGCCTTCTCTTCTCCTTCATCTGCTAGTCCATAATCCCATGGGTTTGATTTTTCCAAGTAGGGGGGAAGAGGATGACACTAGGAAATAAATCAGAATAATGCCTTGTGTCATTTTCCAAGGTGACTATTAGACCAGTATAAAATGAAGTAAAATAGAATGCTCTGCAACTCTAATCAAAGCTTCCTTCCTGATCTCTTCAAGCTGCAGTGTTTTGGGGACTTGTCTGGATTCTGATGGACTCCATGTTGATGACCTAGTAGGTTCCCTACCTGCTGTTTCGCCAGATTTGGTATAATTTGAAAATTTTATCTGCATCGATTTCATATCTTTCAGCCTGTTATGCTCAAAATCTTATGGGCAAAGTGGAAGCACACCTCGTGCATTAGTAAAGCCAAGAATTTATTGTTAGTATAATTGAAATCTTAAGAGTCAAATCATTATGAGTACAGATCTAATTGTTACAGAGAAAGAAGGAATAATAATGCAGTTAAAACTGGTATGTATACACACTTCTTGGTTTCTATCCCCTTTCCCAGTCTCATGTTCACCCTTCCACTGCTCCTCTGGGTCCTAAAGTCAATAGTTTCACTGTGGGAGTGTTACAGACAGTTATCAGCATCTGAAGTCCTTTGTCAGAAGGAATGTGATCTTCATGTTTATGGTTTCTTCTTTTCCCCTATGTGATATACTAGGGTCATTTTTATATGTTTAATAAAATGCTTTCACAACTTTTTCTTTGTTGGTCTGCAGCTTCATGTTACACATGAGTTTGTGATATATGGTGCCCTTTGCATGTTAGATATTTGTTTGTTCTCTTTGTTGCCTGTAAAACCACTTTTGTCCAATTCCAGGTATGCATTTTTTTAACTGACCATTAGTGAGTGATTTAGAGCCATGGGATCTCCAATGTCAAGCCTGTGCCCCATCTCTCATCTTATCTGTACTCTTCTACATGGCACCCTTGTCTCTCCTTCTCAAGGCCTCTGTTATTGTACCAGACCTGTATTTCTCTACACTGCACCTTTGATTTAGTCATAAATTATCTCATGCTACATCAAATAACTGTTTGCTACTGCTATCTATATAAACTGTGGTTGTACCACACAAAGTTAAACAGAAGTAAAACAAATTAATCAGATAAACCTGGTTGATTAGAGAAGTGGCTGTCTCAGCAAAACCAAGTAAAACAAAGCAACAGGTAGGCCAAAAAAATTTCAGACAGCACAAGCCTGAAGAGCCTCAGCCCAGAGGCCTTGCAAACTCAGACAAAGCTTATAGCCTGTTACTAGCAGTGGTGACACATATCAGGGGACTACGTGGTAGGTTCCATGTGGAACACATCTGCTTGGTAACTCCCATCCACAGTTCTCAGGACAGCAGGTCCAATGGTGTTACCTTCATCACCTGAACTTGAAGTTTCATCTCAAAATTTGGTTTGTCAAGATTTGCTTTACATAAATTAATGTTAATACCCATTAATTAGTTTACCCTTTTGTGGTTTGCTATGGAGTTCCATATCAAGCATTTTTGCTGCTTTTGTCCCTAATCAGTGCCTTGCTTCAAGCTTATTGTTACTTGAATTATAGCTGAATTATCCTTTTAAAACACCCCAACTTCCTTCCAGTTCTTCAAAACTACTCCAGTTTTAAAAAGCTTATTAAAAATCAATGTTCTCTGTTCAGAGAACCCTTTAAGTCCCCTTAAGTTTTAATCCTTTTAAAATCTTGGATTCAAAACATCCAGATCTGGTTTTGACACATCTGATTTTAGTAGAGGAGAGATGGATGTCATCTACCAGATACTATATTTTCATGTTGTTTATAACATCCCCCTCTTAAAAAAAAAAAAAAAAAAAAAAAAAAGAGTTTCCAACTGATACTACAAACTTCGATGGTGGCACAGGCAAATCTGGAAACTGATACCCATGAAAAGGCCAAAACCTTATCATTAGTGAGTTTATTCGTGGGATGAGCTAACCATTCTGAGTCCAAAGGAAAAGATAGATGAGTCTCTGAAGCGGTTTGTTAGTAGATGCATAATTAGAGATTTCTCATGAAGTTAGCCTGGGAAAGTGACAAGAATGATAAAGAAGAATGAACCTGTGAGGGGAGAAAGTGGAGTGTAGAAACTGTGCTTAGAAGATGATTAGATGTGACCTATTTGACAATGCTAAACCCTATAGGAAGCTATGCAGACACCCTCTTCCCTTTCAGAGCTTGATTTTATTGCAAGAGTGTAGAGTGAATTTGTATTCTGTTTTTTCAGTTGTACAGAGCCCCTAGGAAATCACTCCAAGTGAGGAAATATTTAGGAGACTGTGAAGCTGAAACTGAAATTTTTTCTGGTCAAGTCCACAAAAGTGAATAACCATAAAAACCAGTGCAGCTAAATAGAAGAAGGTTTCTCATAGGCCAGGACCTTCCAGAAGGGGTAAATACTATCAAAAGCAAAACACGAACACCTAGAATCATGGACATAGAAAACAGGACTGAATATTTTGATCAGACCAAACAAACTTTTCTTTACTTCACAGTAAGCTTCTTTATACACCAATTAGAACCTCCTGTTCTGCTTCCCAAATGAGACAGGTTCTTAATACCATATTTTTATCCTGTATGAATATACATCATTAACTTCTTAAAACTGGAATTTGAGAATGTTATTCTCTTCTGTGATTTACATCACACTACCATGGATTATTAGTGGCTCTGAAGTGTTAGTTTCAAGATTTCAATTGATGGTTTTATGTTTTCTAAGATGGAATCACTCCATTTATTTGATTTAGTCTCATCAGTTGTGTCTTTATTTTTTGCCTCTGGATAGACTTTTACCAACTCATGTTATTTGAGTCTTTCATATAATTATGCTTCTTGAATACCTCTTTGATACATTTCCAGAGATTGAGTTATGTTTTAGTTCTCAGTATTTCAATGAATTAACAAGGGAACTAAGTTCATTGGAGTCTATCCAGAGCCTTTAATCTAGGACCAGCTAGTTGTTGATTTGAAATTGTGTGCCCAACTTTTGCTCTTGTTTATATTTTTGCAACTTTACTAAAGTTGGTATGGTTGTGCCAGTATAACTAAGGAGAACATTTGCCCAAAAAACATTTCTAAAAACAGATCAGTGATCTGACCTGTAAAAGCAGCTTTTTGGTTTTATCATGAAAAAAATTATCTGTGGAGGTAACTTCTATGTCAAAAATGGCTGAAGATAAAATGATAACCCTGAAGACTCCTGTACTGAAGTGGCTGTCCAATGTCTGTAGAGCCTGGGGGTATGGCAACTTTCAGT
Source organism: Strix aluco (assembly GCF_031877795.1). NCBI lineage: Eukaryota > Metazoa > Chordata > Aves > Strigiformes > Strigidae > Strix > Strix aluco. The sequence goes on along the minus strand of NC_133931.1, from coordinate 57,550,700 downwards.
CTTGCATATAAACGGATAAATCTGGTTCCCAATACCCTTGCTAATCTACACTGGATTGCTGCAGGAGGCTACAATCTGGCGCAAAACCATGAAGTTTCTGACTTGATCGTGTATCATGAAAGTAATGTAGGCCTAAAACTCACTATTGTTCCCACTGCAGAGTTGGAATCTGTATAGTGTGGGCCAGGAAAATGATGTACTTTATTATGATGGGGACCTAGCTCCTGATTGCATCATGCGTCCTGTTGGTTGACTATTTTATTACGAATGCTCTGAGTTTCTGTCATGCAATCTTAAAATTACACATTTCCTGGAAAAGAGAAGGGGCTTTTTCATACTTCAAAGGAGACATTTGTGCCAATGAATGGCATTCATCTTGCACTGACATGCGTAAATCAAATTGGTTTATAATTTGGCTCTGACTTCAGCTTTTAGCAGTCAACAAAGTTCCCTTTTACAGAGGCTGAGGTTATCTTCTTGCACTTGTCCCTGCCATACTGTAGAGTTGGAATAAAGTGTCTTTCTGTTGTTAATGTGGGTTTATAATGCTACATTCAGATCTATGAGAAATGCAACTTTAATTGAATATACTGTTACAGTTAATGGATTTACTACTGCTTAGAGCAGATCTGAATTTGGCTTCTATGTAAGGAAGGATATTTCAAGCCTATTGGTGCAGTTGGTTTTTACCTTTATTGTGCCAACAAGTGTCAGTGACATTTTTTTTCCTGTTTGACTGCAAGACCAGAAACTGGTTTAACTTGTTGAAGATCTGCCTTGTAGTTATTGCTACTTCAACTACCTTTCCTCTGAATAAAAAAAAAAAAAAAAAAAAAATTAAATGAGGATGCTTCTCTTTATTTATTCACATTGATTCATCCAAAGTACTTGGTAAGTACCAAAATCTCTGATTGGAACTCAGTTCCTAATTTGCCAAGGAAAAGCCTGAAGGCACATTATACTCTTTCCAAAGATGATAGTGAGTGCTGTTCAGATATCAGAAAAGGTTTAAAATGTTCTTGCAAAAGTTGCTTCTTAAAAATTGTGTTCAGTAAATTTTACTTTATTGTAATTGCTCCATCCTTTCTCAGTATCAATCCCCCAGAATGCTAATGTTTTGTTCTAATGTGCTCTGTAAGAGCACAGAAAGTGTTGAAATTTTTCAGGGAGAAGCTACAGTTCTAACAAAGTTGTATAAAGAAGGGAAGTTAGGTGAGAGAAAGAAACTGGAAGCTTTGAAAAGTGGATGTATTCAATGAGAGATTGCTGTAGCAATCTAGAAGCAAAGCTGGAAGGAAAAATAATTGTTCACTGGTATATCACATGATATTTGAAAAAGCTATGGTGTATATTGCTAGTCCCTCCTTAATGACTACCTTTTACAGGGGTTATATAGATAGAAGAGTACCTGGCAGGGCTATCAATCATTAATGCCTCTGTCATTGCCATATAGCTTTCTTTAGTCAGTTTATGCTAGCTGGTCAGAAGATGGGTTTCCTCTTGCAGAAGCAGGAAATGCCATTTCCAAGTACACCTGTGCTCACTCCTGGAAGTCCTTGGTTCCCATTAACTACAGAAGGAATTCTAGATGCAAGAACTTGCTAAACAAAGCCTAAAATCTTACCAAGAACATGCTGGAACATTTTTTCACACCTTTATCTAACATTTTATGTCTTCTGGTAGTTTTTGTATTCAGCTTAGAAAGTGGATGAATGTGTGGGATTTCCCATGATCCTCTCAGAAATGTGCTTTTTTTTTTAATTAAAAAAAAAAAAGACTTCTTGGGTAGCAAAAGGATACATTATACTAATTCATAAATTGCCTGAACTATAGTCACTATAGCTGGAAGTTTTGTTTCTGTTAAACAGCCCTATTGTTTGTGATTCTAAAAGCTAGTGCATTTAACTGTTTTGCAAAATGTCTCATCCTTTTACATGTTCTTTATTTTTTTATGAGTTATTCCCTTTTCATTTAAACTGAAATGGGTCTGTTTATGAGTTGAGGGTAAGTTTTAATGGCAGCATAATGACAGCCCCCGGCGTTTAGCTGGAGTGGGCACTCCCTTCCTTCCCATAAATAGGAACCATTTTATAAATGGAAACCCTTTTGCCTACTGCTTGAACAGTGCCTTTGAAAGCATTTACTTCTAAGACATTTATATGGACCAAGTGTTCCTGAAATCACCAGAAATTTATTCCTTTAAAGGTTCTGATGATTCGTTTTTTTCAAATGGCAGTTTCTCTTGTACAGCTGGGAATAACGTGGTATTTCAGTTCAAGAGAATAACATGGTTTTTGTGTTGTGCCATTAACCAGTTGTGAAAGAAATTCAAGAAATTCTTCCAGTTTCTGATGTCAGGCCTGTTGACACGTGAATTTCTAGGCAATTTACATACATACATATGAAAGGAAAAACAAAAACTGTGCTAGGGTGTGAGATGTCACAATATAATCTGTCCTAACACCATAGGTTGAGGAAAATATCCATTCATAAAAATCTTTCATTCTGATACAAATCCTTTGACATGAAGACTTCATAGTGAAGTGAATGGACTGCAGTTAAAACTCTGAGTTGACTTCAGAGTTCTCAGAGGCCTAAAAAGTGAACATGTGTTTTGTGTTAAATATTCATAGAAGTATGTGCTCCAATAAAATGAAACTTTAAGCCAGCTAGTGAAAAAATGAAAATCTGAATGAGGAAATGAGGAAAATAAGGTGAAAGAGTTTAGATGTGTGATATCAACTACTCTGAGCCACAAGAATTTTAATCACTGTAAAAGCATAAAGAGTTCTTAGCTGGAAAACATGTAACAGAAAACTTACTTAGCTATGTTTACCTGAGGTAGTTCTGCAATTAAAATTGCCTTGTACAACAACAGGAACCAAGGATTTTTAGGTGATTTTTTTTGCTCAATGGCTGAATTCTCCCTTTTAGACTGATGGGAATTTTTCCATTGGCTCAAAGCAGAAATAGGAGTTGATTTTTGGACTTCAGATATTTGCTTGGTTTTTTGTTGTTGAGGAATCAGTCTATGGCTTATTTAGGTATGGCTCTTGCATCTCAAACATTAAAATGCACCAGTAATCGAATGTGAAAAAAATCTGATGTTTGACTGGCCTTTTCCTAACTTTTCTGTTATTTACTGTCATATGAACTGGTGTTGGGTGGATCTGGAATTTTTATGCCTATCAGAAAAGAAATGTTGATCAAACCAGCTGTAAGTTATGTTATGTCCTTGACCTTTAATCAGGAACTTATTTAGAGAAGTATAACAACTGTCCTTTCTCCTTGAAAAAATAACTTTTTATAATGAATACTTTAATCCATAGAAATTAATAATACATGTTTAATGTTTAGTCTCACCTTTAATTTTTATAGCGTGCATTATTCTCGGTGCTTTTTCCGGAGGACTAATATGTGTGGGAGGAAATGCTTTGTGTCAGAGGGACTCAAACTGTGGCTAATGTGCCACATGTGGCCCATTAAACCAGTTTATTCAGCTTATTCCCAGAAGCATCCTGAAAGCCAAATGAGTTGTTCTAATGGGGACAACAGCACCAACCTGCTTCCAGTAGTCACTGTCTTTCTTATCTGTTTGGTGGCCATGCATGCCTAGTGCTGTTGCTCTGCACTGACTTACTGTACAATGTGATACCATACTTGGCAGCAGGTACTAAACAGCTGCCCTTTGTCCCCCTCCAGTTACCTATTTTTCAGTTTGTGACCCTCTGACTCTCATATCTGCCTCTTGTTTTCATTTGTTGTGTCCTGAAACCATGTGGCTTACCCCAGGTTTCTTTCTGTGTCTCACACTTCTATTTTAGGGTTAAGGGTGTGATTTAGTTTGTTAAGGGATAGGCTGATGCCTGTGGGGAAAACCAGCTGCAATTATGAACAGCTCTAGAGACAATAAGCTCAGGCACTCCAAGCTGAAGGCAAGAGGAAGCCCCTCTATAAGGAGAAGGAGGTGTTGGAGTCACACCTACCAACACCAAGGGTGGGCAACATCTCTGAGTCACACAGGGGGAGCTTATGCCATAACAAGAAATACTGTGCTAGCTAATGGAGAACTGGTAACTTTTTCTTGGTGATCTGAATATCTTACCTGCAACAACACAATCATTAATGTGGTCTACAGTGTTTTCAATAATGACTTAATACAGAGAGAGTCCCTGGTGCAGCACTCCAAATTCCTCATTGCCATCAGAATCATATGGGGGAATGATACAATAACACCCACTCTCTTGGATGCAGTCAGAGTGCTAACGTGATCCCTGAAGAGATGGAAACCCTGAATGAGAGATATTCAAAGAAGATCCAGAAGAAATAAGAGCAAAAGAACTCCAAAGCAAGCACAATCAGTTCTAACAGGGAAAGTTGCCTGTAGTATTGTCTCCAGACCCTGACAAATGTTTCTGAGCAGACAACTATATTCTGGAAAGCAAGAAATTTTAAGGACCATTTTAGGATGATAAAAGACCCAGAAAAGCAAATAAATAGTTTGCTAGAAGACTGAACATATTTTAAGAGTTTTGTCTGATAGAAACAATCTCACCTCCCCCTGTGGTATACAGTGGTGACTCCCTAGAAGATAACTCCAAATTCCAACAGTTATAGATTCGGGGAATTCTACAGTCTGAGGAGATGTCTTTCTTCCCTTCTCGAATTCAATAGGTAATTTTGAATCCAGGTGAACTTTTATCTTCCACAAAATCCTGTGGCAAGGAATTCCACAGCTTCTATACGCAATCTTGAATAAAAAAAGAAAAAAAACAGACCTTTTTTGCTCTTGAACCTGCTTCCTCTTGGTTTCATTTGCTGCTCCTAATAATTCATACTCTATATTGCTTACATGAGATATACTGTAATAGTACAAAGTATTATAAAAAATCTGTTATTGAAAGTGTGGTAACAAGGGGATAAATTGTTGGGGAAACTCATGCATTTACATCAATAAAAATATGTTCATGTTTGTAATATCAGAATGCTGATGCTGATATGAAGCCAGCTATACAATTGACTTGTTACAAGACATGGCTATATTCATAGTGAGAAGATAATGGGGGGTTGTGTGAGTATGCACAAGTATCTAATATGTAACTTATTGTCATCTATCTAGTAAGGTTTATTTATTATGTAGGTTACTAATACATTGGAGAAATAAGTAATTGAACATTTTTCCACTCATACATAACTTGTCTGAAATTTTTATCTCTGTCCACTATTCATGAACTGTGTCTCTTTGTCCTTACCATGAGCAACCAAATTTCATGGTTCATGACTTTCATGCTTATTAATTATACGCCCTTATTTCTTGGATATTAAGGAAATTAAAGTTGAGTCCGTAGTTTGCACAATATTATTATATCCGTGTTTTACTGAAACGCATGGGAATTTATATAGATGACAATTTAATTTTTCACATGCAAAGCTTACTTAAAGAAAAAACTTTAATGTAAAGGTAAAAAATTATATCCTTTGTAGAGCATTTGGCAACAGTTCTTGTGGTCCCTATAGCCCTGTTTAGCTACAACTAACAAAAATTCCTGTACTTCAGTCCAAAATAGTATATAAAGTGTCTTCCTATAGGCATGAAAGGGCAAACATTTTAATTATGGGAATCTGAATTTCCATAGTAATACAATTTATTGGTTCTTTGATCCACACAGAAATAAATTATCAGGGAAAGTCTCAGAACTTCATAGAATCCTTGCAGCATCTGTAGAAACTGAAAACACTTGTCACTTACAGGGGAAAAATATCCCTTTGCATGAGTCTATGATGGATTGGATTTAGTAATGGAAAAGCATAACCTCCTCTGAACTCTTATTATTGAACAGAAGGATATAATTTAAAAAAAATAAATTAAGTAATGCCATTTGCCTAATTAAAACCTTATTCTTTAACTGGATTAGATTACTTTCATTTTTTCTTCAAATCCTTTACTTGGAAATGAATTCTACAGAAGATGGAAAATCAGATTTTATTTCTCATTGACCCTTTATTTTGTGTACTATTATTTGAATACTGTCACTGATGGAAGAAATTGGAACACAACTAGCAGTCTAAAATCTGAGCATATCTAGTAAAACCCTTATTTTATCATGCCAGTTCACTTTCCCATGGCCATTCCAACTGAAATTCCATTCTTACATACTTCTGAACAGGATTTTTTTAGCTATTTAAAAAAAATGTGCATTTGCTAAGCAATATCACATAAAATCTCTGTGGTATTTTCAGCATTTCCTATTCTTCTGCCACAACTCTTTTTCAAGTTGAATTTCATGTGGAGTGCACACAATAAGCAAGGTTCTTAGCTTATAAAACATACAGTAATAGGGAAAGTCCAGACTGTTGTTATAAGAAGAAATCTTTATTTAATGAAATATCTACAAGCTACAGAATTTAATGCATTTAACTATAAATGATGAAACAGTGATTGATGCATCTTGACAAACAGCCACTACCATGTTTGCTTCTATCTTAATCTGTGACTTCTGCATAAAAATTTCTACAGTGGAAGATGACAGATTACACTTTTTTAATATAATGCAGTAGCTATGTTTTAAAAGCATGGTCAGAGTAGCCATTTTCTAGTAATTTTTGAACAGTGCTCAGTTTTGGAAATATGACTGCCTCAGACTTGTATCACAAGTGTATTTTTTTGTTCTTTCATTGTTATGCCATCTGGTCCCTGTGTCATCAAAGAGTGATGAATACATGAACATCTTAGAATGCTGTTACCAAAAGGCTAATAGATAATACAGAAGCAAAAAGGAGAGATAAAGAAAATGTATTCCCTGGAGACCAGTGGGGACATCCATGTGTCAGCTGCTGCTTTAGACAAAAGTAGACAAAGAAATCCAAAATCCAGCAGCCTGCTATATCTGTAAGAATTAAAGAGACAATATCATAGTTTTCCCTCATAACTCTATATCATAACTCTAACATAAAGCTATTCCTGTCTGACCTGTAAACTGTGGTGGTGCTGGTGCTGTTTGGCTGGTAAAGAGAAATGTTGAGGCACACTCATATGATTCTCTCCTCTTTTTGTGCTAGTTCTAACTTTATCGTTTGATATGGTTATTACCAAGCTGTTCACTTTAAGTTTCTTCAAACTTACGTACTCATATGTGTTGTGCAGAACTGCGGTTATTTTTAATTAGGAATTATCAAATACTCGGATTAAAATTGTTTTAAATAATTGTGTTACTTCTAAATCTCACAATGAGATAGTAAGAATTTGCTGACACTGGTTCCAAGCTGTCCCTCTAACCACATTCAGCATGGGATAATATTACCATTGACATCAAAGGTCTAATTGGTTCTGCATTGTTGTTACGTTACTTCGGTACTTCTGGCTATTCACTAATGTCACAATTCACACCTACTCTTGCAGTTTCTTCTCCATCTATTATTTTCAGCAAGAGTGGAAACCCAAAAGAATTGATTTCTGACAATAGAACACAATCTCTCACTAAAACAGGTGCTTTTCAAAAAGGAAGAAACATCTTGTGCAGAAAATTCATAAGACACCACTCATACCAGCGGAGGCACTGGATATTCATATTAACCATTTGTGGTCTTTTTCTACTTGTTCTATGTGCTTCTTACATGCTTGGGAGAAGAATACATACAGATCTGAATGCTGCTGATCTACTCAAATCTGAAAGAGCAGCAGAATGTGAGGAATAGCACAAATGCAGAACATGCATAGATCAATTTAATAGCACTTGCAATTTGAAATGGCTCTCTAGAGAAAGTACTAAAACCTGTTATTCTAGAAAAAAGGAATACAAGAGTTCTTATTTTCCCCAAAATTGTTGAAAGTATGAGGAAGTGAAAAGACGTGCTGAGATAAGGGGAAAAATAAGTACCCCCTACATATATGCTGCTTGTCTTCTGTGCTTGGTTCTGAACTCATCCTACCTTGCTACAGTCTTTGACATGCAGTTTGTTTGGTTTTGCTGGAAAAAATTTAAGACCTGTACTTGGCCACAAAACACAGATGTCTGCATCTCAGTTGACACCTCAGGACAAGTCTGCAAAACTAAGAACCATAGCATTATAATTAGTATTTACTCCCTGATTTGTGTCAGGAATTGTGTTTGTATCCTGAGATGAGATTTCAAAAGTTTTAACTAAAAGGTTATTGTGATATTTGTAATCTTAGCTTGGGTCAATATCTTCCAGTTCTATTTGGAATGACTTCACAAAGTTATTAAATAATGATCAGTTAGAGTAGTAGTCAGCTGATGTCAAACTATGGTGAATATTGAAGACATTAAAGCATATAGATTTTCCCACTTTTCTTCCTTTAACTTTGTTTTATGAATGCTCATTTTAAAACGGTCCATAGTAAATCTGAATTCCCTCTTGGACTTTTTAATGCTTAAGAAAAATCTCTTGCTCTAGAATCATGAAAAGTCTGAAACAGCACTTTGTACTGCCAGAGGAAATCTAACAAAACCCAACTTTATTTGAAAAAAATATTATTTAAACATTGAATTTATAGGTCTTCTAATGTCCTTATTAAAAGCAGACATATTAGGAATTTAGGATGGCAGAATACATGCTTTAAAATATGTCACCATGCAGGGATTTAAAGAGTAGGTGTCCACTTAAACAATTGTTTGGAGTACTGGAATGTGATTAATCTTAAAGTGCACAATGCAGAGCTTTGTCATCTAGAAAACTGTTTGAATTTAAACAGTTTAAATATAGTCAGAACAGGATTTCAAGTTAGGGAATATAATGATTCTCTATCACATTCGGAGTTTATAGTACATTCAGCTGAAATTTTATCATCCATTACAGCGTAGTATCCATCATCCATGATGAAATGTAACTTCAGTTTCTGCAAGAATGAAACAATTTAAACAAATAATTTCTGGACTTCACAATGGATGCCATCTTTCTAGGTTTTTCTGGTTTGATTCCAGTGTTCTCAATATAAGGAAAATATTTATTTTCATATATTGTGTACTAGCCAAGCACACCATTGCCAATAAACAAAAAATCCCCTCAGGTAAAAAATTATATCCTTTACAGACATTTGGCTCAATGGATGTGGAGTGAATGGATACAATTTATCAGTCACAAAATGAAAAATGTTTACTGAAAACTGTTGGTTTCATGGCAAATGCTGACTCAGAAGCTCCATATGAAAGCAGAATTTTCTTGTTATGGATTTACATTCATAATCTCATTTCTACCAGTGTACAGATGACCTTATATACATCAGACACTGCTTGTCAAACTAATCTCTGTTCTTCTCATTCCGTAGTAAGAGTGGGGATAAGAACCATCTATTTGCTCTGTGTTGTAACAACACATGACATGGTATCACCTAGACTAGTGTCTGACGCCAGTGGGCAATCCTGTAAGACAAATAAAGAAATTGGCTGGTTGTATAGAGTACGCTAAGAGTCTTTGGGAAAAGGAACAATGAGCACTGTGAATGCCAGTTAAAATCTGACTCTTTAGGACCTGTTGTAGTTAAACTTCCTATGGCAAGTTTGGAATTCCTCATTCTAAATATAGGGAATAGCATGAATACCTTGGTAAAGGTAAATACAACTTTTCAGTAAAAGTCCATTTTATGAGGAGTTTTACATGTGAGCTTTTCTCCAAATCTATAAGAGTACCAATCTGTATACAGTGTCACACATACCTTAGTTATGGGAAAACTGTAATTTGTCCATAGAAAGCCAAGCGGATTGCTGAAAAACAGACAAACTGCAAACTGAGCTTTTTGCTCCTATCTAAACAGCCTTGATGGAAGAGCAAGATGATATTCCAGAGCATGTAAAACAGGAAAAAAGACAAAAAAAGACATTTAATCAATTAAAGAATGAATGAAATCTGACTAATAAAAGTATCTCAGGTAGTACAATATAATTAAGAAGCTTGTTACAAGAATTACAAGAATAACACCTCTAAACTGTTGACACAGTAATAAAGACTGTTTTCCCAGTGCAAGCTATTATTCCTTAAATCTCATTTTCTGAGCATATTTCTACTTGGCAAACATATTTAAATAAGTTGAAGTTTCCATTTCCTTGCTGTTACACTGATTTTCAAGTTAAAACGAACATGGTAATTCCAAACCATTTCGGGGAGTGGGAGTGGAGATTATATTGTGTTGTTGAATTTACCACGTTACTACATGTTTCCTTTTAAACCTCAAATGATTTACAGCAGTGATTCCCCTTGAATCTGGACTTGATGCACTTTATGAAGTGTGACATCATTGGCTCTTCTTGTTAGTTAGAGTTAAAACACAAGGAGGGGAAGGACAAGTAATTAACAGCACATCGAAACTGTGGATTCTTGGGAGGTATCAGGGTTGCCATGGCTGTTCTTGGACACTTGTCAACCTTTCTGAATCTGCACAAACACTACCATTTGTTGCTGGAAGGAGAGGAGCCTTATCTCCATGTGCATGCACTTCAAGATAGTCCCATCCGTTCTGTTTCCTTCAGTTTTGAGGAGACAATACACAATCTCTGGATTGGACACATGGTCTTTACACTGTTCATTAATTAGGCAGTCATTTACAGCATGCTGTGAACCCTGCTTTAGCCAGATGAGCTAGTGGCCTTTTTACAAAGCAGCTTGTTACCTACTCCATGCTAGCTAATGTTGTCTGCTGCACTTGCCTAACTTGCCCTGAATGGGAGATCTCAAATTAAATGTTTAAATGCTGGAGTTTCTTCAGATCTTTGTGTGCTTTCTTGGTTGCTAGGACAATTTTGAGCTAACATCCGTATCGGTTGACAATGAATGGGTCAGCCAACTGTGAAACCTATAAAACTGGGTCAAGAATAGTTCTGCCCAGCCCAGCAAGAGTGAGGCCTGAGCCAAAGGAAATAACCTTTTCCCTCGGCTATTCATTTTCTTATAAATGTAGAGCTTATTGTACCAGATTCATGAAAGGTAAAATCAAAGCATGTATGAGCAAATACAATGATTATTAAAACAGGAAAAAAATATTGATATTGGAACAGCCTTTGCTGCTTTTAGGGTAAAAGCTGAACTGATCTTGAAGTTATCTGGCAGCGTGTGAAAGCTGATCCTCTTATTTGTATTCAACCCCTACGTACAATCACAAGAACATTTTTTGACAAATACAATGGAAAATATTACAGCTATTTTAAAACTACATCAGCTCACATATGTTCTGAGATATTAACTTGGCATGTTCCCTCCTGATTGCTTTGTAAAATATGTCCCTCTTCTTATGACTATCTCAACATTGGTGCATAAGGGCATTTGTGCTATTGACATGCATGACTAATTTCTGATTTTGTATACAAGCTCGTCAGGGCAGTACTTTATGTTGGCCTATGTCTGTGCAGTATGAACCACAATGAGTCTCTGTTCTTGCTTTGTTCGCAGAGATACTGAAATAAAAATGCCTAATAAAAATATAATGGGAGTGAAGATGTAAACATGACTGAAGCTGTATTCTTAGAGGAAAATGGATTTTTTTGTTCAAAAGAAATGGCCAGTAAGTGAAGATAAGTGGTTTGGATTGAAGTAAGTGAGTGTATGTATTATTACATTAATTAATAAATGCTCTAGATTTCATAACATCAAAAATACTTTACATCCTTTTAAAAAAAAGATTTTTTTTTTTTCAATGCTCTTCTAATCCTGACTAAAAGGAGTACCTTTGCTTTGTGTTCACATGCCTGGGGAGGACTTATCTTCAGCCTTGCCAGTCAAGGTACTTGGTTTTGTTATTCTTAAGTATTGTGTATAAATACTTGTTTCTGGTTGACTTCATACAGTCATCCCATTTCATATTATTAACTGTCACCAGAGCAGAAGTGCTTTTTAATCTTTACCTTGCAAATTTTTAATTTTTACCTTGCAAATATTAATAAGCTATAATGTTACTTGTGTGAATATTGCCATAAAAACATATGGGACTATTCTAATGATTAAAAGTTTACAGGACTAGAGTTTCTCCAGTTCTCTTCTGAATTTCAGTCTATTACAACACTTTTGGAAGCGTTCAGTTACTTAGTGTGTTACTGAAAAATATTACTCTAGCTGACTATTCTTCAGTAATTATTGTGTAGTCATTGTGATGTTCGGACTGCTTTCACAGAAATACCTTCATTTGCTATAGCTAATATTAAGTTTGTATTTCGATGCTTGGATTTAGCACTGATAAAATCACCTACTTTTAATATGTGCAGAGTATTGGCTGTTAAATGCATAAAGGATTTTTATGGCATGTCTGTTACAATTTATTGGCATTGCTGTTCTTTCTGGCTGTTTCACTGAAGAATGGTAACTGAATTTGTGATCTGAAAGATTGCTTTGCTTTAGAGTAGTATACTGTTTTTGTAGCTTGCCATGAACTTGTTGCTGATGAGTGGGTTTCCAACTATTTTATGTATTTGGGAAGAGAAAAGAGAGAAGATATGAAAAAGAGGTTGCAGGCACCAGTTGGAGATTTACATCTGAGAATTTCATGCCTTCTCTCTCTTCTCCAAAATGTAAGAAAATAAACGTCTACATGCAGTCTTAATCTCAATACTGTATTGTTAGAGAATGCTCTACATTCTGGATGGCAAAGGGTGGCTCTGGAAAAAGTCGGAAGTTCTTTGCTGTCCTTGATGCTGCACGTGAATCTGCACACCAAGTGATAGTCCAAGCTCTGTGGAATGAACAGAATTCTGGCATGTTGGAAAAAAGATCCCTGGCGTCTAACATGTTATCTCAACCCTTATAATATGAATGTGAATCTAATGCACTTATTATTGCTGATGGGGTGCCCTTTACATCAGAGGGCAGTTTATTTCCTTTCTCAAGGAATGTATTTTCTGGATCCTTTGACTTCAGGGAATCATGAATCTGCAGTCTGCCATCATCTATCACATGTACCTCACAATTCCTTGCTTCGTTTCATTTAGTCCACAAATCTTTCTTTTCATTTCAGTTTCACTATAAATCAGATATTAACTCATTCTACAGCAAAGTCTGAAGTTTTTTTATAAAAGCTGGTAGAAAGAATACCTTGCAACATCTATAGTCACGTCTAGCTAGCCTGAGCAGTCACAGACTGGTGCCTCAGGGAGTGATGCAAAAGAGGGCTGCATAGTGCTCCACTTGCAAGATGAAGAATGGAGCATTGTGCAGCCCTTCAGAGCTTGCAGCCAAATACCACAAACAGTTATGTGGATCTGGCTGTGTCCCCAAACCCGTTGGCTACATTTCTCCAAGGGCAGGGTACACTGCTGGGCCTCTTAACTAGCCCCTGTGCAGGAGAGCTCCAGTTACTGAGAAGGGCAGGATGCAGTTGTTTATTTCCAGTTGTTCTTGGTACATCATTTTCTCACTCCTGCAGCCAGAATGTCTTTCTGAGTTTTGGCACTAATGAATGTGAAATAAGTTTTTACTGTTGCAGAAACAAGATTTGTTTTGTTGTGACCAGTAAAGGGCAAAACCTTTTTTGTTTTCACTTCAGCATGTTCCTTAAAGCTCCTCTATTCCCTACTGTGAGTTACATATCTGATGTTGCTTGGTGAATGCTGGTCCCCAAGTCAATAAATGTGGTTTTGGAGGCATTTCCTCTCTGAAATGAGTCTTGAAAAGAATGAATTATTCACACCATCAAGTAAGCAACAGTAAATCTTCATCTGAACACCTTCAAAAATTGATATGTTTAAACAAACTGCCCTTATAAATAACCTTTTATCTAAAGGTGGAATTGTTTTACATCTTAACGGGTGTAGGAGCCTAAATGTCATACATAGTATGGATAATCTTTCCTCTTTTGTAGTCCTGGAAACCTCTTATCTTCCTCCAAATAATAGAGGGTTTATAAAATACTGATAGCAATAGACTAATTAAGGTAGGATATGGCTATGTTATCTAATCCATTTCTTGTGTCATATCTGAGCCAAACCTACTCTGAGAACTTTTGTGTCCAGCATCTACTCCTTTTGGAAGTAATTTTGCATTATTTCTAGGTCTGAGTTTGTTGAATATGCTGTCATCTAATACTTCGTTATTCAGGGAAGCTATATTTTTCTACGGTGCTCTCAACCATACATACTGTGGAGACATGAAGGAGAGTATATATATTTTTAACACAACCCCATGAGTCTCTAGCTCACATATTTCTGGAGACAAAGTATACCTGGGAAGCAGAATTAGAGGGTTTGGTCAAAGCCATGCTCTCCTGACAAAAAGAAGAAGTAAAACTAAAGTGAAACACACCCCATGAATTTAAGGCTACCACATGTCAGAATATCTGTATTTTGTCCTACTTTTTTTTTTTTTTTTAACCTCTCAGAAATTTTGTCTGAGTGGAGAAAGAGGACTTTGGACACCTACTTAGGGCTAGTGGATGTCTTGCAGCTACTTGCAGAAACAGTAGCAGTAGCAATATCTGTGAAATGACTGGAAGTCTGCCACAGCCACTGTGCCCAAGCTAGTAAATATTACAAACATTTTTGTCACAAGCATGATGTGGTCAGACTGTATGTGCACTGGTCTGCAGGCCATTTGTACAGTGCTAATATTTCTGTCTGGGAAATCCTTTAGAGAAACGGGGGAACCCTCCTGAGGAGGTCAAAAGACTGAATAATCAAAGCATTCGACTGTGACTCAGGAGATCCAGTTGGCTTTGGTGCCATCTCTGGGATGCTGGAAAAGTCACTTTACTACCAGATGTATTAGCTTCCCTACTTTGATAATAGGGATAATGATAGTGACTTTTTCTCCCGAACTGTTTCTGATCTATGGATAAAGCAACTCTGTTAGAGGTAAATATGCCTGCTGAGTTTAACATACTTTTCACTCCAAAATAACCATATTCCTATCAGAAACAGAAATCAGTGTTGACTGAGCTACAGTTGTGGCATAAAGGAGGAAATAATAACCAGGATGGTGAACACAATTTAAAAGAGTGTTGATTGATGCATATTGTAAAACTGGAGTAAATCTGTTAATATCTATAGAGTTTGTCAAGGCTAAGGCATGCAGTGTTGCAAACATTACCTAGCATGGAAGTTCTTTAATTGCAGAAAATGAATGGAGGTCTTGTCCATTTAAAGAAAAATTAATCAGACTGGCATTTAATTGATGGTTGAAGGTACTTGCAGCCAGAGGCACAAGACAGAGATACATGTTTTTAATTAGTCCCTAATGCTGTCAGTTGCTCTGGGATGTTAAGAAAGCAAAGTTACAGCAGAAGTTAACACGCTGTGTTATCCTATTTTTGTGAGTGCTTGTGTTCAGTGCATGCAAACAAATTTCTTGCCAGGCTGAAGTGTAAGGACATTGGAGAGATATAGATTTGATGGATGGTCAAGGGCTCAATGTCCAGATGGAGATCAGTGATGAGTGGTGTCCCCCAGGGATCTGTATTGGGACCAGTACTGTTAAATATCTTCATCAATGACATAAACAGTTCACCCTCAGCAAGTTTGCAGATGGCACCAAGTTTAGTGGTGCAGTTGATTCACTTGAGGGAAGGGATGCCACCCAGAGGGACCTTGACAGGCTTGAAGGGTGGGCCCATGTGAACCTCATGAAGTTCAGCAAGGCCAAGTGCAAGGTCAGGCATCTGGGTTGGGGCAATCCCCAATATCAGTACAGACTGGGGGATGAATGCATTAAGAGCAGTCCTGTGGAGAAGGACTTGGGGCTATTGGTGGATGTAGAGCTGGGCATGAGCCAGCAATGTGCGCTCACAGCCCAGAAAGCCAGTTGTGTCCTGGGCTGCACCAAAAGAAGTGTGGCCAGCAGGTCAGGGGAAGTGATTCTGCCCCTCTACTCAACTCTGATGTGACTCCACCTGGAGTGCTGTTTTCAGCTCTGGGACCCCTAGTACAGGAAAGACATGGACCTGTTAAATTGGGTCCAGAGGAAGGGCACAAAAATGGTCAGAGGGCTGGAACACCTCTTCTATGAAGAAAGACTGAGAGAGTTGGGGTTGTTCAGCCTCAAGGAGAAAGGGCTCCGGGGAGACCTTATAGCGGCCTTTCAATATATAGAAGGGACTTATAAGAAAGATGGAGACAGACGTTTTAGTAGAGCGACAGGACAAGGGGTAATGGTTTTAAACTAAAAGAGAGTAGATTCAAATTAGATATGAGGAAGAAATTTTTATGATGAGGGTGGTGAAACATTGGAACAGGTTGCTCAGAGAGGTGATGGATGCCTCATCCCTGGGAACATTCAAGGTCAGGTTGAACAGGGGTCTGAGAAACCTGATCTAGTTGATGATGTCCCTGCGCATTGCAGGGGTGTTGGACTAGATGACCGTTTAAGGTCCCTTCCAGCAAAACCATTCTATGATTCTATGACAGAAGGAAGTTTGTGACTGACTAACTTTCCTGTGTCTCCTGCTTCATGATTGTGGTAGTTTAGTACCTGCCAGGGTCTGAGACCACGTGGGCGCCGCCCCTCCCCCACAAAGGGAGTGAAATACAAAGCCCCAGGGCTGAGATAAGGACAGGTTTAATACAGCAGTGCAACAGCAACACAACAAACAACAACAATAACAATAACAATAACAGTAATAACACTGAACAGAGCAAGATATCTACCAATACAGCAGTGAGAGGACCGGCTGCACATACAAAACCCTGGGCTGCACAAAACCACGGGCTCACTGATTCTTCCCGCGCTATGGCGCCAGGATGTGATGTCAGCATGGTATATGAATAACCCGGCTAGAGCTTCCCTCCCCCCCCCCCCCCCGCCGGGGAAACTTAACCCTATCCTGGCTAAACCAGGACAATGATGATCCCAGGATCAGCTTTAGCTGGCTGCTAGAATCCACTCTGCATGGTATGTCCCAAGAGTAGGAAGACATATAACAGGTCAAGTAAGGGGGAAGTTTGATTGCTGTCTGTGATACAAGGTGAATCAGGACACTCTGTTAGAGAAGAAGTATTCGGGTACTAGCAGTTGGGTTTTGAGAACTGGGATGATATACTTCCAAGCATGACTCCGTTCTGCTTCTTCTCCCCTTCTCCCTGACAGTAGATGCAGTGAGGTGAGATGATAATATACTTTTATGGAAACTGATTTGTCTATAGTTCATCTATTTTTTAAAATAAAATAAAATAAACCAAAACAAAATCATGGCAAACCTCCCCTCATACATTAATCAAGTCATTGTTTCTACTTACCATGCAGACATTTGCATTCAGAGGCTTAGATGTTGTGTATTGAGGGATGATTTATTTTTTAATGGTTTCCCAGGGTAGTATAAAGCAATAAGTTAGAAAATAAGGCAAATGAGTGAAAGACTGTAAATGGTACCAAAAAAGAAGGACTGTTCTTGGGCTCCAAGACTGTGCTTCATTCCTCCCTGCAAGAAAGATCTGCAGCCAAAGAGCATGAAGAACTTGGCTTTCTGGATATAAAACTACAGCAGTATCTGTCCACTACTGAGAAAATCACTCTTTACTGGAAAGCCAAGGACAATTTACATTAAAGCAATAAAAGTAGGAAATGAAAACAGACATTCAATATCTGGGAAGGAGTAGGCAACTCTTTAGGTTTTGATGGTAAAAGTCTTCAAACCTTCCAGGTGTGGCATTTTTATGTTTGTAGTATGTGTTTCCCAAGCATGCCATTCATTATGATTGGCTGTATTCTAGGTTCAGAGGAGTAGGTTGCAGTATGTCTGGACCTGTTGCGATACAAAAGGTGTGATTCATAACATGTCATGGCCACAGCATGAATTCCCCACGCAGGGGCAAGTTGGCACTGGTATCATGGTATTTAATTCTGCATCTCACCAAAGGAATTACATGCTCTTTTTTAAGCACATCATAATTTTTATCTTGCTGTAACAAGGATTTCTGCTTTAGGCACCTGCTTACCTATCATTTTTTGGGGAAGTTTAGTAAAACTTCGCACAGGTGATCAGATAAGGGAGAAGTGTCAAGACACAAAATGGATGTCCTGTGCCAAGGCCCTGAGATAGTTTCTTACAGTTCCACTATCCTTCAGTATTGTCAGTATAAAACCACTTTCAGTATATCATAATTTTGGAGAAAATGGGACATTGTAACACTCAAAGTGTAATTTTTTGGTTGGTGCAAAAAGTTTCCACACTGAATATGTCCACTGATGCTAAGACCAGTGACTGTACACTCTGCATGTACATACTTTACATAGTCTTAATTGTTTAACTTAAAATCTCAAAAAAAATCTGAATAAAAAAATTGAAGCCAACAAAAGGTAAATATTTCATAGAATCATAGAATCATTCAGGTTGGAAAAGACCCTTGGGATCATCGAGTCCAACCATCAGCCCTACTCTACAAAGTTCTCCCCTACACCATATCCCCCAATATCTCATCTAAACCACCCTTAAACACATCCAGGGATGGTGACTCCACCACCTCCATGGGCAGCCTATTCCACTGTCTGACCACTCTTTCTGTGAAAAATTTTTTCCTAATGTCCAGTCTAAACCTCCCCTGTTGCAGTTTGAAACCATTCCCTCTTGTTCTGTCACTAATCACCTGTGAGAAGAGACCAGCACCAACCTCTCTACAGTGTCCTTTCAGGTAGCTGTAGAGAGTGATGAGGTCTCTCCTCAGCCTTCTCTTCCTCAAACTGAACAGTCCCAGCTCCTTCAATTGCTCCTCACAGGATTTGTTCTCCAGGCCCTTCACCAGCTTCATTGCCCTCCTCTACACGCACTCCAGCACCTCAATATCCCTCTTGTATTGAGGTGCCCAAAACTGAAAACAATACTCAAGGTGTGGCCTCACCAGTGCAGAGTACAGGGGGACTATCACCTCCCTGCTTCTGCTGGTCACACTATTTCTAATACAAGCCAGGATGCCGTTGGCTTTCTTGGCCACCTGGGCACACTCTGGTTCATGTTCAGCTGTTTGTCAGTTAAAACCCCCAGATCCTTCTCTTCCAGACAGCTCTCCAGCCACACCTCCCCAAGCCTGTAGCCATGCATGGGGTTGTTGTGGCCCAAGTGCAGGACCTGGCACTTGGCCTTGTTGAAGCTCATCCCGTTAACGTTGGCCCACCGATCCAACCTATCCAAGTCCCTCTGTAGAGCCTCCTTATCCTCATGCAGATCACACTCCCACTTAACTTGGTGTCATCTGCGAATTTACTGATAATGCACTCTATGTCCTTATCAAGATCATCAATAAAGATGTTGAACAGAAATGGTCCCAACACCAAGCCCTGAGAAACACCACTTGTGACCGGCCACCAGCTGGATTTAGCTCTATTGACCACCACTCTCTGGGACCGTCCATCCAGCCAGTGCTTGACCCAGCAGACCATTTGCTCATCCAGGCCATGGGCAGCCAGTTTTTCTATGAGAATCGCATGAGGAACTGTGTCGAATGCTTTTTGAAAATCCAGGTAGATAATATCCACAGCTTTTCCCTCATCCAATAGTTGGGTCAGTTTGTCACAGAAGGAGATCAGGTTTGTCAGGCAAGACCTGCCTTTCATAAACCCATGCTGACTAGGCCTGATCCCCTGGTTGTCCATTATATGACTTTTAATGGCACTCGAGATGACCTGCTCCATGACCTTCCCTGGCACCGAGGTCAGACTGACAGGTCTATAGTTTCCTGGATCCTCCTTTCTGCCTCTCTTGTAGATGAGTGTCACATTTGCCACCCTTCAGTCCAATGGGACCTCCCCAGTTAGCCATGATTCCAGGTAAATAATTTACATGTATTTTTTTGCTAAATGAGGAGTGTCCAGGAACCACATGGGCCAGAACCTCCCTGGGGGCTGAGAGCAACAGGGGGTCCTCCGGGGCAGCCAGGGCCCATCCCACCACCCCAGCCAGGAGCAGGGCAGCTGGGGGCACTGGGGCAGCCCCAGACCCAGGCATCGGGCACCTCCCTGGTGACAGGGACAGGCCGAGGCCATCCTGGGTTGTGGGCCTGCCAGTGTACCTGGCTTAGCAGAGCCCATGGATGGGCAGGACAGGGCTGTGGGGAGCTGGAGACTGGCCCTGCTGTGGTGTCAGCGGGGCAGGGGCTGGTGGTTCTGGGTGGCTGAAATGTGGTCCTGGGCCATAGCAGGATGAGGGGAGCCCCAGGGGTTGGGCAGAGGCAGGCAGGGCTAGCAGTGCCTCAGTGCCGCAGCAGAGGGAATATGAATTCTTTTATGTTCTTTTTAATTTTTTAAAAATATTGCAAGTGGGAACCAAAGGAATAGTTCTGTATGTACTTACTAAGGATCTTATTTGTATTGAAGTTTTTCAGAAATCTTGCAAAGGTACTTGTTTTGGATGTTAAATTGTTGAATTATTATTTGTTAGACTTGAAGTTTTTTTTGACTTTTTATGTGACCAAAGACACATTTTCTTTACCAAAATTTGAAATGAGACTGCAAAATATTTTGATTTGCAGTGAATCTACATCTGTCTTTCCTGCTTTTTATTATTACTTGTAAATGTTTCTGTCGCTATTATATCGTAATTGTATATTGTATAAGATACTATGTGTAGTACAGGCAGATTTATTGTATGGCTTAAAACCAGGCTGTCTTGTATCATAAGATTTTACAATCTTGGGACTATTAAGTGCTACCAGAATTTTAAGTTACAGCATCTCCAAGAACTTGCTGCAATATACGGAGATGATTTGGAAAGCATCATCTTTCCCTCAATACACACACTCAGCTAATACATGATTCAGAACATCATCACATAGCTACAAGTTTAGACTGGAGCATAGAAAGAAAAACAAGCAGTAGCTGTAGCAGTGTTACACTTCTGTTACAAATGCTGTTTAGTCAAGTTCTGACACAGATGACTATACTTTATTTAAAGTTTGTTTCACAGGTTCGGTTCATTATAATGCATTATTCTTAGCAGAATTGCAAAGAATGCACATAGATACTGTATTCCTGCCTTGGTACTCTTGTGCAATATTCCACTTACCAGCTTCTCCCCTTCTGCAGCAAGCCAATTTATTTTGCTGAATCAGACAGAATGAGGGGTTTATAGAAGACTGTCATAAACAGTGTGCCAATACTTGGAAAAGTGCAGTGTTATGAGCCTAGTATCTGGAGAGCTTGGTTTTTTTGCATAGCCCTCTTCTATACCTTTTTAAAAAGCTTTGGTGGGTATTTCAAATCATATTGAAGTTGTAAAGAAGCATTTGTAGACCATCAGTAGCTCCATAAACTTGGAGTTTCATCAACATTTAAAGAGCCATCTTTTAAAACATAGGAGAGGAATTGACCTGTGGAGTTTGCATGATTCAGTACAGCTAATGTTTCAACTTTCTTCTGCTGTAGCTAGAGCTCCTCTGGTTTTAAATCTCTTCACACTAAGGGTTTCTAGATTCGACATTGTCTGGTTTTGGTTGTATCTGAGAAGCCTTACACACATATTGACAAATAGGAAATAATAGGAAATAATTCGAATGAACTGCTCTTTGAATGTACCTCTCAGCTACCACGTGACTCTTGAACACATTTAGTATACAGAATCTCTTCTGTTTTGTTGATCCCATCACAGTGTTTGAATCAAATACAAAGGTCAGTAAAAAGTAAGTCGGACAAAAAAGAGCTTTCCCTTGTTCAATAGTGCTGAACTTGACTGTTATTTTCATACAGACTTTCCAAACATCTTTAAAACTGAAGAACTGAAGAAGAGAAAGAGTTAGCTACATTGGTAAGTGGGCACAAAGAGAAATCCATGTGTTTTTGTCTGCTTAGAAAGGATGTGAGCATGTGATACAACCCTAAGCCTTTTTTTTTCCCCCTTTTAATTGAACAGAAAAGAATAAAAAGAACTAACAAAGCTCAGCAAAATCTGCAGTCATGTCTCAGGGGATGCACTGTCTAATTGGTCTGGAATGTCTCCAGGTCCAAAGAATTCAAACAGCAAATCCTCAGAGATGGGACATAACGGAAAATCAGAGAGGATGCTTGGATTAGCTTCTTCCCCTCCCACTCTGTTTCCACAGCACAATGGTGGATCATTCCTCTGAACACACACAAGACTGGTTCAACCTCCAGTGCAATAAGTGGACTCAAGGTCAAGAATAATGTTTCATCCATGTAAAATGAGAGGCACACACATAATACAATATTCGTGCCTGCACGTGCCAGCTGAGTTTCTTACTGTAAGGGTTGCCTTTTGTTATTGACTTCCTCTACCTTTGGAAAACAATGGTACTTAGGCTTGTCAGATGTTCACAAGGATCTTCAAGTCTCAAGTAGAATTAATTTTCCTAGTTGACTAGCTTCTCTAGGAGACCTAGAGAAGTTGCTCTAGGAGACCTAAAGCTTAAATCCATGTCTTAGTTCAAATAAGGAGTGGAGAGACAGAGATATTAAAAGAAAATGTGTGCAATATCATAAAGAAAATAGACATTAAAAACAGTTTATGAGAGAAGAAATAAATTGTACCAATTTTAGAGATAAATTCCATGGCGAGTTAAAATGTGTTTGAATCAGATTATCTAATTGTGCTACAAAGTAGGTGTTTCTTAAAATTGGAGGGCATTGCTTTCATCCAGTACTGAATATTGATCAGTCTCATTTTCTACCGACCTCTATTCTTATACTGAACTAGTTAGTGTACAACATAGCCCAGTTTCACTCTTGCATCTCACCTTGTATTGCAGTGTTTCCAGTGTTTTCTTCTGCTTGACATGCTCTGACTGTATGCAACCTTTGTCTTGGTCTTCATCTTTTCTTTAAAATATATGTCAGCAACAAATGAATGTGATGCATTTCAAGGTCATTTAGTCAAATCCTACAGAAGTAACATGGATTTTTATAAAAAAAATAGATATATTTGAGGGAATGGCAAAAGTGATAGAAGAATGCAGTCTCTCTGCCCACAGAAGTTCTGATATGAAGTCCAGAAAAATCAGTAGAAATACTCCACCTGACTTTTTTTAAGTTTTCATCAGGCATTTGAGCCAGTCATCCATTAATAGATAGCAACAGAAAGGAATGAACAGATTTTCCTGTCTGCTGCACACAGGTTAAGAAAAAATAATCTTAAATTTTCATCCAGGGGCATTTAGGCTAGACATATATATCAGTCATTACAGCCTAACTGATTAATTTAACACTGATTGCTTACAATCCATTTTTCTCCTTCCATCTCTGAGAGATCTGATCTTCTGTTGGCTGGCTTTTAGTAACCGCTATAGCAAATTAAACTCTATCTCTGTTACTGTAAATGGGTCTTTTCTAGCAGGCAAGTTGTTCTGTCACATTAGTGTGTTCTCATTTTCTTTTAAGATACTCCTAAATAGTCAGTTCTGTATGTTCCATAACATACAGAAATCACGTTTCTTTAATAATGCAGCTGTGTGTGAATTACTACTGTTCATTGTTTTTGCAGTATAATACAATATTTATACTGCAACAAGGATGAGGACTGAAATGTTAAACTCATAGAAAGCAAGCCACAGAAAAATGAGGACTAAAATGCTGACTTGTATTTAAGACAAAAGAGTTAGAAAAACATTTCATGTCAAAGGCTTGTAAAGAACACTGAATCTGGGAATGTGCTATAACTGAATCCTGCATTAAAAGGGAAAGCAAACCCCTTATGAATTTCTGTATGAGATAATGATAATCACAGTGCTCCTCACTACATGTATACATTTGTTATTTTCTTTTATCTTTTGCAAGCAGGGAATGTCATCTCCATGGATGACATGGGTATAGGACTTAACATCTCCAGACTTTTTCAGATTGAAGAACCAAGGGTTACGTAAATTAAACTTCTGTTTTCAGTTTTGATTCTCAGCATATTGTTTTTGTGGAACATTGTCATATTGTATCAGACCAGTGGTGTCTCTAGCCCACTTTTTTTTCTTTTTGTTTACACTATTTCTATATATTTCTTCCTGACCACATCCAGGATATCTTTCATCTTTTTTTACCTTTTTCTTTTCTTTTAATGCTATGTATTTTTGAAGACATCAAACTGACTGCTTGATTTGATTGTACATGGGTATTTCAGGATGGTTAGTCTCTGATACAACAGAAAAGTATGGAAAAGCAGAGAAGAGTTTGAATTGTGTTTAGTCCTTGCCTTGGAACCTTGTAAGGGAGTTATTAAACCTAGAATATATTTCTGCTTTAACAAAGTTGTTCTTCTGAATAAGGAAAGCTGAAGTTAGGGGGAGTCCTGACAAATAAGGTTGTAGAGGAACTAGTTTTCCAGGTATCAATAAATCATAGAATCAGAATCATCAAGTCCAACTGTAAACCTAACATTGCCAAGTCCACCACTAAACCATGTCCCCAAGGGCCACAACTACACTTTTAAATGCCTCCAGGGATGGTGACTTAACCACTTCCCTGGGCAGCCTGTTCCAGTGCTTGACAACCCTTTCAGTGAAGATATTTTTCCTAATATCCAATCTGAACTTCCACTGATGCAACTTGAGGCCGTTTCTTCTTGTCCTATCACTTGTTACTTGGGTAAAGAGACCAAGTCCTTTCAAGTAGTTGTAGAGAGCAATAAGGTCTCCCCTCAGCCTCCTTTTCTCCAGGCTAAACAACCCCAGTTCCCTCATCCACTCCTCATAAGACGTGTGCTCTAGACCCTTCACCAGCTTCATTGCCCTTCTCTGGACACGCTCAAATACCTCAATGTCTTTCTTGTGGTGAGGGTCCAAAACTGAACACAGTATTCAAGGTGCAACCTCACGAGTGCCAAATACAGGGGGATGATCGTTTCCCTAATCCTGTAGAATCAGTCAATAGAACTGTTCTGAATTGATTGAATACTGGAAAGTATCCCCAAATATTACATATTTAATGATTGTTTCTATTATATTTTGATGTTGTTGTTTTGGGGTTTTTTGTTTTTTGGTTTTTTTTTTTAAATGAGTAGTCTAATGAGTTGCAGTGAATTTCATGCACTCATTTATTCAAGGTTTAAGATATTTATATTATGATCTACATGGATGTAATTTCCAGAAACTTCAGTCAAGACCTGTTATGCTAGTGCTTATCACTATGAGGTTTCAGCATCTGCATAGGAAATTTGGTTTTTGTCACTCATACTTACTTCACAAAGGGTTCTGGATGCACAGTTCAGAATATAAATCATTCGGCTTGATAATATTTTGCTGCTGAGAATGTGCTATGATGCAAATTGCCTTTAGAAAGTATTTTGCTTTCTGGACGTCTAGCTTTGATGTGAATGGGAAGTTTACAATGTCCACAAAGCACTTGGATAGCTTTCCTTAAACTAAAGTTGTGGAAAGGCCATTTTAGCCAGCTGTGTTAAATGTATGGATTGGTAAATAAACATTAATACGTGTGTTAAGAAAGAATGAGCCCAAGATGCAAAGTTCTCCTCCGAAATTATGCTGAATTTAGCAGAAATTTAGACTCAGTTGTCCCTTTCAAGCTCATCTCCATGTTGAAATGGCATATGTTCTGCTTGCATTCAGGACACATACTCAAAGCAAAGTCCCTGTTTTATCTATAGGCCGCGTGGGTTAAGAAAGTTCCTTAAAAATTGTGCTGGCTGGCATTCAAAATATACATGCGTGTTTCATAGCTGGCTTCACCTCAACAATCTAGTTGCTGTAGTGATTACTCAACTGCTTTTCTCTATTAAAAAAAGGTTGGAAATGTAGTTCTCATCCCATTCATGTCAATGGCAAAATTCTGCAAATATAATTCCTTCTACTGAGAGAGAAAGCAGTGTGAGCTCAGCAGTATTTGTGGTTTATTTCCAGCTCCCTCAGCTAAGATAGGCTGGAGCCACAGGCCCCAATTCTTGCCTCAAAGCAAACTCTCCTCTATTGAGTTACTCAGCTTGTAGCTCTGGCAGTTTCCCAACCAGGTTGAATTCACACAGCGGAGAAAGAAAGTGTGTGAAGGGGGAATTTACACACAGAGACTTCTGTTTTGCACAGCAAGCTGTCTCAGGCACAGAGGCTGGATCTAGGTGTAGTCTGTATTAGTGACCAAAGAAAGTCCTTCCTCTGCCAGCTCCGCTTACTAATGGCTTCCTCGCTGCATCTTTCGGAAAACAGGCAATGCAAATAAGGAGCAAATCCCACTGCTTCCACTGTCCTGTTGTTAGGGCAGAAAGACAAAAAAAAAACCAACCCTCTAATTTCTGTGTTCAGGCCTCTTGATGGATACAGGTTTTCAAGGCTGTAGAAATGCCCACTAATAACAAAGAATAGCCTACAGCTCTCTGACTGGGAACTACCATAGAAATTTGGACAGAAAGTCATTGAATGAGGAATTTTAAAGTAGTTAATTTGAAGAATGCTCACGTTTCAGAAAGCAGGTTTCTCATCTCCATCATGTGATATTCACAGTAGAAAATACTTTCTTCATTCCATATGTTTTCTGTAAAAATCCATGCTGCTGTACAGATATATAAGACAGATATATTAAGAGTCCCACATATGAGGAATATATGAATTCTCATATGAACTTTTTGCTCTGGTACAATACTGTATTTCCAGAAACGGTCAATTTGTATACTTTAATGAAATATGTAAAGATAATGTAAATATATTTTTGCACTCAACATGTCCATGAATTGTTTGTTAATTGGAAATAAGCTCTTCTCTTATTCAATTTAACCACTGCTGAATATGGACTTGAGCCCAAAGAAGTCAACAGAAGTCTTTCCATGGATTAAAATAGGCTTTAAATCAGGCCTTGTGTTTTTATAATTAGATTTCTTCATAGAAAGAATTTAATTGGTACAGTATGTTCCTTTCATACAACAGGGAAAAGTGAAATTTCTTTTAGTAGCAGATATTCATGGATTAGAAGGATGGAACGTTTTCCAGATTTAAATATCACAAGAGATTAGAACTGTGTAATTGGAAAAGGAAGTGGGCAATATGGTATGACAGACAAGACAAATATAAAAAACAATGAATGATAAAGTAAATATGCAACATATTTCCTTTTTGGTGTAAAGAGCAAGAAGTTTCCTTCAGTCAGGGATGAGAACTGGTATAACTATCTTGGTGTTTACCCATTTGTAGGAGCTAAAGGATAAGACATATGTTTTTATATTTCTATATGCTTAGACAGGCCAAGGAGGTAAATGGTGCAATGAAAGTAATTCTTCCTAGGGTGAAAAAAATTATCATCTACCAAGTAGTACCAATCCAAACATTTAGAAACTGTAGCTGTAGTTAAAAAAACATGCTAGAAAAACACAATTTTACCCTTACCTCATCTAATACATGAAACCATGTTGAAGGCTGTGTAAATTAATGAGATTTTAAGAAATAATTCACTTTCATTTCTTTAAGAAATCTTCTTATAGATTGAGCCCTTATGATACACCTTATAAGACTTTCTCTGTAGACCTGCATGCTAGACTCTTAAGAAAATAAATAGATGAAGATTTATATGCCCACGTAACTATTTCCATAGGAGCTGGGATTAAAAAAATAAAAAAAGAAAGAATATTGTGTGACTTGCAATAAAGTCATATACATGAAAAGAAAATTTTCCAATGTTCCCTGAAGGCAGTCAAAATCTGGAGTTGTCTTGTATTCTCTGAAGGTTTGTTATATAGATGACAATAAGTCACTTTGGTTCAGAGGCTTCAAATCTAATTTGCTTTGTTTGGATTTTATAATGTTACAAGGCCATTGTTAAGTAGAGCTGGGTTTGTAGCGGAGATGTGCAAGCTATAGTCTGGAAAATGGGTGGATTTGGGCAGTGTGTCTGCAGCATCTAAAAGTTTCTTGCCCAAGCTAGGAGCTTAGAACAAATTTCCAACTTACCATTGATGATCACTGTTTTATTTAAACACATGGGAAACAGATATCAGCTCTCATGTAACATAAATCAGCTGCTAATTTTGTTGCTGGGTGGGAGAAACCTCCCTGACAACATGTTACTCCACACTTCTTTACTATTGCACTGTTTTCTGAAGTTTCTAACACAGAAACCCATCCTACTAAAGGGGATACTGCACTTCATGGACCATTAGACTAATTCAGCATGGCAGTTCCTCTATTTCTCAGAGAAAAGCATAATGTGAACCGAGAAAAACTAAAAATATCCATACGTTTCTGATGGGAGCAGCTTCTTTCAGTTAACTGCATGCCCAAGAAATTTCACAAGATTGTGCTACTAACTTCTTTATGAATCTACATGCCATATAAGATGTAGTAAGAGTGGGTAAAAAGTAAATTAATCTGAATTGGATGGCATGTAGAGATAGGCTCACCTTTGGTTCCTCCAGTTAGGTGACCACCCATCTATTCACTGATTTAAAGAGAACTGAGGATTTGTTATTCCTTCCTGCAGGAAAGAGAGAACCCAACATCTGGGACAGCCTAGGGCTCTTTGATGAATTGCTAAAACATGTCCTGTGACTAATTGCTAGAATATGATCATCCTGCACCAGATTCTAGTCCCAGCTTGCTCTGCTGGGACTTCTGGTATAAAAATGCATCAAGTTCATACAGTATGGCTCCTCTTAAGAAGTAGTTCAGAGCATACTGTGTGAAAGGTGCTAAATAAGGGCAGCATGCGCCATTTCTTTATGAAAGAATCTCACTGGGAAATAGTTTTCTGTGTATGTTCTTCCTGTGAGCTCTAACTGCTGTATGAAAGCCCTCTGAACAGGAACATGAATACCATTTTCTGGGCAAAGAGGAGGGGGCAGCAAAGGTGGAGGAGAAAACCTGGTACTTATAGATAAGAGAGAACACGTCTGGAGAAGTCATGGAGAGAAAAGTGGGCAGCAATGTAACGCTATTTTTTGTTAGATAACAGTGAAACTACCAAAACAAATAGTTTCTTATAAGTAAACACTGCAAAGTGGTAGATTTAAAAGAATAATAATAAATGGTCAGGAATTACCAGCACTCTGACATTGAAGAGTTTCTCGGTTTACCCACTGTTCATTGTGCTTTAAATTCATGGATAAGCCTGATATTTTTCATTTAGCTTAAAATGGAGAACAAATGTGCAATGTTAACCCCCCACCCCATCTGTCTGAGGTAGAGCCAACGGCAGTTGCAGTGGCATAACAACAAGGCCTGGCAAAAGGCCTGGTATCGTTCAGACATTGCTTAGTAGGTGGACTGGCTGGCATCTCTAAACATCTGTAGCCTGTCCAAAGTTGTCTGATGTCAACTCAGGCATGGGCAACACTTTAAAATGAAAAACAAAAAATTGTCTTTGAAACCCATAAACTAAAAGAAAAAGAAATTACCAGCCAAACTGGCAAAAGAAAAAATAGCATGCACTGTATACTCTTGACATTACAAAATAAATTAGAAACTATGTTATAGTTATTGGCACAGACACTGAGCTCTTCCATCCGCAGTGTGGGAAAAGCTACTTTAATCCATACAGCTTGAACATTGGTCTCCCACATCCCAATTGAGTGTTCTGACTGTGGGCCATAAAATCCAGTTACTGTCCCTTGCTGCCTCTACCTACTCCAAATTAATACCTAAATATATATAAAACCCAGAAAAGGTCCGAAGGGGACCTAAAGGGGAAGGTGCTGAACCCTGGCTGATGTATTTGTCAGGGAGGTGGGCAACCACTGATGATATCCACACTCAAACTGGGGCAGAGTAGGCTTGCATGTCAGCGATCAGCATTTGAGTACATGCATTGCCAGCTGCTCTGCTGTGGGGCTGAGAATGCTGCTGAGGAAAGTGCTTGTGAAACCATTTCAACAGAATTGTAACTGGAATGGAGCCAACTCTGCAAAACATCTCATTTTATGAAAAACAAAATAAAAGGAATCTTAGGCAACCCTTGTTGTACAGTCCCTAAAAACTTACTGGAAGGTGCTTGGAAAGTCAAAACTGAAATGCTTACACTAGAGAAACTCAGGAACCGATTATTGACAATGAATCCAGGCAGGAGGATGGGAGATCTGTAACACAAACAGATACAAATTTCTAACATTTCAGTCCACTCAGCAGAGTCCAATGAGATAAGACTCTTAGTAAGCAGAGAAAGCAAATTGTGGGAATATTGAATATGAGAACTGGCATTAGAAATCAGCAGTGACTTGACTGGTAGCTTTCCAACATTTCCTCACACCCCAGGCAAAGCCTCAAAAGCAGTGCAACATCTGAGACTAAAATTTAGCTGAAATTAAAAGATGAATAGCTTGAACTAACTCTGGTCTTGGCACATAATTCAGTTTCTGCAGGTCTAGGAAGATGGAACTTAGATGTACTACCGAACTGAAAAATAACCCCGATGCTTTCTAAGCAAACAAAACTGTGCAAAGAACATGGAATTGCAAAGCAGATTAATTTTTTTATTTTACCTTTTCGCTATGTGGTTTGTTGCACATTTGTAGTTGAAATTGAAGCAAAGTCTGTAAGAATCTTGCTTCTTGGACCTGCTACACAGAAATACATATTCTCATGTAATCAACTTAGAAATTTAATGATACTAGAACTGAACTGGAAACCTAATTTGATATGCCATCCAAACCCATTTACAGTCACTAATTTAAAAACAGTCCTTTACATTAAGTCACAACAGAGGGAGTAAATGTGAGAAACAACATTTTTTGGACTTTACAAGGAGCAATATCTGCTCGCATATTAATTCACTGTATCATTACTCTTGTCTGTTAAGCATACAGCTTTCTCATCATTAACATCATCATGAATGCACTCATAATTAACCTTGCCAATTTCAATCTAAGACTTTTTTGTTAAATAAAAACCACTCTGCTGCTATAGCTGATGTAGAGGTAGAAATTGGTAGTTATAGGCAGTTAGTTTTCATTAAATCATTCTTAGCTGCAGGCTCCAATACAAAGGAGTTGTAAACCAAGTATCTGATTCTTTGTAAATTTAAAAAACCCTCACTTTCTGTGTTTTATCTATGTATATATCTGTGTGTCTATTAATAGGTAGTAACAAAACAGCAACTAGAAGAGCAGATAAGAAGGCAAAACCAGAAAAGGCAGAATCTTTCTGACTTGCTTCCCTCTCTGGTTTCAAAGTAGAACTGTCCTTACAAAGGTAGATCTTTTAGAGGATGGATGCATAAAAGAATTTGTGATAATAAATACATGTCCATAAATACAAAGTGTGTGCTGGGGTTACAAGACAATGGTGAAAACCTCTTGAGAATGAGTGGAGGAGCAAAAGACAGCACAGGAGGCTTAAAAATTGGAAGGCAGTCAAAAAAATGTGAGAGACAAAGATCTTGAAGCACAAGAAGAACAACTGTGAGAAAACCAGATTAGAATGAGGTTAATTAAGTTTTTGTGAGACCATTCTTTTCGAATATTGCTGTTTCTAGCACAGATCTAGCCCTTTGGCTGTGGTTTGCGTTTTGCCTAGAGACTAGGATCGGCATTTTGCTCTGACATTTATTTAAGCTATCGCCAGTGAAGTCTGAGACTGAGTTATATAAGTGTTTGGGGTGAAATTAATTTTTTCTAGCATAGTTTTGCAACTCCATACTTCCCAGATATTTGGAGTAAGCAGTAAGCTTCCTTGGAAACCATGAACTATTTGTGTCAGAAGTCCCTGTTCTGAAACTGCAATGGCAGTCAGCATGTCTGCTGAAGGACTGGACTTGCACTTACTTGGAAACATAGCCCATCAGTATGATCAAAAATATAAAATACAAAAGAACTATGTCTACCCAGTGCGGACACACTGAACTAATTGCTAGACAGTAATGTAAGATATTCTGCTGAAGTCCTGGCTTCTGGAAAAGTTTCGGATAGAGTCCTGAAAGTTATTGAAATCACTGCATGTTTGCAAATCATCTAAAATACTTCCTATCAAAAAACCCTTCTTTTGGAAAAGTCTCAAGACAACTCTTATAACAAAGTTCTACATTCACTTTTTAAGTGACTTTAGTGTTACACTTTCATTTTTCCACTCTGAGTAATGCTGCTCCAGTATAACTGCACTACAGGGCTCACCAATCCCATGAGTGAGAGATTTTTATGAGCTCAAAACCTGAAAATTTTGAAAATGCTGAGTTGAAATTTCAGCTTTCAAAAAGTACAAATACATTTCTCCTCATTCCCTTCCTGAAAATACACACATTTATTGGGTATGAATGTTAATTACTGTTCTTGTAGATATTAATCTTTCATCCCATAACCTGTACAATTGTAAATAGTCTTGTGGTTCTTGGCTCTTAGTTCTTACAAACTAAGCCAGTTCCTACAAACTAAGCCAGTGTCATCTCTGCCTCTTATTCATATCCAAGTGCCTGACTGTAGGCAGAACTATCAAAAAATGAGATATACCATCTGCCCTAGGTAGGTGGAAGGTTTTTGAGCATTTGTAGGGCTACATCATAATTCTGCATCTAAAATAGATACACTACCTGGGTACAGACACTTAATCTTTCTGTTGTCATTTGTCTACTAATAAATTTGCCAATGATGCTTCAGGTGATATCTGTATACTGCAATATTTCAATTTCTGAGACCATTCTCCAAAGCACCTCACAGACAGGATTTAACTGTCAGCTCCTCTTTTGGAGGCAATTGTCCCATACAAAGTTTATCTACATGTAGTCAATTAGGAATTGAGCTCTCCCCAGGAAACCGCTGCTATTAGTGACAGAAAGATAGTGGTCACCTAAATGTTCACTTCCACTTATTCTACGTGTACACAAATGATAAATTTTCTCTATTTAGACCTACTTCTCTTTTAACATATTAAAACAGATGATGTTTGAGGGGATTTACACAAAGGACTGTTACTCAACCTCCATAAAACATTTGAGCTGCCCATGATTTGGACATGAAAATGTGAACAGCTCCAGTTAAACTGTATGGCCTTTTCCATGCAACTGAAGCACAGACTCACTAGTGTGACCATTCATTATACAAATAGGAATGTCCTCACCTTAATAAGTGGGTTGAGTTGTGGGAAAGCAGGAGAGCTTTAATGGCTTTTAATTTAGACAGTGTAGAAACCATTAGACATAATTTATCTAGGGGTAATGCCAAATAGTTCACAAACGAAAGAGCCGTTTGCACCAATTTCATCCAGAAAAAGGGTTTCTGATGTACCACAGAGAAAGTTAAGTTCTATCTTTATTATATACCTCTTTGGGACATTCCCGAAATAACAGAATTTGTAATTGCTGAGCTTGAATGAAAAATTTGTGGTTTGAAACATCTATAATGTGATCTGTAATCTGCAATATAAGCTTAAAAACTGCCTCTGAGCTGCATTTTCATGTCTTGTTTTCCAAATATTTCTATTTCAATGACCAACTGGTTTATATTGTAGACTAATGCCCATACTCATCTACCTTAACATCATGTATCAGCTAGAATACAGGTTGCTGTTGTCACTACATATGATGTTAGTTACAGGGTTCATTTATTCACACAGTGTTGTTGGTGTTAGCTTAGTTGTAAATTAGCACTATTAACACATTAAAGGTGATGTATTATATCATATGAAGATGTACCTGTGTAGAGCACTGCACTACTATAGAGAAAATATATGGTGGTAAGAGTGTTGCTAGACATTGGATATACTTGAATGAATATCTCTTGAATGTGTGAATTTTGAACACTACAAAACTTGAAATTCTTTCATGATATAATTAAGAGTGTTTAAGGGCTGTGTACTGACTTGACCTGATGTTTTGCAGCGGTATATGCTTATGATAAAAAACATTAATCAATCTTATCTGATCTCAATCCAAAAACTGTGTACCCATCCAGTATATCATTTGATATCCTATTTCCCAAAAATACTTTCACCTTTCACTTGGATTGATTTTAACTGGGTGCTTCTGTAGGACTTCCAGCAGCAGCTTATTCCATTAAATGTGTCCTCTGAGCTACTGATACAATGTTCTCCTTCAGTTTAAACTGCCATGACTTTGAATGACTGAGTAGCCTGTGTATATACTTGCATTTATATTTCTGTCCTTATACGCTTTTCTTTTTCTAAATGATGCATTCCAGACCACGCTGAGCTAAGCTCCTTACTATTTATTTTCTCATTGACCTGAGATCAGCCAGGATGCCTTCTGATATGTGTTTCTGCATCACGAGAACACAAGGCTTTCTAGCCCAGCGTCTTGCCTCTGACAAGGGCCACTAGATGAATGTTTAAAGCACAACAAGGATAAAATAACCTTTGGCCTGGTATACCCTCCCAGCTTCTGGCCATCAGAAATTTAGGGACTTCCTGAACTGGAGGTTGTGTCTAGTGTGTTAATAGCCCCTGATGGACCTATCTGTCATGTATTTATAGTTTTGGCATTTACAGTGTCCTGTGGCAATGGATTCCACAGCATAATTATACATTATATTGAGAAGTACTTCCTTCCGTTTGCTTAAAATCTGGCACCCAGTGATTTCACTGAATGTTCCTTAGTTCTCGTCTTATGCAAAATAATCACCCCCCTATTCAATCTCCTCATGTTATGATGTTCTTGCCATTCTTTTGTAAGAATTGTAAGAACTCTGTGTTTTAAATGTTTTCTCACTATGACTGGGCTTGGTGTCAGAGTTAAGAATATACTTTCTCAGCACAATAGGATACCAACAATTAATTGTTCTAAAATATTTATATAATAATATAAAACCCCCTGTGTTTAATGGGCTGAAACTTCACAGAGCCTATTGGTGTTTTGTTCTCCACAAATGTTGTGGATCTTCCTATTTAAATAAGAGTTATAGCTTAGTATGTTTATATATTCTTCAAAAGAGGTCAGTTTTTACCCCAAAAATGTTTTTATTATCCATGCTTTTCATGGTACATTTCCCTTCTTCATTCTCCCAGGACACAAGCTGTAATACTTCATCTTTCCTTATGTTCCTCTGATTCACTGGCCATTATAAAAGAGTATGTAAGACACAAATTTCTTGGTAGCTCCAAGCCTTTTAGACACTAATGTAGCTAGCACAACATGCTTTACATCAGTTTGGACAAGCCTCCAATTTTGGCATATAAATAATTTTATGTCATTTATAAAATAGATGCAGAAATAGGCTTGACTAGTAGTCTCCCCTCACTTCTCCTTCAAGAAGGAGACTTGTTCTGGCCACAGAAACTGAGAAAAAAGGAGGGAGAATGTGTTACAAAATTTGGATTCTGCTGCTCACTAGGTTTGATGGTGTGTGGCTGGCTCACCTAGGACTGTCTGGGATTCAGGTCATGTGTGGGGATGGATTTTCTGCAGAATTCCCCTGATTATGTCCAGAACAGAAGTAGCCCAGAGCTGAGTTCAGGTTTTAGTTTTCCATTTTCATACCTGTTACTAAGACTGGCATGTTTTTGTTCCTATTTGGTGGTTGCCCATATTGAATTATAAAGCTATCACTACCAGATACAAATGCATACCATCAGCTTTATTTCCTTTGTCTACTACAGTATAATCTATGTACAGCTAAATGAAGCTTCCATTTACCACCACTTTGGCCTCTGCACAATTTTCTCATTTTAACCATGCTGTTATTCATTCTGATCAGCTGGCCAAAGACCCACTTTATCAACTGAATCTCTGAAAAAGCTTTAGCAATAATCTAGTGAGTTCACACAGGTACTGTTTTTCTCGTATGCTTCTCATACTCTTTAGTAAAGGGAAACACAATTAGAGTGTTTGTTGGGGTTTTTTTTCCCTAGAAAATCAACATTTATTATTATTGCTAAAAAATTTGTCTTCTTACTTAAATCAAAAACTTTCAAAAATAAAATAATATTAAAGGGCCAGATGTAATTTGGTGATTGTCTGTCTTTAACAATTTGATAAATAAGAAATTTTAGCAGATTGCATACTACACTGAATTTCTGTCACCTGAAGTTTTTGCTGTCAAATGTACAGAGTGCAGCAGTTTTGGTAGCAGGGGTTCAGCTTACTTGATAATGCAGTTCTTGATGACTTTGAGACAGAAGTTTCAAAAGTAAATAATATTTGAGAAAGTCATGATCTATAGGGAAGAAACAGCAGGAATAATACTAAACCTAGCATCACCACTTAAACTATCTAAAAACCCCTGAGGATTTTTTTTCCAAGTTTATTTGCTTTTTCAATCTCTCATATTTCTCTGACACTCCAAAACTCTAAAAAATTATGACAATACTATTTTGGTAAACAATTTTTTTTTTTTTTTTTTTTTAATTAAAGACACACATCTAGATATTCAGAACATAGATACCCCTTTATAAGGAATTTTAATATTTTTGTCAACTTGGTCTTTGAATAGTGTTAGAAAATTTTTAGAATGATGGAGAATAGCATCTAGTAAGACTAATACATTCCTCAAAACTTCTTGAATTTGAGAACAATAGTGGTTGGATTCATATATGGTGTCTGGAATACTTCGGATTTTTTCTGTAGAACTGAGTCCTTCTTACATTCAGGGACTGTGGGAGGACAGCATTATTAATGTTCCTATTTCCATATTTATTCTTTCTGTAATGACTTGCTAATATTCCTTGCAAAAGTAATAATTTATACATATTTTAATGCTGAAAATTACTAACCATGCGAAAGATGAGAAGCTGACACAAGGCATAGAGAAAATGTGGACAAAATTCCAGGTTTCATGCTGTGGGATTGTGAAATACCTATTTCTTGATCAAGCAAAAGTTTTTTAAAATATATATGGGCAGTAGCTTTAAATTCTGTAGATAAACACAAATACAAAATATTTGATAAACTCATGACTCAAAGAAATACACAAAACAGAGTATGGCTCATGAAATGGATTTTCCCTCCTTTTTCTGTCATGTATGTGTCTAAAATGTAGTTTAGGTTTGGCAAATCTTTAAACAGAATCACACACACAGTTTGTTTTCGCCCTCTCTTCACTGCTTTTCTTGTCTTTTGTTATCTGATTTGTTTAGACAATATCTGACAGCTAACACAACCTTATTTTGGCTAAAGTGTGCTTTTTATTTCATTTATCAGATGCTTTGCTCATGCTGTGAACGTAGATGCTATGGTACTAGAGGAAATCTCCTGCATACATACCTGTTAACTTGGCAGAAAAATAAAAAACCCTACTGTTGATGATGGCAACTTTGAACTTCCCTTTCAGGAATTCAAACAACAGCTAGTTGCTTGATCACCTGAAATAAACTCATGCATACCCATGTCCTGTATATCATTTATTCACTGTGGAAATATTTTCTCTACTGTCTAGCCACTGGCTGTGCTGCACAATCATTTTCCTGTTATGTCAATTAATATTCAAGACAAATATAAAGAATTCATAGATCACATAGTATTAAATCATTACTATTACAGTAAGCAAAGACATGAAAAAATCATTGCCCTTCAGTAGGTGAAATGGTGGTTTCAGGCCAGTTGGAGATGCCAGCAGCTTTAAAGCACTAATTGATGTTTTCTGGTAGTTTTAGCAGAAAGGTGAAAAATTCTGTGTGAAGAGAACTTAAACTAACTTCCAAGCTTTATAGATGGTCCCTTCATAGTTGTTTTGAGTCATGTTGGCAAGGTGGCTTCAGAAAGCTTTTGCTCCCTTTCTCACTCAATAGCTATTTCATCCTGTGGCACGAGCCCAGACTTTGAAGTGCTAGAAGCTAGTCAAAGAGTAGATTTTGTGCTTACAGGAACAATTTCCAGAGAGACCTGCATAAAAATACTCTGCCTCTGAGCAATTCTGAACACAGGGAATGTTCTAGTCCAAATCTGCATTTTCTGGTTTTGCCTAGAACTCTCCGAAGGTATTACCTTAGCTATGCTCCTTATCCCACCAGTACATGTTCCAAAATATTACTTTTGTTTTTAAAGAAATAATTTATTTTTACTAACTGAATTTAAATCATGGCAATATACATGTGAGTTAGATTGCAACACTGGGAAGATACTCCGCTGATCAAAATACTAATATATTAAATTACTACATTTCAAAAAAGCAGAGTTTGATAGTTGAATATGTATTTGGTTTTATAACATTGTTTCAGATTACTGGTTTGTTTTGCTGAGATGATAGATTATTTGGTACAGTTAGTTATCAGATAGAGTTGTACTTACTGAATCCAATTAAAAAAGAGATAATCTCAATCACAGAAGAGTTAGGCCTTTCAGCATTCAGTTCCTGCTCAGTTCTAAGCTGACAAAGATGAACTTTTGAAATGCCTATAAATCCAGGACTGCGCATATACCATATGTGATTCATCTTCTATTTCAAAATTCTAAGGTCTGTACCCAAGAAAAAAATGAGGTTACTTTATGTTGATACACGAAGGTGATTGGAAAATAAAAAATTCCCTTTATTAAGCTGCACACACTCTATTTGGGTCTGAGGGAGCTCACTCCAGTTACTGGAGCTTTAGGGGAGGTGAGATACCAGCTGGCTAAGCCCGAGTGCCATGTCAGCCCCACTCCACGGCAAAATAATGCTCTCTCAACTGCACCTTCTCCTTCCAGTGTCTTAACCTTTGTGGGACTAAAGACCCATGTAAGTCTCCTGTCAGATCCTTGATTTGGATGCCTGTGGATGGTGTGACGTTCTGTGGGGACATTTTGGCCTGCTACTTGTGCATGGTCTGTGTCGTCTGCTGAGGAAGGGTTATAAGTGGGAACCAATAACACCAAGAACCCACATGTGCTGTCATGCTCAAGATTTGACACAGAAAATCATAATTCCTGGCACATACTATGTCCCAGGGCCTATAGGTGGTTCTGCAACACTAGAACTCCATTGCTGAGACCCACAACTAGAGAATTCTTTTTTTGTCATGGCTGGATATTAAAATCACTTTGTGGTTTTTATTTTAGATTTGCAGAGGTAACCAGGAATCATCCTGGTTGGAATCTCTTCACCATATAACATGGATATGAACAAATTTTCTTTCATGAACAAATGGAAGAGGATTTTGTTTGGTTTGGAACCTGAACAAAGAGCGGTGATGAGCAAGCCATATGTAGATGTAATGTGAGATGTCTGGGGCACAACTTTGCACTGCTCCATGTATTAAAAGGATCCTAGGAACTGAAAAAGAAAAAAAATATTTACTATTGCTGATTGATTTCTCTTAGTATTTTCATCATGCTATTGTGTGGGATATAAATATTCCTGCAAAGGATCTCCTTTCCTCCTGCTTTCAGTGAGCCTTAATCACTAAGCCAAAGAGCTGCCTATACAAGAGGTGGGTGCACCCATGCCCAGTGCTCTTGAGTTTCTTCTCTTGCTAGTTGTACACTGTGATTTTCTTTCTGCCTTTGAGTAACAGGCTAATTAAATTGTTTCACAGCAGAATTAGCACAAAGGCATGAGGCAGGAATTAAAAGCTAGTGGGCTAGAAACGTCAGCTCTTGGTGCAGAGCACCACTACTAACCTTTGCAATGATCAACAGTGCTAAACTGCCAAGTACTTCCCATCACACATGAGGAATTCACTGAATTTGGTGCATGGTTCAATGAGACACCTATACCTTTGTGCAGTGTGGAAATCATATGTAATTTCCAATGTCATTTTGTTGGCATTAGACACACACACACAAAAACACATAAATTAGTGCTGTTTAGAAATTAGATGGGTAGGCTTTGAACTGTTGGGGTGGGGGTATTTTGACCATTTTCTGGGTTGGTTTCTTCAGGATATGAGCCCTGTTACTGGTTTTGCTTTCTGTCTTCTTCCCCTTTTCAAGGTCACAGCTTTAAAGGGACGCAATGGATACTTAAAAGTGGAGGGACAGAAGCAGGACAGTTTTATTAATATTCTAAAAATACATAGTTTTATTTATGAAGTGTGTGAAGTATTTTAAAAGACAGTTTCAACACTTTAATTTTTATTGCCACTTGTCTCCAGTCTCTGCAAAAAAATTTTGACACTATACAAAGGTGCCTTTGTGGCCTAATGCTGTCCATGCCTAAACTTCAGATTCCAGCCATTAAATACAGTTATACAAGACCTGTGTAAATTTTCATTATATCCATTATAACTGATTTCACACAAATGAGCACATTCTCCATCTTTCAGATGAAATAAAAAAGGAAGGTCCAGAGCAAGTCTAACTATTTAAAGAAAATCCTACGGCACATTTCACAGGAGTAAGCATGTTACTTGGCTTCTCTGGCTGTATTCCATCTTGTGTAATTAGATTTTGCCCTACCTGAAATTCCCCCTGTAGTTCTAACAGGATATGTTTATTTTTTACTTCCTCCATGAAAGCATACACTAATTTAGATTAGCTAGAAGTGGCAAAATTTCATATTAGATGACACTGTTCTATTCATAAAAACTGTCTGAGCATGTCAAATGTTTCTTGCAATCCTTTTGGGGTTCCATAAATGAAGGAAATTCCATCTGTCCTGCTTTAAATTCCTAGCCATGGCATGACATTTTCACCATCAGCACTGAGATATGGACTCTGCCTGACTGCTGTGCGAAATGTCAGAAATTAAAATGGTGTATCACCCTAATTCCTTTGAATTCAGTGTAATGCTGTAATAGGGGCATTGCCTCCCTGAATCAGAATAGCAGCCCATTTTATCTGGTGTGTTATTGCTGCCAGTAGCTTGATTGCTTCAGATATCTGCAGTACTTGCTTGTAGGGAAAGTCTTTTCCTAGCTAATATTTGATGATGCCCCGAAGCCTTGAGGGTTTGTATCACTAATTGATTTTTCTTTTTCTTCTAACTACGTTGGTTTTGTGGCTGTTTTAAGTATGTATCAGCTCGTTGGTATTCATCTCTAATTCACTTTGAATTAATTGAGGTCAACATTAAATACTTCTGTTAGACAAAAAAGATTTTGCATGGTGCTTGACACTGCCACACCAGTAAAATCTTTAGACGTGAAGGCAAAGGCAGTAGTAAGGGCTTTTCATATTAATTTTAAGCAGTTAAGAATTTGGGATTGTGTTTGTTTTTCATGTCTCAGTCACTTCTAATTGCATACCTGCCTAATGGCAGGCTCTGTTCTAATCTTCTGGTCTCATATAGGGGCAGTGGCCTACAAGCTTCTGGTTTTGGTTTTGCTTATTTTTAAAATATACTATAAACATATATCCCCCTTTTTTCTTCTGGAGCCAGGTAAGTTATAATTTTTAGGATTATGTGAAGTACAGTGTACGGAGACATGTTTTGCCACAGCAGCTGGAGACATTTTATTCCCTGCTGCTGTCTTTCAATGTGGTTTCCTCATGAGTCCAAACCAAGAGCATGTGGCACTGCACTGAACAAATTCATAAGGAAATTTCACCTGATACCTATTGCAAAAAAACCCCACCACTGAAAAACCCCAACATCTGCCCCCGCCTGCCCCATCTTGCAAAGTAAAACTTTCCAAAGAATGATTATACTGTCCTGAGCATCTTGCAATTTGTCCTAATAAACTTATTTGTTTATTTTAAAATTGTCTGTTTGTTTTGGAGTTGGAGCTCTCTCTGCAGAGCTCTACTGTACTTTTATCCTGTGCTTTGCACTTTGCTCAGGGCACCCTCCGCACTTTTTCTGCATAGTGTTCTGCCTCACAGCTGGCTGAAATCAGAGAGAGTGCTAGCTTTGGTAATGAATAAGTGGGAATTTATTCAGAGCTGAATATGAATAAAGGATCCATCCATATCTTTAGCAAAAAAGGGTGTATTTATTCCAAAGAGAAATACATATGTATCTAAGGAATATGTAAATTCCATAATCAGCCCTCATATTTTTAGAAAAAATATTGATGAGGGCTACGCATCATCACTTCCATTGTGATAAATAGTGG
Organism: Strix aluco; assembly: GCF_031877795.1. Classification (NCBI taxonomy): domain Eukaryota; kingdom Metazoa; phylum Chordata; class Aves; order Strigiformes; family Strigidae; genus Strix; species Strix aluco. The sequence continues at coordinate 57,509,070 of NC_133931.1, read as the reverse complement.
TGAGAGAAAGATAAGATATAGGCCTGGAACTTGGGAGAACCAATTATTTCTTTAGGTATTTTCAAGTGCATTAACAAAGTATACGAGTTTCCACATAGATGCTAAAAAATCTTTTTCATAACTTTTATCTTTCATCCACCTCATTTTGGTCAACTACTTGTTAGGTATGCACCACCTTTATTCATGCTTGAATAATAGTAATCCTACATTTTAAAATCTGCTTGAGCCCAATGTACGGCTGTTTGTTTTCTTCCACTTAAGGTTCTCCTAGATATCTTTTTCTTCCAGGATGCTAATACGAGGAATTCTATCTTTTACTGAGGACTTAATATCAGATGCTTGAACTATTAGAAATGCTGTCAATGGGATCTCTTACTCAGTGGCATCTCCCATGATTTGGCTTAATAGAACCACCATAGATTCTGCAGGAATGTGATTATTCTGAGTATTTCTTCAGAATACTGTTATTTTTGTATGGTTCCCCCTACTCATATAGGAAAAGTTCCTGCTTTTATAAAGGGGGAAAAGCTAAATGGCAACTCTGACCACTACGATTTATGTTATTAATGAGCACTGCATAATTCACTCCTGAAAATGAAACTCTGCCACAGATTTCCATGGGACCTTGAACAATTTATTTAACTTTTATTTGCCTCAGTTTCTAAATTTCAAAGGTAGACAACTACAAACAATGTATTACTTATTTAAAACATGTTTTAAAAAATGGACTGGGGAAAATTTCAGGAAACAAAATTATTGTAATGTCTCTCCAAGCAGTCATTACTTGTACGAAGCAAGCACTGTAATACTAGACATTTCATGCCTGAATTCTAAAGAGATTTAACCAGTCCCAGGTTTTAGCTTTCAGTACGACTTACATAGAGACTAGCTTTTAAAGTCCCTTGGTTTCAGTACCTTTCAAGAATTTCCTACAAGTAGCTCTTTCCATATTTTTGTGCAGAGTTTTTTCATTTCCATTTTGTATGTAGGGATGGGGAAAACATGTTCATTTTTAAAAATACTAAATCACAAACTGCCACCTCTGCTGGCAACGGGAAAGTCTGAGGTTGTTCATTTTGCATCCTGTGCACAAAGAATAGAAATAATCAAACCAAAATTGGACCCAAAGATAAGTAGGGCAGAGAGTACTGGGTGAATCTTCATTAGTATCTGAGTCCACATCAGGGATGTGCTTCTGAAGCAAAATTTCCTGATTTTCCCTGCTTAGGTTGCAAAACAGTCACAGAGTGCTTGGACCAGACTCTGTTTAGATGAAAGCAAATCAGGAAGTGTACTCTGGGAGCACAAATTATGTGCTCCACCTGCTCATAAGGGCTCAGTCCATGGGACTGGAGTTGACCTCGTCCACAGTAAAACTCCCGAAGTGAGTGGAGGATCAAAATTTTGTCCTCAGCACCAGCTGTTTCACTCCACTGACCTGTTGCCGTTGAGCTGCACCGATTGTCCCCTGGGGCTTCTCCACCCTGTCCACGGCTCAGGACCCCATTTCAGCTCCCCAGAGCCACCAGCCCAGTTAATGCCACAGCAGGGTCAGTCTCCAGCTCCCCACAGCCCTGCCCTGCCTGGCCATGGGCCTCGCAGAGATGGACCTACGCACAGGCCCAGGGCCCAGCCCAGCCTTGTCCCATGACTGTCCCCAGGGAGGTGCCTGATGCCAAGGGCTGGGGCTGTCTGGATCCCCTGGTTGCCCTGCTCCTGGCTGGGGCAGTGGGATGGGTCCTGGCTGCCAGGTCCTGGCCTGCCTCCCCTTGGGATCCTGTGGGATGCCTTCAGGTCCCCAGGATGAGTGCCTGGTGTGCAATCCTGCCAGCTAGTATCTTTGTTCTTGGGATTTCTTTTGTTTGTCTATGGTTGCAATTTAAAGCTCCCACATTTCAACCAATCTGTGTGGGGGCCTGTGTCATGAGTGCACACTTTACTAGATGAGTAATATAGATCCTTCAGGAGCTTGCATGCAGATCCAGCCATCTCCAACCTGTATTCAAAATAGTCAGCATATCCTTGTCACGATGGCTGCTTGCTGATTATTTGGTGTCTAACAAGAGGCACGTGGATCAAAATTAAGAATGTCATGTATCAGCATTTTCAAAGGAAAGAGACATACTGTAGGTGGGATTAGATATGTAGACATGCATGGCAGGATAATACAAAGATTACATTAATATCACATTTTAAATTAGTTAAGGACATCTTCCTCCACTTAACCTGTACCTTAGTTGTTGCTGCTAGATCTTTTAGATCAATTTTAGCTAAAGTACTGTGAGGCTCCTATGTGCCAAAAGCAGTTCAGATTAATCTATTCCCTAAAATTTGATGGCTGTGTTGTACAGGTAGAAGCCACGATGACCATTATCAAATATGTGATGTCTGCATCTGAAGTTCAGGATGGGGCTAATGGCCTAGTCCTTCCTGACAAGTTGGTGGAGGACAAGCTTTACTGTATGGATGTAGTGCATTAATTTATAGGGTGAAAGCAAAATGGGGTTACATAGGAGCTAACCACATGTACATGTGGCCATATTCATTTTGTCATGTAGTTGTTTTTGTAAGACGTCCGTGCTGACCTTAATGACCCCTGCTTGTGTAGAGCTCATTATGTATACTACTAGGTACCTTTTAAAAACCATTAGCTGGTTATTATTAAATACCAGAGCTGCTGCAACGTAGTTGGGCAGCCTGCCCTGCTGGTACAGGCATGTCATTACATGGAGAGGGCATGAAATGTCTGTAGGAGCAACATACTCGGGAATGAGCACCTGAAATATCTATCCTTTGGTCTTTTCCTTGCAGTTGTGCTTTCCATATACAGAAAATGAGAGAGTTGAGAAGCTCTTAGGGCAAGATATTCTGTTCTGTGTTCCTCTGAAGCGGAAAGCGTGAACTCACCTGAGCTCAGCTCTGGCAGTGACTTCTGGAGCTGCTACTGCCCCAGATTTTGGGGCAGGCAGGATGAAGGGAAATGGGAGTAGTGAGACAGGGTGAGGGCAGTGCAGTGCACCTGTAACTGTGCTGCCATTTCCCATGTTTGGTGTGCTCTCCTCAGAGCAGTACAAACCCTTCTCTGTCTCTAGATGAGCTCAGACTGGTGCTAACGCCTATTAAAATAAAAAGAATTAAAAATTACTAATTGTAAATATGTATTTGGAAACTGGCATCTGATGACATATTCCTCTCCATACATGAGTGCTGCTTTTAAACCAGCTTCCTCCCCGGTTTTCTGTTTGTATGTTGTCACAGCAAGGTGTGAATATTTTGGAGCATAGCTTGCTTTCTACACATTATGAATGATTGTTTGTATATAAAATAACATGGTATTGAAGACATGAGGCATAAGAAGTGGATTGTAAGAGGTGGATTAGAACAGAAAAGGCATTGTAGGGTGGTTGCACACACTGTGGTGTCCTTAAAGCTGCATCATGATACAAGAAGGCTCAGTGTGTGGCAGCCTGAATGAATCTCAGAGAGAAGGGAAAACCCACATGTTTAACCTTTGTATTCAGAGGCATGTTGTTCTTCATTAAATGTTGAATGCTCTTCCCCTTTGTTTCTTCCCTCAAACAATTTATTTTTAACCTTTTTGAATTATGAATACTTTTTGTAGGCCTCTAAATTCAAATCTAAAGTGGCATTTTTTCTAAAATCTTAGACCATAAACACTGCAGAGTATTTATTTACTCATTTTGTTTGAAATTGATTAATTTAATGTAATACCTTGCCCAATCTACTGCGCTGTCACAATCAGCCTGGGGTTTGCTGTTAGGAGCAGGCGGAATATTTAAGGATCATGAATACATTAAGAGAAAAGCAAACTTTGGTTCCTAAGGGGTGTCCCTAGTGTTGAGTATGTATGAAATAGAATAAAGACCCTTCTTTAAAGTTTGATTTCTTTTCCAGAAAAGACTTGAATTGTATGCCTTGTAAGCACAACCGCTACTTGATTCCTTCTTAAGATTCTAGATATGCTTGGGTTTTTATTTCACCTTTCAATCTGAATTTCTGACAAGAGTTGGAGCACCCTGAAATAGAGACTTGCATTATGATGATTCACTTTAACAGGAAAATGGACCATCTGATTATTGTTCTATTTGACAGTGTCTTTTCTAGAAATTTGTCCTCTAATCCTTCATAAAGTTGTTTCAGCTTATATATTTATTTATTCATAGTTTATTTGAAATAATCGTCATATTTTGAAGTATACCATTTATGCTCATCTCCAAGATATTTCAGGAGAAAAGAGGGGATACAGACAGAACATGAGTTTGATCTGTCAGGATTAGATGTGAAATTTTACCAAAAGGAAAATTGTCAAGTAAAACATGTTGTGTCTCCCTAGGCAGGATTCAGCCAGGGTGTGCATCTTTCCACAGCTGACATAACACAGATTAGGATTTCCCCAGTGGCCTGCACAGCAAGAAAGGAGACTACCTGAAAGGCTGTCTTTTTTCTTCATGTCATGTGTAGACAGCTATCTCTACAATGTCCAACTTTAAAAAACCCTACTCTGTTTTTTTTTTTAAAAAAAGTGAAATATTTATGAAAAAAAGCTATATACAGATATGTGAAAAAGAAAGAAGTGGTAGTACTGTTGTGTGTCTGCTTTGCTGCAGCAGTTCAATCTCTTCATTCCAGCATTTCAGCTGGAAACGTGCTCTGAGAAAAACCCTGTAATAAAGCCAACACTAAGAGCGTGGTGCTGTACTACACCTCTCCAGCAAATCACGTCAGTGTCTTTTCAAAGTTATTACTTGGGAACTGTGCAGAGCACTTCCACGTGCAGCAACAGATGAAGCAATGCAATGATTTTAGCTCCTTGCTCTCAGCTGCTATCTGTTGTGTTTAAATTCTTGTGGATTAACTCCTTTGGAGCAGCTTTGGTTAATAAGCTTTGGCAGTAATATAAAAAGACTGGTGCACATCTGGCTATCTTTCATGTTGTTTGTACTATACACTTGGAAAGTCAGAACTATATCCACCTACGTATACAGGAACAAATATTTACTTTTGTCCAAGAGAAGTACATATTTCTTTTGGTCTATAAAATAAGGACATATGCTGCCTATTTCTAAATTATCTTCAGAAATAATATTTAATCTTTGAGTCACAGCAAGACAATGTCAGACACCAGGCATGACATCAGAGCTCTTGTGCCTGACAGTGCCAAGATAGTGCCTTCAATGCAAAATTATTTCTTCCTATCTGGTGACCTGAAAGTAACAGGACAGTGATGCTGGGGGAATCCTTGAAAGTCCAGAATAAATGCAACTCCTGACAGTGAACACCTGATGACAGTGAGCACCAGTACTCTTCACTGGATAAAAAAGTGGCTGGATGGCCAGCCCAGAGAGTTGTGGTGAATGGAGCTAAATCCAGCTGGCAGCCGGTCACAAGTGGTGTTCCCCAGGGCTCAGTGCTGGGGCCGGTTCTGTTTAATATATTTATCAATGGTCTAGATGACACGATCAAGTGCACCCTCAGTAAATTTGCAGACAACACCAAGTTGGGCAGGAGTATTGATCTGCTTGAGGGTAGGAAGGCTCTGCAGAGGAATCTGGACAGGCTGGATCAATGGGCTGAGGCCAATTGTATGAAGTTCAACAAGTGCTGGGTCCTGCCCTTGGGTCAAGACAACCCCATGCAATGCTAAAGGCTTGGGGAAGAGTGTCTGGAAAGCTGCCCAGTGGAAAAGGACCTGGGGGTGTTGGTCAGCAGCTGGCTGAAGATGAGCCAGCAGTGTGCCCAGGTGGCCAAGAAGGCCAATAGCATCCTGGCTTGTATCAGAAATAGTGTGGCCAGCAGGACTAGAGAAGTGATCGTCCTCTGTACTCAGCACTGGTCAGTCTGCACCTTGAATACTGGTTCAGTTTTGGGCTCCTCACTACAAGAAAGACATTGAGGTACTGGAGTGTGTCCAGAGAAGAGCAACAAAGCTGCTGAAAGGTCTAGAGAACAAGTCTTATGAGGATCGGCTGAGGGAACTGGGGTTGGTCAGTCTGGAGAAGAGGAGGCTGAGGGAAGACCTTATCGCTCTCTACAACTACCTGAAAGGAGGTTGTGGCAAGGTGGGTGTTGGTCTCTTCTCCCAAGTAACAAGTGGTAGGATAAAAAGGAAACAGCCTCAAGTTGCACCAGGGAATATTGGATTGAATATTAGGAAAAGTATCTTCACAGAAAGCATTGTCAAGCACTGGAACAGGCTGCCCAGGAAAGTGGTTAAGTCACAGTCCCTGGAGGCATTTAAAAGACATGTAGATGTGGCCCTTAGGGACACAGTTTAGTGGTGGACTTGGCAGTGTTTGATTTATGGTTGAACTTGATGATCTTTTCCAACCTAAATGATTCTATGATTCTATGATTTGATTAATGGATGAATTTTGATGAATACATCAAAATTCATGCCAGAGACATCTGTTCAGTATAACCTTGAGAAAACAGAGAAAAGACCATGACAAAAAAGAAAAAAATGAAGTAGAAGGAAGACTGCCAATTATGTTGGAGAGTACAAGATTATAGAAAATCCAAAAGTTCAATTATACATGAGATACACAGCTATATAGTAGCGTAAGACTGTCCCTTTCCATTTTACCAGGACCAGGTAGACCTAGTAAAGAGAAAGATTCCTGTGGTTAAGAGGCCTAGATAACATGCTCTCCAAAGCTTGTGTAGTGGCACAAACACATTGTAAGTAATAAAGATGTATGGAAGTTTATATTGTAGTTATCTTGCTTTGCACTTTCAGAATACATCTATGCTTTATAACGATTAATGACACAAGATTCAGAACGTGCTTAAGAAGGAAATGAGGTGTTTTTTTATGCACCTGACTAGAATATTTGTAGCAGATTGTTTTGACAAGTCAGTATTTTTCTACAGAAATGCATCCTTTTCGAAAAGTTCATCAGGTAGGATTAGCGTGGGGTGTTTCAGGGATAAAGAGATGTGCCAAAGAGAGTATCCCCCTGGATTGGACAGCCACATCTTGGTCTGGGCCCTGCCCTGCTTTCCTGTTCTGAACCAGATGCTTTGGACTCTCATATCACAGGACAGACAGTATGCTTCAGGAGGCAGAGGTCTCTCAGACTTTCCTTTTTTTTTTTTCTTTTTTTTTTCTTTTTTTTCTTTTTTTTCTTTGAGCTATTCCGATTTCAAGCAGAGACTTGACAGAATCACAGAATGGTTGAGGTTGAGAGGCACCTCTGGAGATCATCCGTACAAATGCCCTGATTCAGAGTAGGGTCAGCTAGGGCAGGTTGCTCTGGGCTGTGCCCAGCTGGATTTTGAAAATCTCCAAGGATGGAGGCTCCACAATCTCCCTGCCTAGGAGTCATCCTGTTCCAGTGTTCAATCACCCTTATGTTTAATCAGAATTTCTTGTATATTGATCTGTGCTCATTGCCTTTTGTTCTGTCACTGGGCACCACCGTCCATCTTCTTTATTCCCTCCCATCAGGTATTTTGCACATTTGTAAGATTTCCCTGAGTCTTTCATTCTGCAAGCTGAACAGTCCTGGATCTC